>NW_028270171.1:43236885-43553552 GCF_037043375.1 Chiloscyllium plagiosum | reverse complement strand
CTATACACGTATCCATCTCTCTATCCATGCATCCATCTATCCATCCATCCATCTATCTATCCATCAATCCGCCCATCTATCTATCCACATATCCATCCATCTACCAACCTGTGCATCAATCTATCTATCCATCCATCTATCCGTCCATCCATCGATCCATCCACCCATCCCTACATCCATCCATCCATCCATTCTTCCATCCAACCATCCACCTATCCTTCCATCCATTCATCCATCCATCCATCTATTTATGTATCCAGCTATCTATCCAAACATCTATTCATCCATTCATCCATCTATACACGTATCCATCTCTCTATCCATGCATCCATCTATCCATCCATCCATCAATCTATCCATCAATCCGTCCATCTATCTATCCACATATCCATCCATCTACCAACCTGTGCATCAATCTATCTATCCATCCATCTATCCATCCATTTATTCATCCGTCCATCTATTCATTCATCTATCCGTCTATCCATCCACCCATCCATACATACATCCATCCATCCATCTATCCATCCAACCATTCACCCATCCTTCCATTCATTCATCCATCCATCCACCTATTTATGTATCCATCGATTCATCCAAACATCTATTCATCCATTCATCCATCTATACAAGTGTCTATCTAAATATCATTGCATCCATCCATCCACTCATCCATCCATCCATCCATCCATCCATCCATCCATCCATCCATCCATCCATCCATCCATCCATCCATCCATCCATCCATCTACCCATCTATCCTTCCATCTATTTATTTATCCATCTATATATTCAAACATCCATTCATCCATTCATCTCTCCATCCATCGATCCATCTATCCATGCATTCATCCATCTATCCATCCATCATTCCATCAATCCACCTATCCGTTCATCCATCCATCGATCCATCCGTCTATGGATACATCCATCCATCAATCAATCCATCCATCTATTATCCGTCTATCTATCTACCCATGTATACATCTATCTATCCATCCATTCATCCATCTATACATTTATTCATCCATCCATTCAGCCATCCAACCATGCATCAATCCGTGCCACCATCCATCCATCCATCCATCCATCGCTCCATTCATCCATCCATTCATCCATCAGTCTATCTTATGTGTCCATCCAAGCATCCATCAGTTTATCCATCCAACTATCCAACGATCCATCTATCATTCCCCTCTCTATCCATTCACCCATCTATCCATCCATTCATCCGTCTATGTGTCCATCCGTCGAACCATCCATCTAACCATCAAACCAACTAACCATTCATCCATCCATCTATCCATCCGTCTATGGATACATCCATCCATCCATCCATGTATTGTCCGTCTGTCTATCGACCCATTTATCTATCTATCTATCCAGCCATTCATCCAGCTATCCATCTGTCTATCTATCTATCCATCCAACCATCCAGCCATCCAACCATTCATCAATCCGTCCAACCATCCATCCATCCATCCAGCCATCCATCCATCCAGCCATCCAGCCATCAATCCATCCTTCCATCCATCCATCCAACCATTCATCCATCCATTGATCCATCTATCCATCCAACTATCGATCCATCCATCTATCAATCCAACTATCAATCCATCTATCCATTCATCTATCCATATATACAAATATTCATCTATTCATCCACCGATCCATCTAACCATCCATGCATTCATGCATCCATCTATCCATCCATCGCTCTATCCATCCATCCATCTATCCTTCAGTCTACCTTATGTGCCCATCCAAGTAACCATCCATCCATCCACCTATCTCTCCATGCATCCATCCATCCAGCTATGAGTCCATCCATTTATCTCTCTATCTAACCACCCATCCATCCATCCATCCATCCTTCCATCCGTCTGTCTATGTATCCATCCATCTAACCTTCCATCTATCCATCCATCCATCCATCCATCCATCCATCCATCCATCCATCCATCCATCCATCCATCCATCCATCCACCCATCCATCCATCCTTTCATCTATCTATCCATCTGTCCATCCATCCACGCATCTGTCTATCCATCCATCTATTTTCCATCTATCCATCCATCCATCCATCTATCTGTCTGTCTCTCTATCTATCTGTCTGTCTGTCTATCTATCTATCTATCTATCTATCTATCTATCTATCTATCTATCTATCTATCTATCTATCTATCTATCTATCTATCTATCTATCTATCTATCTATCTATCTATCTATCTATCTATCTATCTATCTATCTATCTATCTATCGATCGATCTATCGATCTACCTATCTATTCATCTACCCATCCATCTATGTAACCATACATCTATCCATCTCTCCATTCATCCACCCAACCGTCTATCCGTCTATAAATCCAGGTAACCGTCTATCTTTCTCACTACCCTTCTACCTGTCCATCTATCTATTCATCCATATATAAATCCATCTATCTATCCATCCATCTATCTATCTATTTATCTATCCATCTATCAATCCACCTATCTATCCATCTACCTACCTATTCATTTACCCATCCATCTATGTATTCATTCATCTATCTATCTCTCCATCCATCCACCCAACCGTCTATCCGTCTATAAATCCAGGTAACCGTCTATCTTTCTCACTACCCTTCTACCTGTCCATCTATCTATTCATCCATATATAAATCCATCTATCAATCCATCCATCTATCTATCCATCCGTCTATCTAACCATCCATCAATCTATCTATCCATCTATCCATCCATCTATCTATTTATCTATCCATCTATCAATCCACCTATCTATCCATCTACCTACCTATTCATTTACCCATCCATCTATGTATTCATTCATCTATCTATCTCTCCATCCATTCATCCGTCTATCCATCCATGCAACCATCCATTTCTCCAAATATCCATCCACATATCCATCAATCTATTCATCCATGTATCAATCCATCTAGCTATCCATTTATCTATCTATCCATCTATTCTTCCATCAATCATCTATCCATCTATCCATCTATCCATCCATCCATCCATCATCCATCCATCCATCCATCCATCCATCCATCCATCCATCCATCCATCCATCCATCCATCTATCTATCCATTCATCCATCTATCGATCCATCCCTACATCTTTTTATCTATCCATCTCTCCATTCAATTATCTATCTATCTATCTATCTATCTATCTATCTATCTATCTATCTATCTATCTATCTATCTATCTATCTATCTATCTATCTATCTATCTATCTATCTATCTATCTATCTATCTATCTATCTATCTATCCATCCAACGATCTAAATATCTATCCATCTATCTATCTATCCATCGATCTATCTATCTATCGATCTATCTATCCATTCATCTTTCTATCTATCCATCTATCCATCCATCCATTCATCCATTCATTGATCCATCTATCTATCCATCTATTCAACTATGTATCAATCTATCCATCCATCTATCTATACATTTACCCATCTATCCATCTATCTAACCGTCCATTCATCTATCTATCCATCCATTCGTCTGTCCATCCATCAATCCAGCCAGCCAGCCATGCATCCATCCATCTGTCCATCCAGCCATCTATCCATCCATGCATCTATTCTGCCATCCATCCATCCATTTATGCCTCCATCCATCCATCTATCCATCTACCCATCTATCCACGCATCCATCTATCTATCCGCCTATCCAGCCATCGACCCAACCATTCATTTATCCATCTATCCAACAATCCATCCATCTATCCAACCATCCATCCATCCATCCATCTATGTATCCATCCACATGTCCGTCCCCTATCAATCCATCTATCTATCCATCTATCCATTCATTTATCCATCCAACCACCTCTCCGTCCATCCATCCATTCATCCATCCATCCATCCATCCATCCATCCATCCATCCATCCATCCATCCATCGATCTATGTCTCCATACACCTATCCATCCATTTAGCCATCCATCCATCTATCCATCTATCCATCCATCCACCTATGCATCCAGCCATCTATCCATCCATTTATCTAGCCATCAATCTACCATCTGTGTTTCCATCTATACATCCATCCATCTATCCATATATCCATCAATCCACCCATATGTCCACCCATCCATCCATCGATCGATCCATCCATCCATCCATCTATCCTTCCATCTATCTATCCATCCATCTATTCATCCAACCAGCCATCCATCTATCCATCTATCCACCTATCCATCCATCCATCCATCCATCCATCCATCCATCCATCCATCCATCCATCCATCCATTTATCCATCCATCCATCCATCCATCCATCCATCCATCCATCTATTCATCCATCCCTCCTGTGGATGACAATCTAACTGGTCTATATTCTCCACTCTCCCTCTTCTTCCCTTCTGAAATCCATGGAATTCATTTAAAATCTTCCAAATTGAAAATGGAAAAGTGCAGTGATCCTCAATGCAATGAATTTGTACATTGCTGCTTTCACTGAAATTTCAGTTTGAATTACATCTGATCTGTCAGTCTTGTCAATGCTCAATCCAACTTTGTTTTCAAGTTCTACCTCAACACTGATATGGATGATTTTAAGTCTTTAATTACTCAAGTCTCACGATCACTTGGTACTTCAGGGAGATTTTCTGGAATCTTCCTCCGAGAATACAGATATAAAGTAACTGTTTAGTTTCCCTGTCATTTTTCGGTTCTGTACAATACATTATCCTGTCCATTCATTCGCTTGTTAGCTTCTTCTTGCTGTTTCTAAGCTCCACCTTACCAGATTCTGTGGAATCTGAGTGATGTGAGCTCTGGGAAGATTAACGGTAAGTTCAGCCGAGATGTTTGGCGAGGAATAGCTCAACATGGACATCATTTCACCACATCTTACCTGTTCTTCTCAAGTGCCATTGTGACATTTTCACCAGAACTCCCATTATGCTGGTGGTGTAGCAAAGGACAGTGACCTTTCAACAATTCTGTGTTATCCCCCTGACAGCTGAGACTGCTGTAACCTGAGTGGGAACCTTACAGCAGGCTGGTAAGTGTTGCTGCTACTGTACAGGGTCTTAGTGAGATCACTCCTGGAGTAGTGTGCACAAATTTAATCTCATCACTAAGAAAGGATATGGAATTTACTCAGAGATTGCTCCCTCAATTGATCCCTGCAAAACAGGTGTTAATCATACAATCCCTGTGGGCCATTTGACCCATCAACTCCACACTGCCCCTCCGAAGGCCATCCCATATAAACTCCAATTCCCCCCAGCCAATATCTGCAATCTGGCATTTTTAGTGACTAATCCACCTAATCTGTACATCTTGGGAATGTAGGAGTAAACTGGAGTACACGACGGAAACCCTTGCAGTCGTCGGGTGAATATGAAAAATTCACACGGACAGTGACCTGAACTGAAATTGAACTCGGATCTCTGGTGCTGTAAGACAGCAGTGCGAACCACTGAGCGACTCAGTATGGGCAACACAGCTTGCCTGCACAATTCCGCCCTCAAAATGTGGCAAAACATCAGGGTGATTGTATAAGTCCGCAAATCTGTCATTGAGCAACAGGAGGAGGACATTAAGATCTTGAGGGACTTGGTCAGGAATAGGCGCAGGGCATGCAAGCCATGGAGTTAATCATGTAGGAACACCAGGAGGACTTCAGCCCACCGAGTGTGTAAACCAGGAACAGAATATGTTCAATCTGACACTCATGCTTCTTACACATCAATTGGAACAGATCTTTTGCAGACGTGTGTCTGATATATATGAATTGAAAGGGAATGTGAGGTTATAAAAAGGGAAGAACTTAGAATAACCAACTTCACTAGGGAATGAAATGTTATGAGCAAACGATTGGGAATGCAGGCAGATTGTTTGAATCTGTTATTAAGGAATTGAGAACAGGATATTTTCAAAGTCAAACACAATCCATCACAGTTAACATGATTTTATGAAGGATAAATCAGGTTTGAATGATTTGACTAACTTTCTTTTTTAAAAAAAGTGGCAAGCATAGTGGATAAAAGGGATCCTGTAGATGTATTATACCTGGACTTGCAGAAGTCATTGCATAACGTTTTTTACAATAGATTTTTATGCAAGCAACGCAAGCTTTCATAGCGCTGCTCCTTCATCAGGTGCTAGTGAGAGAGGAAGCTATGAGATACAGGCTTTATAAGAAAAAGATCAAAGGGTTGCACAATTGATGCACATTAATTGAACTCATCTGAGATGGCTCCTAAATATTTAATCATTTAGAAAGGAGGTGCAGTTTTGATTGATTAATATGCAAATCTGAAAATTTATTCCAAATCACTGTCTGGAGATAACTTAATGTATTATCGATGTCAAGGAGGTGCTCCCTCTGTCAAGGCAATCTAATTTAATCATAACATCTTGTTTGAAGTTTTTCTGTGTCTTTACCTGGAGTTAGACTGGGTTTATTTCCCAACTGTGCGTTTACGAAATACCATATTGCCTGACGGTTTACAAATTGTATATCTTTTTCAGAAAATGTAGTGTATCTGCAAATACAAATGTGCAAATACAAATTCAGGCTGCAGGTGTGTGCGTGTGTGTTTCTGTGAGAGAGAGGGTTTACAGGCATATGAGAGAGGGATAGTGTGTGTGCGCGGGGAGAAGAGAGTGTATGTAAGGGGGAGAGTGAGAGGGTGCGTGCGTCCACGTTAAGATACAGACAATTCCCTTGCCCAACACTCTCTCGCTCCTTGATTTCAGAGCTTCCCGTCTCTGCAGGTTCTGCTCCATTTGTTGTTCATGTAACAGACCCACACGCTGCAACTACAGTCCCCATGCTCCGTCCAGATTTGGGTCACCAAATCCTCAGGTCTACCTGAATGTCTGAGGCAGCACAACATCCAGCAAACCATCCCCAACACCTCCACCAAGTTTTCAATTGCCCCTCCGTTATTGGATAGATGCGTGCTCCTTTACATTAATACTCAAAGGGCTTCTACATGTTTCTGATCACCCGAGCAACTGAGAGGGACAAACACATGCGTTCAGTGGACAGGCACAGACAAAGTTTCAAAGACGTGTCTCAAAGCTGCTGGAGCCCCCTGCCAACATGAAGCACCACACGGGACACAACGAGAAGTGAACAATAACCTGACACACACCCTTGACCTTGGGCAACACATGGGGCGCAGCGGGAAGTGGATAACAGCCCGACACATACTCCCTACTAACATGCAGCTCCATATGGGACGCACAGGGGAATGAACAACAGCCTGACACACACACCCTATCAACATGGAGCTCCATATGGGACGCTCGGGAAGTCAACTACATCCCGACACACGCACCATATCCAACATGGAGCTCCATATGGGACGCACCGGAAAGTGGACCACAGCCCGACACAAACACACTATCCAACATGGTGCTCCATATGGGACGCACCGGGAAGTGGACCACAGCCCGACACACACACACTATCCAACATGGAACTCCATATAGGACACACTGGGAAGCGGACAACAGCCTGACACACAGAGCCCCCTGCCCATTGAGCACCACATTGGACACACTGGGAACTGAACAACAGTTCAGCAACCCCCCACTCCCCTTTTATGGACCGGGAAGTGAGCAACAGCTCGGCATACACCCCCTTGTCCATGGAGCACCACATGGGACACACCGAGAAATGATAATCAGCCTTTACATACCATTTCATTGTCTCTGAGCTTCACAATGCCAGCACTCGATACACAAGGGAGCAAAAAACCAAAGCCAAAGAACGATACAGAAAAACAAACAATTAATTAACTGATAAGGTGTTGTTAAAATATGTATAAGGAAGACAGGGGATGGGAGTAACTGGAGAAATGAGACACATGATCAGTTGAAATGGTTCATTTTATGAAATTCAGAACCTGCCTCGCAGAAACAGCCCAGACACCATAAGATGGGGCAAGTTATAAGGCAGAATGGAAAGATCAATCTAGTGGACTACTGCATAAACTGGACTAACTGCCCAGCATGGGGAGCATTGCAAACCTTTGCCAATGTATTGCTACCATACTTGCATGACAGAAATGTCTTGCATGGGAAGATTTTCAACCCATGCACTGTTTTACAGGAAATGGGTTCCCACAAATGTCTAGCTCTGTACCGGCACAGTACCAGTATAAGACAAGAGATTGTGTGTGTGTGTGTGTGTGTGTGCGCGCGCGTATGTGTGTTTTAGCGGCAGTAGAAGTGAAAATCGTTGTTTGAGAGAGAACAAATAAGGAGGAAGTAAGTCTAAATACGAATAACTGGCAGGTGTTTGAATAATCAATATAAAGAGACTGAAGACCATGTCAAAGACAGAGGTGACGATTTGCTTTTGAGTATTAAAGTTAAAGCATTATCAGACCCAACAACAATACATATCAAAGCATACAGGAACGATGGAATTTTGTTCTGAGTTCAGATACGAGCCATGGAGTATCGATTTTGATTCGCTTCAGCAGGTTTGAAGCTGGGAGGTCAGTAGCAGATTATTGGTTTCATTGAGGCAGTATTCATAGTTCAAGGTTTAAATAGCAGATGGGGTGTGCCAGTGAGGTTTATCCTGCAGGTGTCAATAGTTAAAATTAGGAATGGTCCGAGTATGGTGTCATGAACCAGCACGTGGCCAAAGGGATCACCATAGTTGTGCCTCGTCTTTTTCAGCATCAAGTATTGGCCAGGTATAGGATGGGATCAGAGGAAGGAAATGGAGTTTGTATCCATAACAGAAGACAGTGACCTCCAAGTTTTCAATATTTAAATAGCTAGGATATTGATACAATAAAACCTGGTTCATAGCTGAAACTGAGTAGGTCAATCCCAAGACACAGTGCCAGAACGAAAGAAGGAGAGAAAGAATGAATAAGTCCAGCTTTGATGTTCATATTGGTTTGGAGAGTGAATATTTGGTGAGTAGAGTAAATTAAAAGAACAGTAATACAATCGCACATCTTTAATGCAAATTATAAATGGACAGTGAAACTTACGAGGTACACCAAGAATAGCCAGGATACGATAATAGAAGTATTGAATAATGCAAATTGCATTGCGGATCCGCGATGGAACAGCAACCAATAATGTGCAGAAAGAGCCCAAGCATAACAGGAAAAACTCCTTTTTTGAAACATTCCAGTGTAATGTTCTCAGATTGTGACGCATTGCTACAACATTCCAGACTATTATTCTCAGATTTTGTTCCACTGTTGGATCATTCCAGTCTCATGTTCTGAGATTCTGATTTGTCCTCCCCCTCTCTATAGAGCTACTGATCCTTGTTAGTGCTGTCAGTGATGCTCCCACTCACGCTATGGGCTAACACATTGATGGAGCCCATTTATCATTAAAACATGGAAACCCTCTACTGGGATAATTAGTAGCCATGGAGACTGTCATGAATCACGGTCACTGAACAAACAGGCTCAGTTAACCATTTCCTTACATCATTTTAGGTATCCCAATAAAAGAGAGCAGTTACTCAGTCTGGATGGTTTGGATAAGGGTTGCTGAGGGATACACCATACATTTTTCCATATTTTTAATTTTTCTTCCTTGTATGTCAGAATTTTGCCGGAATGTTGCAAGGTTGTATATGTTAGTCCGTGTATATAAAAGGATACTGTGATAAAATAACAGACCAGATGCAAAACTTCTCTGGTGAGGAAATTTCCAGATACCTTTGACTAATGCTGCTAATACTTTGAGATGTCCTGTTATCAAGTCGTTTCATAATCTTGAGACATCATTCAGAGCATTGAAACTGCAGCTTAGGAATAGGGAGAAACAATTCTGTCCCGATGTGTCAGTTACAGAGGGATAGGAAGAGGCCATTCAGCCTCTCAATTCTGTTACAGAGGGAGAAGAGACCACACAGTTTCTCGACCCTGTTACTCATTCAACTTCTCATCTCTATACAACAAAATCGCAGTCAGTCTGCATGGTTGCTAAAATACCGACAAATAAACCATCAATGAAGCAATCAGATTTTGTTGGTGTTTTTCAGAAACAAGAGAAAGGATTTCAGTCAATAGAATCTGCAAGAAATGTGAAGAGGCCATTCAATCCCACAATTCCATTTCACAGAAGCACACTGGTATTGGAGCAGGTTAGTCATGAGCAGGAGGAGAGCACATAGCTATTGGAGTAGGTTACTCAATGGCAGGGGGAGAACACACAGTTACTGAAGCAGGACATCAGCACACGGCAATTGGAACCTGTTACTCAGGGGCAGCAGGAGGAGAATACACAGCTATTGGAGTCTGTTAATCAGGAGCAGCAGGAGAGGACACAGCTATTGGAGCCTGTTACTGAGGATCAGTAGGAGGAGATCACACAGCAATTGGCCCTGTTACTCAGGATCGGCAGAAGAATACAAAGATGCAGGAGTCTATTACTCAGCAGGAGAGCACACAGCTATTGGAGCCTGTTACTCAGGGGCGCCAGCATCAGCACACATGTACTAGTGCCTGTTACTCAGGAGCATCAGTAATAGAAGACGCAGCTATTGGAGCCTGTTACTCTGCAGCAGGAAAACACACAGGTCGTGTAGCCTCTTGCTCAGGAGCAGTTGGAGAGCACACAGATATTGGAACCTGTTAAACAGGGGCAACAGGAGTACAGCACACAGGATTTGGAGCCTGTTACTCAGGAGCAGGAGGGAAGCACACAGCTATTGGAGCCTGTTATCCAGTAGCAGCAGCTGGAGAACACACAGTTATTGGAGCCTATTATACAGGGGCAGCAGGTGGAAAGCACACAGCTGTTGGAGCCTATGACACAGGGGCAGCAGGAGGAGGGCATACAGAATTTGGAAACTGTTACTCAGCGGCAGCAGTAGGAGACCACACAGGTATAGTAGCCTGTCACTCAGGAGCAGCTGCAGGAAAGCACACAGCTATTGAAGCCTGTTACACAGGAGCAGCAGGTGGATAGCGCACAGCTATTGGAGCCAGTTACTCATGGACAACGGGAGAAGAGCACACAGCTATTGGAACCCGTTACTCAGGAGCAGCAGGAGGAGAGCACACAGCTATTAGAACCCGTTACTCAGGAGCAGCAGGAGGAGAGCACAGAGCTATTGAAACCCGTTACTCAAGAGCAGCAGGAGGAGAGCACACAGCTATTGGAACCCGTTACTCAGGAGCAGCAGGAGGAGAGCACAGAGCTATTAGAACCCGTTAGTCAGGAGCAGCAGGAGGAGAGCACAGAGCTATTGGAACCCGTTACTCAGGAGCAGCAGGGGGAGAGCACACAGCTATTGGAACCCGTTACTCAGGAGCAGCAGGAGGAGAGCACAGAGCTATTGGAGCCTGTTTCTCAGGAGCTCCGGGACGAGTTAGCACAGCTATTGGAGATTATTATCCAGGGGCACACTGGAAGAGTGGTCTGTTGCTCAGGCGCAGTTGGAGAGCACACAGATTTTGGAGCCTGTTATTCAGGGACAGCAGGAAGACAACACCCAGTTATTGGAGCCCGTTACTCAGGAACAGGAGAGTACACAGTTTTGGAGCCTGTTACTTACAGACAGGAGCATAACTTATAGCTGATTGAGCCTGCTACTGAGGATCAGGCGAACGAGAGCACACATCTATTGCATCCTGTTACTCAGAAGCAGCAGCAAGAGAGCCTATTGGAGCCCATTACTCTGCAGCAGGAAAACACACAGATAGTGTAGCCCCTTACTCAGGAGCAGTCGGAGAGCAATCCGGTATTGGAAACTGTTAATCAGGGGCAGCAGGAGTACAACACACAGCGGTTGGAGGCAAGTGACTCAGGTGCAGGAGGAGAACATACAGGTAGTGTCGTCTGTTACCCAGGTTCAGCAAGAGGAGAGCACACAGCTATTGCAGCATATTACACAGGGGCAGCAGGAGAACAGACAGGTAGTGTAGCCTGTTACTCAGGAACAGGAGGAGAGCACATGGCTGTTGGAGCCACTTTCTCAGCAGCAGCAGGAAGAGGGCACGCAGCTATTTGAGATTGTTACTCAGGAACAGCAGGAAGAGAGCACACAGCAATTGGAGCCTGTTACTCAGGAACAGCACAAATAGACCACATAGTTATTGAAGCCTGCTTATTCAGGAGCAGTTTGAGAGCACACGCGTTTGGAGCCTGTTACGTGGGAGCAGCAGAAGGATAGCGCACAGCTATTGGAGCCTGTTACTGAGGATCAAGAGGACGAGAGCACACGGCTATTGGAGCCTGTTACCCAGGGGCAGCAGCAAGAGAGCACACTGGTATCGGGGCCTGTTATTCAGGAGCTGTTGGAGGAGAGCTTACATCTATTGGAGCCTATTACTCAGCAGTGGCGGTAGGAGAACACACCGTTATTGGGGCCTGTTACTCAGGAGTAGCAGGAGGGGTGCACACAGCTATTAGAACCTATTACCCAGTGGCAGCAGGAGAACACACAGGTAGTGTAGCATGTCACTCAGGAACAGTTGGAGGACACACAGGTATTGGAGACTGTTACTCCGGGGCAGCAGGGCGGCAGCACACAGCTATTGGAGCCTGTGAGTCAGGAGCACCAGGAGGAGAGCACACAGCTATTGGAGCATGTTATCAAGGGGAAGTGAGTTCCAAAGACACAAAACACTGAGAAAACAAAGATTAGCCTCACCTGGGGTGTGAGGTTACTTTTGTCTCCTTACCTGAGAATGGATATAATTAAATTGGAAGCAGTTCAAAGATGTTTCACTTCATGCATTCCAGGGATGAAGGCCTTATATTATGGAGGCTCTAACAGTTTACTCGTAGAAGGAGAGATGATCTTATTGAAACATACAAGACCTTCAGCAGAGTGGATCAGGTAGAAACCCACTGGGTGTTTTAATGGTCCATACTTGTTGCCATTATCATAGAACCTCGGCGGTGTGGAAGCAGGACATTCTGTCCATCAAATCCACACTGACAAACTGAACAGCATCCAACTCAGGCCTGACCCGTACCCTATCCATGTAACCCTGCATTTCCCATGACTAACCCACCTAACCTACATATCCCTGGGCACAATGGCAATTTAGCATGGCCAATCTACTCCAATCTGCACATTTTTGTACTGTGGGAGGAAACTGGTGCACTGGGAGGAATGTTAAAACTCCACGTAGAGGTTCGCCCAAGGTTGAAATTGAACCCAGCACCTTGGTGATGGGAGGTAGCAGTGCTAATCACAGATCCACCATGCTCCTCTATTACTGCTATTAGTTACTTGTGACTAACTAAATAAATCTGCCTGAGTTGTTCCTAGCACTGAATCTGTCCCAGTCTGAGACCTTTACCATCGACTATATCACCAACCTGGTTGCATTTAAAATCTGCTGTGAACAGTGGAGGAGTGAGACTAGAAAAGGAAACAGTGACACCCTTCAACCTCAGTCAGAACCAGAGTGAGGAGAAATTCACAAAGTGGCAATTCATTCAAGTGGGAATTCTCTTTGCTAGAAGTTTGGGATGGCTGAATCTTTACATTATATCGAGGTTGGCTTTATCTGAATTTCCGTAGACAGGTGAATCAGGGATAATGGTGCATGGAAAGAAAATTGCAGCTGGGACCACAATGAGATGAGCCACGACCTTATTTACTGGTGGAGTAGTGTCAAAGGGCCGAATGGCCCACTCGTGTCCCTCAGCCCTATGTTCTGATGTTCCTTCTGACCTGCTACACAGGGGCAGATCGAGGCCAATCCGGTGGCTAGGTATAGTTTTGAAAATGTACTTGGAAAATCCAGGCTGAAACAGGAATTGACCCCCACCACGAATCCTTCTTTCAAGAATTCCCCCAACCGCAACTGCTACTCCAGAGGTGGATCATGTTTCAGATCAAGATTCCCTGGGATACAGCCCTCAACCTGCATCCAGGGTGAGCTCAAGCAAGTCCTCTGCTCTCCCAGAATGCAGCATTATACAACAGGACTTCCGGGAAAATAACCAATTACTTTCCAAAAGCATAACATGAGAACGTAAGAAATAGAAACAGGAGCTGGATATTCGGGCCCTCAAGCCTGCAATAACATTCAATAAAAACAGGGTTGATCTACTCCATGGCTCAACTCCACATTCCTGCTAACCCCTTGTATCTCTCAACTCGGTGATACATCAAAAACTAATCCATCCCATCGATAAATACATTCAGTGTCCCAGCCTCCATAACCTCTGGGTTAGGGAATTCCAGATATTCAGTACCTTCAGTACCTGAAAGAAGACATTTCTTTTCATCTCAGTTTGAAATCGATATCCCTTATTCTGTATCTACATCCCTCAGTTTGAGACTCTGCCCTGGAATGGATCCACATTATCGAAATCTACCTTGTCAAACCCCCTCTGTATCTTGTACGTTTCAGTAATATCACCCTCATTCTTTTCAACCACAAGGAATAAACGCCTCTCCATCTTAGATGTACTCAATAATTCAACTCTTTCATTCCAGGAGACCGCCTAACTATTCAGCCTAGTTACTTGCTGCATCAGCGTGCTGACATTATATTTCATACAAAAGAACAATCCCATCCCTTTGCACTGATCCTTTTGTAGGAGTCCTCTCCATGACATAACAGTCTGCCTTTTGGTTCTCAGTGGCATCCTCAAAATCGGTTGTATACTGAATTTAGCTCCCGCTGTCAGGCTTTCAGTATAGACTAAATTAATCTCGCCATTGGTCTGATTCTTGTGATACTCCAGCAGATACATTTTATCAGGAGGATCCATTAACCCTGACACTCCAATTTCTGTGTTAACCAACCGCCATCCCATGCTAATATATTTTCTTTCATACTAGAAGTTTCTGTCGTGTGTAGCAATTTTTATTTTGTGATACCTTGTGAAAAATCTCTGAAAATCCTCTTGTCAACCAGTTCCCCTATATCACGTCCGCTTGTTACATTCTCATGGATCTCCAGAAAGACTTTGCATGATTTTACTGGGCAAAATGTAGATCTGCTTTCACAAACCATGCTGACTCTACGTGAAGATTTTCAAAAAGCTCTGCTATTCCTTCCTTAGTAACAGACTCTGGCACATTCCCAGGAATGAGGGTTGGCTAAATGGTTCCTGGTTTCAGTCTCGCTCCTTTCTTGAAGACAGGCGCCACATTGGAGTGTCTCCAGTTTCGCTGGAACACTCCAGAGAGTTATGGAATATTTCACTCTGTGCCACCAGTCATTCTGTAACCGCTGCTTTTAAAACCAACTGTGAATTACTACTGAACGGCCTACCCTTACTGTTATCTGTTTATTAAAAAGAAATCCCTTCTGTTAGAGACAATTCAAGAACTTCCATCCGAGTACCATTTCGATTATATAATTGAAATACTTACAGTGCCTTCTCCTGTGAGGAATGATGTAAAATTCTGGTGCGAATTATCTGTTTGTTCCCTCTAGGCACACCCTCCAAACGTCGTCAATATACTTTCCTGACTTCATTTCTATCAAAGGTCATACATTCACCTTGAAATTTCTTTAAATACACAAAAAAATCTCGTGCTGCTTGTTTTTATGTTTCTTGCCAATTTACTTACATCATATCTTTTTTTTCCCCTTTTTCCTGGCTTTCCAGATTCACACAGTCAGATCGTGCACAAACAGACCCTTTGCTCCAAATTGCCCATGCTGACCAGGTTTTCCGAACTAAACTTGTCCCACCAGATTTCATGAGTCCCATATGCTTCTGAACGTTTCTCAATCATATGTTTGTCCAAATGTCTTTTAAATATTGCAGCTGTACTTGCATCTACCATACTTCCTCTGGCAGCTCATCCAGACACACACCATTCTCTGTGTGAAAACATTGCCCATTCGTCACTTTTAAATATTCCCCCTTTCACCTTAAAGCTACGTCCTCTATGGATTCTCACATCCTGTGGAAATGACGTTGGCTATTCACCCTGTCCATGCCTCCCATGATGTGATAAACTTCTAGAATGTCACCCCTAAACCTCCTACCCTCCATCTGATACTAACTTCAAGAACAAGCATTTAAAGATAAGCACTGCAATTTTGAAACAATATTTAAAACATCAGGTAAATAACATTCAGCCCAAACTTCATACTGTGATTTGCTTTTCTCCATGTTACAACGCTAAAGCAGGATGGAACGCTTACTAGTGCCAATAAGAAGGCAGACACCTGAATTCCTTTATCTAAAGGAGGGTGATGATCTCTATAGTGAAAAAGTACCTCTGGCCAGATCCATGTAAGAAAAGGAATTCTTATACCACACGGTCAGCGTGCAGTTACCTTTAGAGGAGTTAGGCGAAGGCTGAGTATACGTTTTGAAATGTGGATCAATGTGCAAAGGGGAAGACATGTTTTCAATCGGGTTTACTCCAAGAAGGAAACATTTCGGAGTGAGATGTGAGTGGAAGGTGTACAACAGCACGAATCGAGAGGCCGAGCCATACTGACACCAGCGGCAAAGTGGCAGCAGGAAACGCAGCTTGATTCTAGTGCATGGGAGGTAGATTGGATCAAAGAGGATAGCAAATGTGGTTCCCTTGTTCAAGAAGGGAAGCAGGGATAACCCTAGTAACTATAGGCCGGTGAGTCTCACTTCTGTTGTGGGCAAATTCTTAGAGAGAATTGTAAGGGATAGGATTTATGAACATCTGGTTAGGAATAATGTGATCAAGGATAGTCAGCATGGTTTTGTGAAGGGCAGGTCGTGCCTCACAAACCTCATTGAATTCTTTGAGAAGGTGACTAAGGAGGTGGACGAGGGTAAAGCTGTAGATGTGGTGTATATGGAAATTGGTAAGGCGTTTGATAAGATTCCCCATGGTAGGCTACTACAAAAAATACGGAGGTATGGCATTTAGGGTGAGTTGGAGGTTTGGATTAGGAATTGGCTGGCTGGAAGAAGACAGAGGGTAGTAGTTGATGGGACAGTTTCATCTTGGAGTGCAGTTACTAGCGGTGTTCCGGAAGGATCTGTTTTGGGATCTTTGCTGTTTGTCATTTTTATTAATGACCTTGAGGAGGGGCTAGAAGGTTGGGTGAGTAAGTTTGCGGATGATACGAAAGTCGGTGGAGTTGTTGACAGTGAGGAAGGATGTGGCAGATTACAGCGTGATATAGATAAGCTGCAGAGCTGAGCAGAAAGGTGGCAAATGGAGATCAATGTAGGTAAGTGTGAAGTGATTCAATTTGGTAAGAGTAACAAGAAGATGGGGTACTGTGCTAATAGTCGGATACTTGGTAGTGTGGATGAGCAGAGGGATCTTGGTGTCCATGTACACAGATCTCTGAAAGTTGCCACCCAGGTAAATGGTGCTGTGAAGAAAGCATACGGCGTACTGCCTTTGATTGGAAGAGGAATTGAGATCCGGAGTCCTGAGGTCATGTTACAGTTGTATAAGTATCTGGTGCGGCCGCATCTGGAATATTGTGTGCAGTTTTGGTCGCCATATTATAGGAAGGATGTGGAGGCACTGGAACAGGTGCAGAGCAGGCTTACCAGGATGTTGCCTCGTATGGTAGGAAGATCGTATGAGGAAAGGCTGAGGCACTTGGGGCTGTTTTCATTGGAGAAAAGAAGGTTTAGGGGTGACTTGATAGAGGTGTACAAGATGATTAGAGGTTTAGATAGGGTTGACCATGAAAAAAGCTATGTCCCCACGTATGGAGTCAGCTATTACGAGGGCATAGCTTTAAATTAAGGGGTGGTAGGTATAGGACAGATGTTAGGGGTAGATTCTTTACTCAGCGAGTCGTGAGTTCATGGAATGCCCTGCCAGTAGCAGTGGTGGAGTCTCCCTCTTTATGGGCATTTAAACGGGTATTGGATAGGCATATGGAGGATAGTGGCCTAGTGTTGGTTAGGTGGGCTTGGATCGGCGCAACGTCGACGGCCAAAGGGCCTGTACTGCGCTGTATTTTTCTATGTTCTATGTTCTATGACCATCTGACAGTGCAGCACTCCCTCAGTGCTGACCCTCTGCCAATGTGACACTCCCTCAGCACTGACCCGCTGACAGTGTAGCACTCGCTCAGTACCGACATTCTGACATTGCAGCAAACCCTCTGTACTGACCCGCTGATAGTGTAGCACTCCCTCAGTATTGACCCTCTGACAGTGTGACACTCTCTCGGTACTGACCCTCCGACAGTGTAGCACTCCCTCAGTACTGACCCTCTGACATTGCAGCACTCCCTCAGTACTGACCCTCTGATAGTGTGACACTCCCTCGGTACTGACTCTCCAACAGTGGAGCACTCCCTCAGTACTGACCCTCTGACATTGCAGCACTCCTTCAGTACTGACACTCTGACATTGCAGCACTTCCTCAGTACTGACCCTCTGACTGTGCATCTCCCTCAGTACTGACCCTCTGACAGTACAGAACTCCCCCAGTACTGACCCTTTGACAGTGCAGCATTTACAGCACAGGGGAAGATGTTTATCATCGGTGGGCATTTATCATCTCAGCCGTGGAACACCATTGCAGGAGATCCTCAGCGTAGCTTCCTCAGCCCAGGCATCTCCAATTTAGCATTAAACAATCCCTGCAGTGTGGAAGGAGGCCGATCAGCCAATTGAGTCCAAAATGAGCAGAAGTGGGGATATTCACTAAAGTTTATAGTACGTTCAGAACAAGTTGCTGCACTTCAGCTCCTGAAGCAATCTGTATTCATGTGCAACAAGACCTGGACAACATCCAACATCGTGCTGTTAAAGTCTGGGTAACATACCAGCACTGCACATTTCCTTCGTAAAAGGAGGAGCTCATTCAGCACCTCAATCTCGGTTCTCAAGAATATGAGTATGTCTTTCAGCCCATCAAAACTACTCCGCAAGATGTATGATAGCTTATTCAGTTCCTTCTGCCTGTTACACAGGAAGAGAAGGAATGTGCTCACTCCCACAAGTCACTTACACGGGATCATAAAGAGACCATTTCACACCTGGAGTCAATTACAAAGAAACAGGAAGAGGTCATTTAGCTTCTCAAGTCACTAACACAGGAGTAGGAACGTGTCATAGATGCTGCAACATCACAAACAAATGGAGTAGGGGCTGCACAGATAGACTGCTCCAAATCGATCCACATGGCTTAATTACTCATAGTACGTAAGTGTTACTTTACCATGGTTTTCTGGCAGATCGAAAGAAGCCAACGTTTTTAGCCTCTTTTAGCCATTCTCCAAGTTGTCTTCCAACTCCAAGAAGGCATACTCATGGTCTCCATGTAGGTCAGAAGCTGGTGTGGAATGACTAACTCTTTCAGAATGAAGTTATTGTGGTTGCTGACAGAATTGTGTACAAAGTGGCAATCAATGTGGTGTCACTCGGAAACTGTGCATTTAAGTGTTCAGAGTTAATTCAGAGCCTGTACCTCTCTGTCAATCGACATGGGGGCTCTGCAGATGCATGTAAACCATTGGGAATCAAACATCCAATGGAAGTTTTACCCTATTCACCTGTTTGGGACATTATGATTGTCCGTCCATCCCTATCAAGTTTCAACATCTTATTCTCTCACAGTGCTACAGATTAAACACATAGTTATTGGTCTCTCTCCTCATGGTGCCATCATGGCAGTGTTTAGTCTGGTGAAACTCCTTTGTACTCTCTCGGTGACAAAGAGATCATTATTTATAAGCAGACTAAATCTGTACACAATGCACCAATTACTCTTTCAACAAAATACTACTATTGGGAAAGATATACAAACTCTGGTACTTCAATCATTTTTCATGAAAAGCCACATATCATTTACTTCCTGCCCATAAGAATTCTGTTAGTGATTTATGACCAATGATATCAAGATCCTTTTCAACAACAGCACTTCCCAATCTCTCACCATTTAATAAATATAAATGTAAATGATGGCATTTGTTGTTCCCATCTGAATCATTTTTATACCTTAGGAATAGCTATTGCCCAAATAGGGATCCATCTGACATCTAATAAGCCTTCAATCCAGAGAAAAACAGTACTCCTCTCGTATCACCATTACCCAATTTTAATCCATGTGTTATAATCCAACCCTAACTACCCATGGACTAAAACATTCTCCACTCACCTGTATTAAACCAGGTCAAACGTCTGCTGAAAATTCAAATACTCCACTCCCATTGGTTCTCAATTATCGATATCTCAATGGACAATCTCCACAAACTCCAGCAGGTTTATCAAAGATCATTTCCCTTTCCTGAATCCAGGCCAAATCTACCAAATCATATCAGTGTTCGCCAAGTGTCTAGTTGTCACATTCCTTATAAAAGGTCAAGACGTTTTTCTCACAGCTGATATCAAGCTATCCAGTATCTAGTTTTCTGTTTTCTCTCTCCGTCCTGTTTTAAATATTTAGTTTCACTACAACTGCTTTCGAGTTCGTGAGATCCTTTCCAGAACCCAAGCAGCTTTGAAGAATAATCAATCATTCTTTTATTAGCTCTGTTGCCACCTACTCAACACTCTTGCAAGCAGTTCATCAGATGCATCACCTTACAAACCTTCAGTTCAATGAGACTTTCAAAGACATACTTTTTATTAATTCTAATTTCCTGTATTCATCTTTTACACCAGCCATTCTGTTTCGTAACTTGTTTCTGTACTTTTCCTGTGTGGAGACAGAACCAATGCATTTCTCTCAGCAGTCAGCTGGCTTCTATCAAACAGTAAATACATCGAAGGACTGCACTTCGGAGATGATCGATATGTCACCCACTCCTGCTTGAGAAGTTCCAGAATCAACCCAGTTCACGTCATGATGAGTGTCAGCATCCTGTCCCAGCTGTGAAGCTGCAGGTTATACTGAAGGAGGGGACACAGCTCAGTGACCACCTCATATTTTAAACAAACTGCTTTCACACTTTACACTTGGAATGGGTCCAGCTTAGACAAATGTTCCTGGAAATCACAGGGAGGGCTGTGCAGTGCACTACTCCTCCCTGTTTACAGTGCTTCCCTTCTGTGTAGTCTCAGCTCCATTTGTTTACCATGGACACAGACACTCTGTGAATGCAGTGTCCAGAGTAGGGTCATCATAACCTCGGGTCTCCCAGAACGAACACAGCGGCTGACAATAAAAATCTGAGAACACCATTCTCAGAAACTCCACTGACTTTTCAAAGACACGAGCAAGTCAGTTGCCCACAAACACAGTGCACCCTTTCAGTGTTGAAAGTGCCTCCCTCTCTACAGTTTCTCTTCCTGACTGAGAAAGCCGTTACATCTCGGCACAGTACCACAGTAACAGTTCCTCTCTCCAAATAAGCAGTTGATAATATAACATTACGTTTCTCTGTATCTCGGCAACTATAAGGGCAGCACCAGTGTTGCCAATGGAGTTGATCACCACACTCAGGGAAGAGAGTTAGTGGGAACAAAACTCATTTTAAACAGGGACATACCTAAATGGGCGTGATATTCAGGTATATGGGAAAAGGGAAATGTGAGAATAACTTGTCCATTTTATTTTCCTTTCAGTTCATGATCAGCAATACCTTTGCTCACTTTTCCTTTTTTTTCTCTCTCTTTCTGGCCATTTCTCCATCCATTCAATTCAAACCTTGCCCCCACCTCTCCCTCCAACTCAACCGTCCAGGATAAATAATATTATTTCCCAGTTGCTTTCCGTTGTGAAACAAGGTCAGTGGACTCGAAACTTTATTTGTGTTTCTCCGCACAGAGCCTGCCATACCTGTTGAGATTCTCCAACACTTTCAGACGCTAGAGAGTTTTATTTCAAATCTCCAACATCCAAAGTTCCTTGGTTTATTTCACAATTAATACTGTTGTTTCACGGGATGTCAGCATCAATGACAAGGGCAGCATTTGTTGTCCATCACTAATTGCCCTTGACTGTGAGGTAATTTGTCAAAACAATATGGAGCCAATCACATTGTTGTGAGTCTGAAGACACGCTTCGTCCGGACTGGGCAATAATGTTAAGTTTGTTTACCAAAGGCTATCAGTGGAAAATAAAAATAAATCCTGATAGTTTTTGTTTTCCATGAATGGAATTTGGTTTCAATTCCAAATTTATCGGCTGTGGTAGGATTTTGAACACTGTCTTTGGAGTCACTGCCTGTGCCTCTGAATTACCCGTCAAGTTACATTATCACTCTGATACAGAGTCATTATTCCATAGCTAATATTCCCTACTCCCTAGTCCCTGCCAGAGAGAGATGGCGGGGGGAATCAGTTTAAGTACCAACAAACAAAAGGAGTTTGGGAAAAAAGAGAAAGGGAGATTGAGAAAAGAAACCATTAAAGATCACAGGTTTCAGAATGCTGAAATGAAGATTTTTCGACAGCATCCTGCAACATGAGCCAATATTCCCAGGAATGCTGGATGAAGGGGATTCTGGTGTATTTTCTAATAATGGAAAGTATTGGCTGAGCAATTGTTCTGCATCTTTGTAACTGGGAGTGGGCTCAGCAGAGTCTTTGACTCATTAAGCTGACTCTAACAATATTTTTTTTCTCAGTGACATTTCGGTTGAGTGTAACAGAGGGATTGTATGTACGAGGCTGAGCTAGTTTCCTGATGCCATGTTATTGAACTCACCTCATTAACTATCCATCCCACCTCATGGTGTCCCTCTCATTCAATGCCAGCCAGATTCTCCCACCCAACATGGCTGAAGGCACTTACTAAGGCCCAGATGCCCCTAGATATTACGTGATCACGGACACTCATGCCATCTTTAAAAGGCCAATGGGCACACAGTTGAGCTTTCTCAGTTTGGAGCTGCCCTGCACAGTTTACCCCGAGCATGTCAGAAAAGGGGCAATTACACCACAGTTAGTCGACAGGGGCATTGAGGTACTGGTGGATGGGCTATTACAGAGGGGAACATTCTCTTCCCAGAGGGGCAACACCACCAGACCCACCGAGCATGGTCTGAGCTCACCACCCAGCTCATTGCAGTATCTGTGGTCTAAATAAATGTCCAGCAAAACAGGACAAACATCAATAACGTTCCCCGCTCTGTCCGGATAAAAGTCACCGTATTCTCCCAGCTCCCTCACCCTCACTGCATATCTGTTGTGGTACCTACCCTCGAACAATGTTCATGCTCCAACTCTCTCACTCCTGCAGGCAACAACCTTCCTCTCTCTCTCTCTCTCTCTGTTGCCTTTGCAATACTGCCACATGTTGATAGAGTATTCTGGAGAGTGCCGAATATGGCATTCTCCAGATAATGTTCCAAATAATTCCCATTTTCTGGAAAATGTCAATGCCCCAGTAGGTAACACATAAGGGGAAGGAGTAGGGATTCACGTTTCTCAAATCACAAACAGTGAAAATGCATCATGACGCCATTCAGCCCTTAAAATGTGCTCTAGCATTTAATAAGGTCGTGGCTGATCTGATGCTTTTCGCAGTTCCATTCACATAAACTTTCAGTCATTCAACCCCCTGGGCTCCTGTCACTGAACAGACAACACTCAGGTTTTCTTAAAGTGCCTGTTCGAGGACATTTCCTACGGGGACGGACTCTCCAATCAATGTAGTCCATCAGCTTTATACTTCTATGTAACGGTAAGCACATTTTACACAGACCAATCAAAAATATGCACTTATTTTATGGTTATGGATATCTAATCACAATTTGTGATTCTGGTTATTTCACTTGTCTCAACTTATTGTATTCAGCCAAACACAGCTTCTAAACACTTTGTGTCATTACAAAATACAATTTCTAGCAGAGAACGTTTTTATTCTCAGCCGTTATCTTGACCATTATCTGAATTGTACATTTTTCCTTGTTATGAAAGTTCCTCTTGCCCTTTGTGTGTAACTGTTTCTATCTGTAACAGTCAGCCCGTCTCCCAGACCGTTTTCTGCTGGTTTGTGATGCAGAGGAGGACAGCAGCGCAGATTCAATTTCCCACACTTAATGAGGTTACCATAAAGGGGACGCTGTCTCAACAATGGACAATCTACCATGGCCAATCCACTCTAAGCAGCACATCTTTGTACTCTTCGTGGAAACTGGAGCATTGGGAGGTAGCCAACATAGATACGTGGAGAATGTTCAAACTCCACATAGAGGGTCACCTGAGTTTGTAGTTGAACCCAGCTACTTAGTGATTTGAGGCAGCAGTGCTAACCGCAGATCCACCATGCTCTTCCATTAGTTCTATTAGTTACTTTTGGTTGACTAATGAAATATGTCTGACTTGTTCTGATAATTGAACATGACCTAATCTGAGACCTTTTTCATCGGCCATATCACCACCCTGGTTACATTTAAAATCTGCTGTGAACAGTGGAGGAGTGAGACTAGAAAAGGAAACAGTGACACCTTCCAACATCAGTCAGTGAGGAGAAATTCACAAACTGGCAATTCATTCAAGTTGGATTTTTATTTCCCAGACATTTGGGATGGCTGAATCTTTATATTACATCAATGCTGGTTTCGTCTGATTGCCCATAGACAGGTGAATCATGGATAATGGTGAATGGAGAGAAAAGTGCAGCTGGGATCACAATGTGATGAACAGCAACCTTATTTACTGGTGGGATAGTGTCCCTCAGCCCTGTGTTCTGATGTTCCATTCAGCCCTTCGGACCTCGGATCTAGGTCACTCTGATGGTTAAGTGTAGTTTCAGAAATGTACTTGGAAAGTGCAGGCTTGGTCAGGAAGTGACCCCCACCCCCAATCCCTCTTTCCAGCATTCCCCTCTGTGTAACTTATGCTCCAGATGTGGGTCATGCTGCACTCTGACATCAGCCTGGCCGCGTGGAAAGCTACCAAACTCTATCCAGTCCCATAACAAGGGAATACTACAGTCTGACAATTTACCACGCCCTCAGTCCCGTCGCGGTAGTCACGTTGGTGGGAGTTCTTTTTGACAGATCTGTCAAGCAGCACAGAAATCATGTAATGTAAGAATTACTGCAGTCCATTCGGTCCACCAATTTTGCTCCTCCGTAGAGGCAGTTCTCCAATAACACGTGTATATTAAGCACGATTTGGCTGCAAAACGATTGGTTGTGCAACTTCCGTTTATAACGCAACCCCATTCTCTTTTACGTGATTCCACGTCTGGCAACAGCTGAACCGGAATTGCCAGCCTCAGGAGCCTATGTCTGCAAAATGTACTCTCAGTGTGTTCAGGTAAAACAGAAATGCAGTCTGTTTTGCAAGCCTTGAACCTAAGCCTGAAACTGGGAATTGTTGTCTACATTTAGAAGGAACTTTATTTCAAACTGGAGAGAGTCTTGGTGAGAAGTGGAATTCCCCATCGGCATCACATGATCAATCAGCTCTTGTCATTTTTGGTGAAGAGCTTTGTGAAAGACGTAGTGATGTAGTCATTCATTATAGTGGAAAGTGTCACATTTACTTCACTGTTTCATTACAATATATGACTAAAGCTTTACTTAGGCTGTGCTAGTGTGTGTGCTAGGATTACTTCAGTTTTTGGTTATTACCGATAATCTGACGAATCGCCCCTTACCCTCTTTTTCCCATAGAAAACTGAGATTATTAATATTCACAGTTTGCAACAACATGGTGTTGCACAGGAACACAGCTACCGCATTGATGGAGAACAACTTCAAATGATATCTGATCCTCTATCTTCACACCATGCTCCTGCTCTCTCCCAATCACTTTAGTGTCTTGAAATTCTTATTTATATTCAGTGCCTTGGCTTCAACCACCTGATCTTGGAGAGAATTCCCCAGGTTCACCAGTGTCTGAGTGCAGACATTTCTTCTCATCTCAATGCAGAGCGGCCTGTCTCCACCTAATACTGTGGCCCCTTGTTTTCGACGTCCCAAACCAGAATTATCATTCCTGCTTCCAATGTGTATCACCCTGTCAGGGTTTTAGATATTTCGCTGACATCTCCACTCACTTTCCTAAACCCTATGGAATGAAGGTTCAGTCTACTCAACTCTCCTCCCATAACAAGTCTGTCATACCAGAGATCAGTCTGGCCATCCTTCACTGCTCTTCCTCAATGTCAGGTATGTCCTTTATTAGCTAAGGAGACAAAATTTCATACAATATTGCACAATGTTCGAGATGTGGTCTCACCAAGGCCCTGTACAGCTGCAGTAAGAGACCCTTGCTCCTGGACTCAAATCCCCCTAAAATGATTGTCAACACACTGTTTACCTTCCTAACTGCTTTCTGTTCCTGCAATATTGATTTCAGTGAATGGTGTAAAGGAAAATCAAGATCCTTTTAAAATGATTCAGCTCGCCACTTGTGGTCTGTGTACACTGGTCAGTCTGCTAGTGCCATTTCCAGTATTGGCTTCTGGCTTCAGAAGGCACTGCCCTGCATGGAGATCATAGGTCTGCACAGAAGCAAACAAAAATGAGGCATAAGTTCCTTTATAGATCAATATTTTTCAACCAACCCCTTTCCAAATCGTAAGCTGCCGTTCTCTTTTTCCAACCATATTGCACAATTTCACATCTACCCGCATTGTTCTCCATCTGCCACAGTATTGCACATTCACTCTAGTTGTCTCAATTACCTTGGAGCTTATTTACATAATGCTCACTCACTCACAATCTGACATGGTTTAGTGCCACCGGCAGACATGGGAACATTGCATTTCATACCCTCAACCAAAGGTTTAATGTGTATTGGGAATAGCTTGGAACCAAACCCCGATTCCTGCTACATCACCCTAGCCTTCCACTGGAACAAAGCATTGTTGTATTCCTTCTCACAGCTTCCTGTCAGCTCTCCCGTTCAATAACCATGTCCACATATTAGCCGCAGTCCCATAAGATTAGAATTTGTATGGTAGCGTTGGGGCATTATCAGCAATCTTCTTGTAACTCCAACCGTATTGCATTGATTGCTTCTCCATAATTTTGCCAAAAGTCACTTTTTCAAATATGATTCCCTTTTGATATATTTCCCTCTGTTGACTTTTTATATGCCCCTTAAGTTCAGTCCCGATACTTTATCTAAAATGTTTATTTGGAAATTTCATTCTATTCCCCTTTTCTCACCAGACTAAAGTTTCGTAGTGTTGCTGGTAAGATTTCTTTTTCATTTTGTTTTCTTCAGTGAAGACATAACTTTAGTACTTGCTCCATAGTTCTACCTTTTCACTGCTCTCCATTCTCCATTCTCTACTTTCAATCTGTAAGGAAGCTGCACGTTTTCCCCTTATTTTTGCCATTGACATACATTTAGAAGCTATTGCAGGTTCACCTTTATAACCCTAGTTAATACATTCTTCAGAAATTCATCAATTCCTGTGTTATGCTGCTCAATGATTGACCGTCCAATCCATACAATCACGGAAGCATTGACTCTGTACTGTCATAAATACAGCACGATCTACATTAGTTCCAAGTTCCTATACGTGACACATAGCCATGCATATTATGGCACTTCAAGGGCACGACCATGAACTTATTAACGGTTGTGAGGTTACCTGTGCCAACTGCCCTCTCAGGAAGTTAATTCATGACCGCAATACCCTCTGTGTGAAAATCAATCCTCAAATCCTCACTAAACCCCAAACCCTTCACTTTGAAAGGGTACTCCCTTTTTCTTGTCCCTTTCACTGAACGGAACAGCTGCTGTCTATCCATCCAGTCCATGCCCCTGGTAATCCTATCCTTCTGAAGTACGTCCACGCTCAGACTTCTCTGAGTAAACAACCTGAACTGATCTGCTATATTCCAGGGAACCTCCTGATACATTTCCTCTGCACTCCTCCAGTGCAATCACATCCTTCCTGTAATGTGGCTCTCAGAACTGCACACAGTATTCCATTTGGCCTAACCAAAATTCCACATAGCTCTTATAATCTGTGCCTCCATGAACAACGGTTAGGTATATGGTCCCCTATGCTTTCTCAACTTGAGCATTAACTTGTTTAATCGCATTCAGGGATGTGTGGAGAAGCACTGTCTGAGCTTCCTAGTGTGCTGCCATTCATTGCGTCCTCCCCGTCTGGTTCCTTCTTCCAAAGTGCATCACCTCATATTTATAAGGGTTACAATCCATCTGCCATTGATCTGCTCGTCTGATCACTGCATCTGTGTCTTCCTGTAACATAAGGCTTTCCCTCTCACTGCCAACCAAACGGCCAATCTTTGTGTCAAACGCAAATTGATTTATCACACTCACCCCACCACCCTCCATATGCATAGCTGCATCATTTATGAATACCACAAATAATAAGGTTAAAAATCGCACAACACCACGTTATTATCTAACAGTTTTATTTAGACGCACTGGCTTTCGCAGCGCTGCTTCTTCATCACGTGATTATGCTCTTCGAAAGCTCGTGCCCCCAAATAAACCTGTTGGACTATCATCTAGTGTTCTGTAACTTTTTAAACTTTATCCAAGCCAGTCCAACACGGGCACCTACGAATCACAAATAATAAGAGACACAGCACTGATCCCTCTGGTCTCCAGTCAAACAAACAGCCTTCTACCAGCAGACCTTCTGTCTCCTATCACTAAGTTGATTTGGATGCAACTTGGCAAGTCGCTAATGATTCCTAACTTTTCCCTGTTCTGTTTCGCTTGACAGCCAGAGAAATATTCTGTTTATTTCCACCTTGTCATATGTTTCGTGACTCTTCTAAATTTCACTACGATCACCTCTCATTCTTTGAAACTCCAAAGAGCACAGGCCGAGTTTCCACATCAGGCAATCTCGCCATCTGAGGGACGAATCTGGAGAATGTCCATTGCACTTCCTCTGTGGTCAGTATATTCTTTCTCAGATTGGGTCTCCAACACTGTACTCAATACTCTAGGTACAGTCTCATTAACAAGCTGTGAAACTGCTTCAGTGTGACCTTCCATCTATGTTCTGATTTCTTAAATGAAGGCGAACCTGACTTTAACTTTCCACGAGCATATATTCCTCCAATTACAATTCACATTACTTTATTTATGAATTCACTGCATGATTTCTTATAAAAAGCCTTCTGAAAATCGGAATATGCCGTTTCTATGTTGCAATATACAAGTTCAAATCATTCTGAAGTTTCTCAAGGATGAAGACTCTGTCACAAATGCATACTGATTCCCTCCGATATTGCTGTTAATTTCTAAATATCCAATATCAGATCCTATATAATAGATTCCATCAGTTTCCCTACAGATGTCAAATTAATTGGTCTGCAGTTCTCCACATTATCTCTTCTTCCCTTTGCAGATGCTTGAATTCTGTCCATTCACCTACAATGGTTGGAACACATGTACTAACTTCCAGCCTCTGCAGAATGTACAGGAAAATAATGTACAGCACAATTAATGTGTCTATTGCTGATTTATTTCTAATATTTTGATACTAAGTACAACTGGCTCATCGGACTTCGCAATGCTCAATCCAGCTACATTACTACTATGATAGTCTTCGACCTATACATTGTTACTGATATGAATTGACTTTATGTCTTTAGTTCCACAAGTTCCATGAGATCACTTGCTATTTCTCAGCGATTTTCTGGATCTTCCTCCGTGACGACAGATGCAAAGTAACTGGTTATTTTCGTGGCCATTTCCCTGTTCCCCACAAAACCTCTCCTCTCCCGATTACAAACTTTCACATTTGAACTTGTTTTTATTTTGTTTACTATGAAACACAAATTTTGGATTTATGCACTCTATGTGTTCTTCTTTCAAAGAATCATTAAATGCCTGCAGTGTGGAAAGGCCCTTTGGTGCAACAACTCCACCCCGCAGCTCCAAAGAGTAAGCACCCAGACCCATTCCCCTCCGATGCTGTATTTTGCGACTAATGCACTAATCTCCACATCCCTGAACACTGTGGGCAATTCACCTAAACAGCAAATCTTTGGACTGTGCGAGGAAACCGGAGCACCCGGAGGAAACCCACGCAGAATTGGGGAGAATTTGCGAACTCCACACAAAGAACCTTCTGAGAATTCTCCCGTTACCACAATGTCTGGAATTCTTCTGAACTCACTTCCTATGATTAATATAATCTTTAATTTATTATATTAACCATCATTAAGTCACTTGGCCTTTGTTCAGTGATTGTACCTTAAAGAAATAGACATATTTTTCAGACATTGCAGTATTTCTATAGACCTGCTGGTCCTGACCAGGTGTATTCAAGAACACAGCAAGAGGCGAGAGAAGAAATTGCGAGGACTCTGGCTGATATTTTTGCATCATCGCTGGTTTTGGGAGAGGTCCCGGAAGACTGGAGGGTAGGGAACGTTGTGCCCTTATTCAGGGAGGGCTGCGAAGTCGAACCTGGGAACTATAGACCAGTTAGCTTAACAACTGTGATATGTAAGTTACTTGAGAAAGGTCTGAGAGATAAGATATACATGCATTTGAAACGACACGGTTTGATTATGAGCAGTCAGCAAGGCTTTGTGCATAGAATATCATTGCACAAAATGTTTTAGCATTCTTTTGATTAAGTGACCTGGAATGTTGATGAGGGTAGGGTGTTAGACGGAGTCTATCGAGATTTCAGAAATGCCTTTGATTAGGTTCCACATGATAGACTGCTCTGAAAGGTTCAGTGGCATGGAATCCAAGGGGATCTGGAAAATTGGATACACAACTGGCTTGATGGTAGGAAGCAGTGGCTAATACTCGAAGGAAGCTTGTTGGACCTGAGGCCTGCGTCTAGTGGAGTGTCTCAGGTGTTGGTTCTGGGCCTATTACTGCTTGTTATCTATATAAATGATTTGGATGAGGATGTACAAGGCATGATTAGTAATTTGGCTGATGACAATAAAATAGGCAGCAATGTGATGAATGAGAAAGGTTATCAGAAATTACAGCAGGACCTTTATCAGCTGAGGAAGTAGGCCGAGAAATGGCAAGTGGAGTTTAATATAGATATGTGTGGTGATCTGCATTTTGGAAAGACAAATCCAGGTTGGAGTTTCATGGTGAATGTCAAACCCTGACGGTGTGTACTTGAACAGAGGGAACTTGGAGCTCAGATCCGTTGTTCTCTGAAAGTAGTTGCACGTAGACAGAGCAGTGAAAAAGGCTTTTGGCACACTGGCCTTCATCAGTCAGGGCATTGAGTATGGATGTTGGTGAGTTATATTGCAGTTGTACAGGACGCTAGTGAGGCATGCACTTGGAGTATTCTGTTCGGTTTTGTTCACTATGCCATAGGAAGGATGTGATTAAACTGGAAATAGGACGGAAGAAATTTCCAAAGATGTTGCCAGTACTCAATGGTCTGAGTTGTAGGGAGAGTTTGGACAAGCCAGGACAATTTCCTTTGAGTGTAAGAAACTGAGGGGAAATCGTATAGAATTGTATAAGATCATGAGATGCGTGGATAAGGTGAACGCACTCATTGTTTTTCCCAGTTTTGGGAATCAAGGACTAGAGGGAATCAGGTTAGAGGTGAAAGAATAAAAGGGATCCTGAGGGGCAACTTTTTTACGCAGAGGTTGGTGCACATATGGAATTAGCAGACAGCGGTTTGGTGGAGGCATGTACATTTACAACATTCCAAAGGCTTTTAGACAAATACGCAGATAGGAAAGATTTAGAAGAATAAGGGCAAAGGTAGAGAAATGGAATTAGCAGGATGGACATTTTGGTCGGCACGGACCACTTTGGTCCAAAGGGACTGTATCCATGCTGCAGGGCTCCATGATTCTATGACTCCAACAACCATTGCGTGTCTACCACTCCGTGTTCAAACATTCTATATTGTATGCACACGCCGTGTAAAATGCAACATATTAACGTCTCTAGTCCTCAGAGCAAGGTTATTAATGAGTCCTTCTGACCACACAACACCAAATCCAAAATAATCTGCTCTCTTGTTTGAGTCACAACATACTCTTCAACCTACCTGATATACGCTTATGGAATTTATTTTTTAAAACATTAGCAGTCACTTAGTATCCGCAGTTTAGATGCAATTCGAGATCATCCAGTAATACTGCAGCACCCACAATATTTGCACCTCTAATTTCCAGAGAATAAAACGCTCAGCATTTGCAAGAGAGCATTGGTTTCGTTCTAATACACCAATGATTGCTTCTTCTTGCTGTTTGTAAGATCCACCCGAACTGATTCTGTAGAATTTGAAGGACAATGTCTGCGGCATTATTAGTGATAGACTTGAACAAACTATTCGGGGAGGGTCACCTCAATGCTGACATGATCTGAAGAAATGACCAGCATCACAGGACAAGAATCAATATCCTCCCTGTTCTGTCAGGTCATGTGTCGCTGTATTCTCTCTTTACACTCACTACTTGTTATACCATCTACCCCCGAACAAGGCTTACACTATATCTCCAAATAAGACTCATGCACTACCACTCTCACTATTGAATTCAGCACGTTCACTCCCCCCTCTACACCCGCAGTCTCTCTCTCTCCCTCCACTATAACCTCAACACTAATAACACTGCTGGAAGTAACACTGCGGACTGACTCCCTCCGAACACCTGACCATTCCCCCTCCACCTCCACCTACACCAGCACTAACAGCAGGACCACACATTCCCACCTTTACTTCCGCCCTCCCTTTCTCCCATTCCAGGAGAACCGGACTGTAATAGGAGAGAAAGGGCCAAACCGGATGGTGGAATACCCGATATCTGTTCCCTCCCCACCTCCCCGCGCAATGTGGGGAGGACCTGGCATGAGCCGGAGAGGACTGCGATGTGTCCTAAGGAGACTCCGTGACATGTATGTCCCTCCAACTGACTAAAATCAATGTTCAGTGAATGGCAATTCTCACTTTAGCCACTCTGTCTGTTCCCACAATTTTCTCCCTCCCAAAACAACAAATATGTCATTGCAGAGAGATGCAGACACAAAAATACTCAGAGACATATGTAAACACGCTAATATACTGACACAGTACATACACGGAGATGGAATCGCACACAAGTAGTGGCATACAGAGACATAGTCGCACACAAATAGACACAAACACAAATAAAACGTACAGGCTAATACACAGATGAACTGACGTCTGCACATAAATACACAGACACACAAACACACGAACAAACAAACACAAGTGCACATACAGACACACAGAGGCACAAACGTAAGTGCTTATAAGAGATGGATAGGATTTCGATGAATAAGCGTGACAAGAGTTACAGAGAGAAGACAGGAGAATAATGTTGAGAAATCACTGAGCCTTCAGACTCGATGGCCTGATTGACATAATTCAGCGTTTTTAATGCTCTTGTGGTGTCATGCTATCAGTTATTCTCTTCCTGGGACAGAAGCAGAGAATGGGTTTAAGACGTAGTTGATTGAAAAGAGTTGGTGGCACTATTGGACAGGTTTAGAGGGCTGAATGGTTTATGTGTATACCTAATTATTCTGTCCTTTTGTTTCAAAAGAGGAGTCGATTTGATGTTAGGTTAACACAGTTTAAAATAACGGGTCCCACACTGAAATAAGGTCGTCCCTTTACCTTTAGTGTTGTACTATCTGTGGTGTTCTCATCCTCATGGAGAAGTGAAGACTCGGTTTTGAAGATATTCAAGGCTAAGCTCGACGGGTCTTTGCTGGACAGTAGAGTCAATGTTGATTTGGAACAGACAGGAGACGGATGGTCAGACACACTGGGGTCAGCCATGAGCATTCAGAATGGCGCAGCCGAATGGCCAACTGCTCTCCCTACCGCATGTGTTGTTCTCTCAATCCACCTCTCGACGCTGTTACAGAAATATACTGCTGCCTCTTCCACATGTGTTGTTCTCGTAATCCACGTACGATTTTGGTACAGAGATATACTGCTGCCCCTACCCAATGTGTTGTTCTCTCAATCCACCCTGGATGCTGTTACAGAAATATACTGCTACCACTACCCTATGTATTTTGCTCTCGAAACTGTGACAGAGATAGGGGACCACTTCATTCAGCCAGTCATTATCTTTATTATGAGATTGGAGGAGACCATTCTACCTCTTTAACGAGTTACAGAGGAAAATAGAGCGAATCATTTTAGCTTATTGAGTACATTTTACTGCACAGGAGACCACATAAATTGCGTGAGCTGATACAGAAGAAGCTGTTGCTAACAGAAAATAGAGAATAGAGAAAAATGTTTATTTTCATATAACAAAGCTGTAACTGGTGGAGTCCCTCAGAACTCACTATGGGATAATCAACGATCAATATTTGTACCAAAGATCTGGAGGAAGGGACTGAATATGTCAAAGCCCAGTTAGCTTAAACACTAAGATGGTCATCAAAGGGAGGTCTTGTGTCATCAATATGATATCGACAAAGCGACGTTATTGAGCAAACCTTCATCAGATATAGCATTATGTGAGTTGTCTATTTTGGATGGAATGATAAAACAATGGTAAACAATTTAAGTAGAGAGAGATTGCTGAACTCTGTGATACAGACGGTTTTCATGATCCAGGTACATGAATCATATGTAGTTAGACTGCACTTGCCGCAAGTGATTTGGAAGCTGAGTGGAATGATTGTGTTTTTGGCAAAGGGTACCAGGTTTGATCAGGAATGTTTTACAGCATCGGTACTGGTAAAAGTAAGGACTGCAGATGCTGGAGATCAGAGTTAAACAGTGTGGGGCTGGTAAAGCACAATCAATCAGGTAGCATCCGAGGTGCAGTAGAATTGGCGTTACGGGTATACGTCTTTCATCAGGAATGTGGCCGAAACATCTTGTCTCCTGTTCCTTGGGTGCTGCCTGACCTGTTGTGCTTTTCCAGCATCACATTTTTCGAGTGTACATCTGTACAGGGCGTTGCTAAGACCTGACACAATGATCCCTTATCCTAAAAAAAATTGTCTTCGAAGCTTATCAACAATGTTCTGTTCCACGTTCGTGGAATGACGGCCTTTTGTTCTGAAACATTATCAGTCTTGCTCTTAGATGAGAAATCTGTTTGAAGCATGCACGATTTTGAGAAGAATCACCCGGATACATATTTTCTCTTCTCAGGGAGACTAAATCTATGGAATATTTTTTTAGAATAAAATGTATTCATTTTAGCACAGATACTATGAAGACATCAAACGATTTTTAAAAATTAAGCATATGCATACCAACATATCATCAAATTATAAAGCTAATGAAAAGCACTGTGTATAACAACAGCAATGATACACTTGCCAAACACCAAACGCACATGGTCCGCTTTGGTATTCAGTTGACATGATTGCATGTTTCAACACAGAGAGGGAGAAGAATGTTCTCTGCCTGAGAAGCAGCAGCCGATTGATCCCTCTGTCTTCTTTTGTTCCACCTGACAACAGAAAATTTCTGACTCACCTCTACCTGATGAGTCGTGGAGAATCCCTGATGAGAGATTCATTGGAATCTCCCTATCGTCTGAAGCAAAGGGAATTCAGCTAAATCCAACTATTCTGGGTGAAATCGCATTACAAGCAGCTTGTCGGAGCAGAGTAACTTCAGAGGACAGAATAACATTTGGGACAGTCTGTCATCTATCCATTTGTTATCTGTTCAACTATTATGAAACTCTGGAAAACTTCCATTTTTCTGTTTTGTCTTAAGATGTCTGTGTGTGTGTGTGTTTCGCATTTTTCTAGAAGATACGACAGACTGACAATTATGTTATTAGCCATATCACGAAATTTTGAAATTTGTGAACAGTGGAACAGTGTGACTGCAAAAGGAAACAGTGACCCTGCAACATTTGGTTGGAGCAAGAATGAGAATTTCTAAACTGGCTGTTCAAGTGGGAATTTCCTTCCCTAGAAGTTTGTGGTGCCTGGATGTTTACATTTATTCAAAGTTGTGTCTGTTAAATATTTGATAAACAAGTGAATGTAGGAAAATGGTGGACGTACAGAAGAAGTACTGCTGAGACTACAATCAGATCAGCTACGATCTTACTGCATGGTGGAGCAAAGACAAAGTGCCTAATGGCCCACTCCTGCTCCTCAGTCCTATGTCCCTATATTCCATTCAGCCCCTCACAGCTCCTGCTCAGGAGCAGATGAAGGTCACTTGCTACAAATACCTGGTCCACAGTAAGACAGGATCTTCTTCTGTCCCTCACAACTGACCACACAGTTTAATGAGGGTTGAAAGCTTTTCATTAAAAACTCAGGCTGGGCTCAAAAGACGCCTCTGGTCTTTTTATAGAGTGCCTCCTCTTTGCACCATATGCTTCATTTGTTGGTCATGGTGCAGACCTAGATTCACTGTGAGTACAGTCCTCATACCTCACCCAGAAATGACTAATAAAATGTTTTGCTCTCTGTAACTGCAGCATCCAGTAACGGAATTTTCAGAAAAACTACAACCATTAACTTTCTAATTACAGAACATAAGAACAGAAGGAACAGAATCGGATGGTAATTCGGATGGTCAGGCCTGCCGTGCCACTGTAAAAGATTATGGCTGATCCAACGTTGGTATCAACTTTGCTTTATTTCCCAATTCTTCACATTCCTCAATTCTATGACAGGTCAAAAACCCATCTTCCTCCTCTGTAAATACTTACAGTGATCTAGTTCCCCGAACTCTCTAGACCAAATAATTCCTGACATTCACAATCCTCTTTGAGAAGGTTACACTCCCCAAACATACACAATAACCTATTTGTATGTTCAAAAGAGATGAACACAGCAGCTCATGTAAGAGTGACAGACCCTAATATCAAGGCCGGTGTTGACTCAGGATGGTATCAAGGAACGTTGACTAAATTAAATTTAATAAGAATGAGCCACAATCTGTCCTCTGGTTTGGGTCAGCCATCGCACAGAGAAAGATGTTCGTGGTTGATGGACATCAACCCTCACATTCCCGGAACATCCCTCCAGGAAATCCTCATGGTAACTTCCTCAAAATAATCATATTCAACTGCTTCATCATTGATCCTCCCTATCATAACGTCCGAAATGGGGATGGCCACTGGAGATCACACAATGTTCAGAACATTTTCCCCCTCAGCACCTGAAACAGTCTGTGTCCGTGTGCAGCAATATCTGGACTGCATTCAGGCCAGTGCTGTTAAAGTGTCGGTAACATTCATGTAACAGCATAGCCGGACACTGCACATTTCAACAGTTAAAAGAGGAGGTCATTCAGCATCTCATCCTGGTTACATACGAATATGAAATAGCATTCAGCCCATCGAAACTACTGAACAGGAAGAGTGACATTACATTCAATACTCCTGCCTGTTACACAGGTAGAGGAGGGTTCTGGTCAGCACATCGAACTGTTAAACAGGAACAGGTGGAGCCCAAACAGTCTCCCGAAACTGTTCCACTGGACAAGGAAGAGGCATTCAGCCTCTCAAAGGCTTATACAGGAACAGGAGGATGTCACTGACATGACAAATCACAGGAGCAAATCATGATGTTCCACGTGGCTCCATTGTCTGTGGAACATGTGCTATTTTAACGCGGTTTGCTGGCAGTCAGGAGGGAAGCCAGATGTTTTCTGTCAAGTGTCAAGGAGACATCTTCCATCTCCGAGAATTTTAGACCCATGTTCTCCGTGGGGGTTAGAAGCTGGTGGGAATACTAATCTGTCTTAGATTGAAGGTAATGTGGCTGACGTAGGAATTGTTGATGACATGACGTTCAGTGCACGATCACACATCAAATGCACTGTATTAATATGTGGAGTACTTATTCAAAGTCTGGAATTCCTGCTCTCTCATTTATATGGGGAGTGGGGGTTGTTGCGTGGAATGTTCCCTGAGGTACTAAAAGTATCTAGAATCTCATAAACATAGTAAAAATAAAAGAAGCCGTGGGATTTATCACCGTATCAGTGTCTGTTTAGAAAATCATGTGTGATTGTCCATCTGCCTGAAGGTTCAATGCAATCCCATCTTATTCTCTCACAGTGCGACAGATTAATCTTCACTCACTCCTCATGGTACCATCATACCAGGGATTCGTTTAGTGGAACTCCTTTTCATTCTCTCTGTGGTAAGGAGTTCATTCCTTATAGAGGAGAGAAAATCTGTGCACAATACCCCAAATGCAGCCTCAACAACACTCTCAGGGATGATCACAATAATCACTTTCACTCGCTTCGCCGTCTCCATTTCTTTCTTATAGCGTTAAAAACATCCCTCTCTATATACTGCCACTGATGCGAAATTTATAACTTCCTTACATCTGTCGGTCAGTGTCAATAAAACCAGCACCAGAGTTGTCTGTCGAAATGGACATCACTGCCAGGGAGAGACTCAATTAGATGGAATATACTTAAAATAAGGAATAGTCGCCTACCTGATGGAAATGCACTGTAGGAAGATGGGAAACAGGAAGTGGAAGGGAGTTATCTTTACTTTAGCTCTTTTTCGCGAGGCATATGAAGCCCTGGTCAGACCTATATGTTATGCCGATCTTGAACTGAGCAGCTGGTACAGCTGTTCCACTGGGCAGTAAACAGTAAACCACATTGGTGTGGGTTTGCAGTTACATGGAGACCTGGTCAAGGAAGGATAACCCATTGCCTTCTTAAAAGTCGTGAGGCAAGCAGATGGGCTTCTGTTTATTACAAAAGATGATGGTTTATTTTAAATTCCATCAACTTGCTTCATGAAACATCAACAGATTATTATTCTGTGCCTCTAGATTAAGAGTCAATGATTTGAGCACCATGCACTATCTTCCTGTCTGACAGACGCTACGGAGAGAACAAGTTAAATATCTCAAGTACAATTATCTTGTCATGGACATGTGGTTAGAGGGACTGTAAACTGGTGAATCCAGGTCTCATAGTGGTACAAATTCAGAAGTTTATTCAGAAGTTGCACTGTGGTTGACGAGTAGACCAGGACATCATAATGGTGGTACTGGGCAGGATTGGTGAGAGGGTAAGAATTGGAACTGAAGATCTGTGCAAGGCTAGAAGGATTATGGAGTTTGAGAACAGTCTGGTTCCTTCTCGCATGTCGGTGAGCAATTTATAAATAGTAATTTGCTTTATAGAATTTTCAAGGAAATTATTTTTTGATTAGAAGTGAAGACACTGACTTCCACTTTTGCAAAATTTACCTATTGTGAGCAGAATCTCAGTTCAACACGGTTTAATAGACAAAGAGATTGACTTACTAGGAACACCAACTATAGCGAGGAAGGGATAGTAACCACCTTGAATAATCCAAAGGATATCCTCGATCCGTGATGCTAATGATATCCAAGGCCGGGAAAGGTAGTAAAGACCCTCAGATAAACTCCTGTGCATTGTTGGAACATTCCAGTCTAATGTTCTCAGATTCTGATCCATTCTTGTAACATTTCAGTCTCATGTTCTCAGATTCTGATCCATTGTTGGAACATTTCAGTCTAAGGTTCGCAGATTCTGATCTATCCTTCCCTCCCTCTGGAGCTGCTGATCCCTGTTAGTGCAGTCGGTGATGCTCCTCCTCATACTATGGGATAGCACATCGAACCCAGTCCTTATTTGAAGAAGAGGCTAATCCTCCAATGACACATGTAGAATCCACAGCGATTGTCATTAATCACAGTCGCTGAACAAATAGCTCCAGTTAACCCCTTTCAATTCAATGCAGTTATTATTGAATTTCAAAATAACATATAAAACTTGCAGATTCGGAATGGGACATGTGAGGGTGATGAGGGAAGGAATGTTGGAGATGTTAGATTGATTGTGTGTTGTCATTCAATCTGAATTGGATATGGGAGTAATGACAGAGGATTGTCAGAACATAAATGCGTTTATCTGTTTATAATTGGAAACATACAGTCTGCAATTAGTGATCAGTAATTATATTATAAATAAAGCATTGAGAGAACTTTTAAAGTTTAATCTGACAAGAAAATGTGCCTAAGACAACATGGGGTTATAACAAACAAACGGTATGGATATTTTAACAGAGAACTGCCCCATGATAAATACAGTTCAGATTATTATTCCAGGATCAGAGAGGGCAGGTGAGAATCATGCTGTTGATTTATTAATGCCAATCAACTGTGATGAAGTGCCTCTTACTGTACTTCAATTACAATGTGATTATGGCTTTGGGAAGGAGAAGAAAACAGAGAGATTTGGGGGACTTGGCTGCTGAGACGAGAGTGCGGGAACATGATATTGCCCACTCATCAGAGTTTAAAAAGTTTCTCTTTATAAATCATGTGAAGATCGGATTCAAGTACAAATCTACAATGAGGAATGAGGAGAGCCAATATTATTAAAGACCATACAAACAGAAGACATAGGAGTAGAAACCTCGCAATTCAGCCCATCCAGTCTGCTGCAACATTCAATCAAAGCTGATGCATGTCTTAAACCCATTCTCCCCATAACCCTTGATCCTCTTTACAATCGAGAACCTATCCGCCGCAGGCTTAAACATACTCAATGACCTGGCCTCCACAGTCTTCTGTTGCAGTGAATTCCATGGACTCACAATGCTCTGGCTGAAGAAGTTACTCGTTATTTCTGTTTGAAAAGGTCTTCGCTGTGGTCTATGTCTGTACCTCGGATCCTAGTCTTTCCTACCAGTGGACACAATTTCCCAAAATCCACTCTGTTTAGGTAATTCAGTATTCTGTAAGTTTGAATTAGATCCCCCCATCCTTCTAAACTCCAACGAGTATTGACCCAGAGCACTCAAACGTTCCTTATATATTAAGCTTTTCATTCCTGTGACCATTCAAATGAACCTCCTCTGAACACGCTCCAGGGCCAGTACATCCTTCCTGAGATATAGGGTCTAAAAGGGTACACAATAATACAAATGTGGCCTAAACAGAGCTTTATAGTGCCTTCAAAGTACATCCCTGCTTTTATATTCAATAGCTCTCGAAATAAATCCCTTCATTGTATATGCCTTCATAATTACAGACTAAACTTACAAGTTTACCTTGAGAGACGTATGGACTAGGATTGCCAAGTCTCTTTGCACTTTAGGCTTCTGAATTTTCTCCCCATTTAGAAAATAGTCCATGCCTCTATTATTCGTACCAAAGTGCATGGCCTCATTCTCGCCCGTGTTTTACTCCATCTGCCACTTCTTTGCCAACGTCTCCTAACCTGTCCAAATCCTTCTGCAGCTTCTCTGCCTCCGGGGTGCTACCTGTACCTCTTCCTATCTTTGTAGTGTCTGCAAACCTAACCAGAATACCCTCCGTTCTGTAATCTAGATCATTAATGTACAAAGTGAAATGTTGTCCAAACACTGAATCTTGCGAAACAAGGTTTGTCACTGGCTGACATCCTGAGAAGGACCATTTTATGCCCATTACCTGCTTTTTGCCAAAGAGTCAAGCTTCTATCCATGCTAGCACATTGACTCTGTCACCATGGGCCCTTATCTTAATCAATAGCCTCCTGTGTGGCACCCATCAAAGGCCTTCTTGAGATCCAGGTAATGGCATCCTCGTGGGTGGCACGGTGGCACAGTGGATAGCACTGCTGCCTCACAGCGCCAGAGACCCGGATTCAATTCCCGCCTCAGGATACTCTCTGTGTGGAGTTTGCACATCTCCCTGTGTTTGCGTGGATTTCCACCAACAGTCCAAATATGTGCAGGTTAGGTAAATTGCCGATAGTGTTCGGTGAATGTAAGGGAATGGGTCTGGGTTAGTTGCGATTCGGCAGGTCGGTATCGACTTGTTTGGCCGAAGGGCATCCTTCCACACTGTAAGTAATCTAATCCTTTGGCTCTCCTTGGTCTAAGATGCTCGTTACTCTCTCAAAAAGATCAAGCAGATGCGCCAGGTCTGATCTCCCCTTGTTGAAACCATGATGACTTTGCCTCATATTATAATGCACCTCCAAATATTCAGAAATCTCATCCTTCCAATTAGTTCCAGGATCTTACGTTATCCACGACTAAGATTAGGCTTTTTGATCTGCAATTTACCGTCTTCTGGTGTATTCCCTTTTTGAACAGGGATTTTACGTTAGCGCTATTCCAGTCCTCTGGGACATTCCCTGATTCTAATGATTCCTGAAAGATCACCACTAACGCCTCCACTAGCTCTGAGCTTTCTCCCTTAGAACTGTGAGGTGTAGTCCTTCTGGTCCAGGTGATTAATCCACCTTCAGCCCATTTAGCTTTTCTACCCTGTTTGCCTTGGAGATGGGTGACATACTGAGCTTTGCCCCTTCACACTCTTGCATTTTTGTGAAATTATTCGTGTCCTCGGCCATTTCTTTGTTTCCCACTACTGTCTGTCCTGTGCCATTTTATGGCAGACCAATTTCTACTGTTTATTCGCCTTTGCCCTTTATATATCTAAAGACAATCTTACAATCTGGCAAGCTTATCCTAATATTTAATCTCCTCCCTCCATATTTACTGTTTTATTGCCCTCTGTTGGTCTTTGTGAGCTTCTAAATCCTCTGATTTTCCTCTGCTCTTTGTCACATTATACGCTTGCTCTTTTTCTTTTATTCTGTCCCTGACTTCCTACACAAACACCTGTTGAAGGAGCCGCACTCTGAAAGCTAGTGTGCTTCCAATTAAACCTGTTGGACTATAACCTGATGTTGCGTGACTTTTAACCTAATCAGCTATGGTTGCTTCATGCTCCCCTGTACCATGCTTCCTTTTTCTTGGGAGAAATCTCTGTTGTGTCTCCTGAATTACTCCCAGATACTCCTGTCATTGCTATTCCACTGTTTTTTTCATGCTAGACCTCTCTCCCAGTCAATTCTACCCAGCTCCTCCCTCATGCCTCTGTAGTTGTCTTTATTCAGCTGAAAATACCATTACCTCTGATTCTATTTTCTCCCTCTCAAATTGCAGAATAAATTCAATCATATTATGATCACTGCTTCCGAGGTGTTCATTCACCTTAAGCTATTTTAAATAGTCTGCCTCATTGCACAATACTAATCCAGTATTGTCTGTTCCGGAGTGGGCTCCACCATAAGCTGCCCCAAAAAGCCCTATCGAAGATATTCCACAAATTATGTTTCTTGGGAACCACTACCAACCTGATTTTCCCAGTCCCCCCATGTATTGAAATCCCCCATGACTACTGTACTTTGCCTTTTCTACCCATCTTTTCTATCTCCTGATGTGTATTGTGCCGCAGCTCCTGACTACGTTTTGGAAACCTCAACATAACGTGGCACAGTGGTTAGCACTGCTGCCTCACAGCGCCAGAGACCCGGGTTCAATTCCCGACTCAGGCGACTGACTGTGTGGAGTTTGCACATTCTCCCCGTGTCTGCGTGGGTTTCCTCCGGGTGCTCCGGTTTCCTCCCACAGTCCAAAGATGTGCAGGTCAGGTGAATTGGCCATGCTAAATTGCCCGTAGTGTTAGGTAAGGGGTAGATGTGTAGGGGTATGGGTGGGTTGCGCTTCGGCGGGGCAGTGTGGACTTGTTGGGCCGAAGGGTCTGTTTCCACACTGTAAGTAATCTAATCTAAAAAAAAACATAACGCCAACTCTGTTTCTTTTTTTCAAACTTTGAGGATACTCAGTTCTACGCACTCAGATTTTGTGCCATCTGACGCTACTTTATTTCATACAGTCAGAGAGTTATACAGTCAGAGAGATGTACAGCATGGAAACAGATCCTTCTGTCCAACTCGTCCATGCCGACCAGATATCCCAACTTAATCTCGTCCCTTTTGCCAGCACTTGGCCTATATCCTTCCTACCCCTCCTATTTACATGTCCGGATGCCTTTTAAAATGTTGGAATAGGACCAGTGTCCACCACTTCCTCCCACAATTGTTTCCATACACACACAATCATGTGCATGAAAAAAAATGCTCCTTTGGTCGCTTTTAAATCTTTCCCTTCTCAATCTAAACCTATGCCCTTCAGTGCCCCCTGGGGTGGGGGAGACTTTGTCTATTTATCCCTTGTGATTTTCTAAACCGTTATAAGTTCACCCCACAGCCTCTGACGCTTCAGGTAAATTGGCCCCAGCCGATTCAACGTCTCCCTGTAGCTCAAATAGTCCAATCCATGTAGTAATCTTTTCTGAATCCTTTCAAGTTTCACAACATGATTCCGATAGCAAGGAGACCAGAATTCTTACGGTTGATTTATTTTCATTCTTACTAATAAGGCAACTGCTCCCTCCACTCTATCTATGTTTTTGATAGGTTACCGTTTTGATACCGTTGAATATTCCGCTGTCAATCCTGATCCCCTTGCAGCACGTCTCTGGAAATTTCAATCTGAGCCGCAATCTCATTTACCTTATTTCTTATACGCCATGCATTTAGATAAAACAGTCTCAATCCTGTATTAATCGTCCCTCCTCTTAGTATCATTTGATTGTCCCGTGTGCTTGAAGTTTGGTTGTTTACACTTTCAATACTGTCTGTCCTATTTTTGTCTGTGCTGGAGATTTTTAAAAAAACTCTCCTGCGTTCTGCACTCTTACCTCCTTTTAAAATTCAAGTTTTCTAATTTCCCCTATAATTGAAGCCCCACCCCAAAACTAAACAATTGTTGAAAAATCTGACCACAGGCCTAGTTATGTGATTTTTTAGACTCTGGTCCCAGCATTGTTGAGATGAAGACAATCCCATCAGAACAGGTACCTTCTTCCCCAGTAAGACAATATGCTTATGCAACACAAAATACAGGCAAAAGATATGTTTTGTACATTCCAAAATATGGAAAGTACAAACAGATAAGACCGTTAGAATACATTTATGACCTTGAGCTATATAAATTGAAATGTGAATTACAAAACCTTTGAAGTGTTGTGCAAACTTTATCAATCATTATTCTACCCACAGCTAGAGATACTGATTTCCCCTTTGTCAGTGATCCCACTCATTGAGATTCTCTGGTCCAATCCCACATACAGTATCTCGGGGGCTTATCAGTTACTGCTGCTGTTCGCCCAGTCTATTTAAGTTAATCCACCTTCTCCCTGGAGCCAATCAATTGGTCTATTGGATTGTGTTTAACTGTCATCAACCAGCTCTGTAATGTTATTGGAGATAAATGATCTGGGATGACAGCCAGTAGCAGCCCAGTGCTCTCAAGGTATGGCACCAGAAAAAGGGCTTGCATTCCAGGGGAATTTCTAAATAAAATTTCCATCTTTTGTCTATTTTCTTCATGCTGTCTTCTGATCTCTCCACCTTCACTCTCGTCTAACACCCGTTTCTCTCACTCAATCAGTCGCTCCACTTTCTATCCACTCTGTTGGTCTCCCTTCACATTTTTCTTTTTGTTTGATTCTTTCTCTCTCTCTCTCTCTCTCTCTCTCTCTCTCTCTCTCACTCAGTCTATCTCCAATAACTCTCTCTGCTTTCAGGTAGTGCAGTTGGAGAGCTTGTGGATGTAGGATGGGCTGATTTGCCCCGTCTATGCTGTATTAATTCTGTGGTGCTCTGACGCACAATATAGACTTACAGTACCTGGAGAAACAAGCTGGTTCTGCGAAGGACACATACAAAATCATCCATTATCTCGTCCTGTTTTCTGACATGCAGTGTCCTCTAAATATCTGTTCAAACAAAGTAGATTAAAATTCGAGCAGTTGGGAGGACACTCACCAGACGATATCGCAAACAGGATTTATGAAATAGTTCCGAAAAATGTGGATTTGTCTGATAGCAACGCCTCCCAATTAACAGCCTCTCGCTTCTGCCTGATGCGGATTTGCCTTCCGCCAATTTATTCACTTCCACAAGGTCCTGACTTATTCTACGTTCGTCGCTATCTCAAACCTGAGGCCATTGTGATCACTGTTTCCAAAATGATTTTCTACTGAATGGTCAGTCACCTGGACAGACTCATTTTCTAATACGAGGTCCAGTATGGCCCCTTTTGTAGTTGGACTATTCACATTCCACTGCAAATAGCTGTCTTGGATTAACTTAACATTTTTTTTACCCCGCCTAAAACTCTTGCTCTAAGGGATTCCCAGTCAATATTGGGGATGTTAAAGTCACTCAATATAGCAACTCTGTTTTTAATACACGTTTCCATAATCGGCCTACATATTTGTTCTGCAATCTGTCGGTGGCTGTTGGAAGGACGACAGTACAATCCTATCACAATGCTTGCTTTCATCATATCTTGAGCTCCACTCATGATGCCTCTGCAGATGAGTCCTCCAGTAAGTCCTCTCAAAGTGCAGATGTAACGTTTTCCTGATTAGTAATGCAACTCCTCGCCCTCTTTTACCTTCCCCTCCATCTCATCTAAAGCAACAAAACTCTGGAAAGTTGAGCAGCCTGTTCTGTCCCGCCCTCAACCAAGTCCCTATAAAGTTTGCAACATCGTAGTCCCATGTACGGATTCAGGCTCTAAATTCATCTGTTTATTCTTGCGTTGAAATAACTACACTTCAGCCAAATGCATCAGATACTGACCCGATATTTGGTTTGAGTTTGTCCGATGTAAATTCTCTGCTGCTATTTTCCTGTGACAGGAGATTACAAAAGCAGAAAAGCAGAAAATATTGTAAACGGGCAATTCCAGTTTCCTCCTTTGTCACTTCAATCTGTACATTGCATTCCGTATGGTTTTCGATAGTTTTGGATAATCATTTCACTTTAAACGACTGTCTCCAGCCACTCACTGCATATTCAGCGACTATTTCTGGACCCACTGGATTGATTGTTCTCTTGTCCCTCTCTCACGAAATCTCTGTAATATTTACATTGTATTTATTTGTACTTATCCAATCTACAAATTCTTACCGACCAGATTCCTCACATTAAACAAATAACAATTCAGGTTACCACTCCCATTGTGTTCAGCACCCTCTGCTTCTTTATTGTTGGGCTTAGATGCATTGGTTTTGGTCTTCAATTCCTCCTCAGTGACTGCATTGTGGAAATACTGCTCTGGTTCCTACTCCCCCGTGCCACACTAATTTGAACCCTCCTGAGTGACAATAGTAAACCTGCCAGCCAGGAGATTGCTGCCAGTTCAGGTCCATCCCGTCCTTCTTTTGTCTATCCTACTGACCCGGGAATCCAAATGATCCACATATCAGAGACTGCTGCCCCCCAGTCCAGCTCTTTGGCCAGGTTTTTTTTTCTGTACCATCTTCCTATTCCAAACCTCACTGGCACGTGACACATTCTAGTCTCTCCAAAATTCAAATATATTTCAGCATAACTCCGGCAAGATCTCTCCTTTAAAGTGGATATATTTGATACAAAAAAAAGTAACCTCATTAACCAGGAAAGTAGAGTCCACTGAATCCGTCCAATGAGCTTAGGATCTGATAACTATCACCGACACAAAACCTGTTTAACAAGGTATACATATGGACCATATATCTGCATATAGACGAGGATAAACGGAAGACTAGGAAATGTCAGAGCAGATGGATGCCATTCAACCTGTTTACTCTGCTTTGCTATTCAACTGGAATTTAGTTATTCCGTTCCTTTCCATGCAAGGGTCTTTACCCATCATCCTCAGTGGGTCAGAAATTGCCCAATGTAGTTGTGTGCACAGTCGTGCATTGGGAGTATCCAGTGTCAGGCGATGGGGTGTAGGGAGTCCTAGGGTTGGCACGAGGAAAGGCTGATTGCAGTGATGACTGAAGGACTGAGAGAGACTGTGTGGGCATCCAGGGACACGGCACTCAGACAAGTGGCCAGGCAAGATCCCAAAACACCCAGGGGATCCCGAGCACCACGGATGCTTTTACAAAACCCTGCCACATTTGCAGCATTTCTCCATAAAAAAAATGCAAAAATGCTGTGGATGGCAGAAATCCAAAGCAAACACAGAGACATATTGTGGAGAGAGAAAAGAGTTAATGGGATGTAGGTTTGCTCGTTGAACTGTAGGTTTGATATCCAGACGTTTCATTACCTGGTGAGGGAACATCATCAGTGGAGACCTCCAAGTGAAGCAAAGCTGTTGTCTACTGCTTTCTAATTATGTTTGTCCTGGATGGGGTTCCTGGGATTTGTGGTGATGTCATTTCCTGTTCGTTTCCTGAGGGGTTGATCGATGCTATCGAGATCTATGTGTTTGTTTGTGGCGTTGTGGTTGGAGTGCCAGGCCTCTAGGCATTCTCTGGTATGACTTTGCTTAGCCTGTCCCAGGACTGATGTGTTGTTCCAGTCGAAATAGTGGGATTTTTTCCTCCGTGTGTAGGGCTACGAGGGAGAGAGAGTAGTGTTTTTTTGTGGCTAGCTGGTGTTCGTGTATCCGAGTGCCTAACTTTCTTCCCGTTTGTCCTACGTAGTGTTTGTGGCAGTCCTTGCATGGAATTGTGTAGACGACATTAGTTTTGTTCATGGGATGTACTAGGTCTTTTAAGTTTGTTAGTTTTTGTTTGAGAGTGTTGGTGGGTTTGTGTGCACCTAGGATTCCCAGAGGCCTTAGTAGTCTTGCTGTCATTTGTGAAACTTCATTGATGTATGGTAAGGTGGTTCGGGTTTCTGGCTGTGTTTGGTCTGCTTGTCGTGGTTTGTTCTTCAGGAATCAGCGGACTGTATGTTTTGAGTATCCGTTCTTCTTGAATACGTTGTATAGGTGGTTCTCCTCTGTTTTTCGAAGTTCGTCTGTGCTGCAGTGTGAGGTGGCTCGTTGGGATAGCGTTCTGATACAGCTTCGTTTGTGTGTGTCGGGATGGTTGCTGGTGCAGTTAAGTATTTGGTCATTGTTTGTCAGTTTTCTGTATCGACCTGGCAAAGGAAACACTTGCCACACTTTTATAAGAGACCATTACACACACCCCAACCACCATCAATCACATTACCAACGAAAACATCATGAAGCTAGTGGACCTGTGCCTCACCACCCACTTCACCTTCAACAACGTAACCTACAAACAAACGAACGGCACACCATGGGATCTCCGCTATCAGGATTCATAGCAGAAGCTTTAATGCAAAGCCTAGAATAAACAGCCCTTCCAACCATCAAACCAAACATCTGGGTCAGCTATGTAGATGACACCTTTGTGATCACAAATCGAAACAAGATAGAAGAGACATTGACATCATGAACAACATCCTCGCAGGCATAAGGTTCGCCATGGAGGAAGAAACCGACAAGAAACTCGCATTCCTGGATGTGACAGTCGAAAGAAAGGACAACGGAGAACTACAAACCTGAGTATGCCGAAAACCGACAAAGACTGAACAAATACTTAACTACACAAGCAACCATCCCAACATACACAAACGAAGCTGTATCAGAACACTATTCCAACGAGCCACCTCACACTGCAGCATAGACGAACTTCGGAAAACAGAGGAGGACCACCTATACAACGTATTCAAGAAGAACAGATACTCAAAAAAATACAGTCCGCGGATTCCTCAAGAACAAACCACGACAAGCAGACCAAACACAACCAGAAACCCGAACCACCTTACCATACATCAAAGAAGTTCCAGTAATGAGAGTCATACGACTAAGACCCCTCAGAATCCGAGTAGCACACAAATCGACCAACACTCTCAAACAAAAACTAACAAACATAAAATACCCAGTACATCCCATGGACAAAACCAACGTCGTCTACAAAATTCCATGCAAGGACTGCCACAAACACTACGTAGGACAATCTGGAAGAAAGTTAGCCACCAGGATACACGAACACCTGTTAGTCACAAAAAGACACGACCCTCTCTCCCTCGTAGCCCTACACACGGAGGAAAAAAAACACTATTTCGACTGGGACAACATTTCTAACCTGGGACAGGCCTAAGCAAAGACATGCCAGAGAACTCCTAGAGGCCTGGCACTCCAACCACAACGCCATAAGCAAACACATAGATCTATATACCATCGATCAACCCCTCAGAAGACGAACAGGAAATGACATCACCACAAAGCCCAGGAACCCCATCCAGAACAAACATATAAATAGAGAGCAGGAGACAATAGCTTCGCTTCACCTGGACGTCGCCACTGATAATGTTACCTAGCCAGGTAATGAAACGTCTGGACATCAAACCTACGCCCTAAACTTCAAACTGAGCTGCAAATCTACACAAACCTTGAAAAAGAGTTAATGCTCCCTATGCAGGCACGAGAAGAATATACCAACTCCACACAGAAAGGGTCCAGTGATTGGAATTGAAACTGAGTCCCTATCACTGTGAGGCATCCGTGCTGTATCACCGTGCTGCCCAATGATGAATAATTGGGGACAGTATAGTTAGAGGCATAGATAATGTTCTCTGTGACCAGAATTGAGAGCCCTGAAGATTTGTGTTGCCTACCTGGTGCTCGGGTTTGGGATATGTCATCTGGTCTTCAGAAGAACTTGGAGTGGGAGAGGAATGATCCAGTGGTCAGCGTCCGTGTGGATACTAACGACTGGAGTAACAAGTGATAATGAGAAGAGGGACGAGTCATACAGGATTGAACTGTTATATCGAAATGCACGCAGTATAAGGAATGAGGTAAATGAGATCACGACGACACAAACTGGCAGGTACGACACGATGGGCATCACAGTGACATCGCTGCAAGAGGATCAGGATTGTGAGCTGAATATTCAAGGATATTCATTCTATTGCAAAGAAAGGCAGGTGGGCAGAGAGATAGAGTTGTCTTATGGGTAAGAAATGAAATTAGAACATAGATCATACAACATAGAACACTGTAGCGCAGTGCAGGCCCTTCGGCCCTCGATGTTGCGCCGCCCTGTCATACTAATCTGAAGCCCATCTCTCCTACAGTATTCCATGTGCGTCCATATGCCTGTCCAATGATGACTAAAATGCACTTAAATTAGACGAATCCTTTACCATTGCAGGCAAAGCATTCCATACCCTTACTACTCTCTGAGTAAAGAAACTACCTCTGACATCTGTCTTATACCTGTCTCCCCTCACTTTAAAGTTGTTTCCCCTCGTGTGTGCTGTCCTCGTACTTGGAAAAAGGCTCTCCCAGTCTACACTATCTAACCCTCTGATTATCTTGTCTGTCTCTATTAAGTCACCTCTCAACCTTCTTCTCTCCAACGAGAGCAGCCTCAATGCTCTCGGCCTTTCCTCGTAAGACCTTCCCTCCATACCAGGCAACATCCTAGTTAATATCTGCTGCACCCTTTCAAAAGCTTCCACATCCTTCTTATAATGCGGTGACCAGAACGGTACGCAATACTCCAAGTGTGGCCGTACCAGAGCTTTGTACAGCTGCAGCATAACCTCCTGGTTCTGGAACTCAATCCCTCTATTAATAAAGTCCAAAACACTGTATGCTTTCTTAACAACCCTGTCAATCTGGGTGGCACCTGTCAGGAATCTGTGTACATGGACCCCGAGATCTCTCTGCTCATTTGCACTCCCAAGAATCTTACCATTAGCCCAGTTCTTTGCATTCCGATTACTCCGTCCAAAGTGTATCACCTCACATTTGTCCACATTAAAATCCATTTGCCACCTCTCAGACCAGCTCTGCATCCTATCTATGTCTCTCTGCAACCTACTACATCCTTCGTCACGATCCACAACTCCACCGATCTTAGCGTGGTCCGCAAATTTACTAACCCACCCTTCTAAGCCCTCATCCAGGTCATTCATAAAAATGACAAACAGCAGTGGACCCAACACCGACCCTTGCGGTATGCCGCTAATATCTGGACACTAAGATGAACATGCTCCATCAACTGCAAACCTCTGTTTCTTTCAACAAACCAATTATTGATCCAAACTGCTATGTCTCCCACAATCCCATTCCTCTGCATTTTGTATAATAGCTTACTGTGGCGAACCTTATCGAATGCCTTGCTGAAATCCAGTGCGAGCAGCAGCGAAGGTAAGACCGTTTGGTTTTAAAAATACTTACCGGTAGCGGGCAGCGTTTTTTTTTTTTTCTCTTTCACTCTCTCTTCACAGAAAGAGCGGGAGCACCAGGGGGAAGTGACGACGACCAGAGGGGCAGCCGAGACCCGGAAGCAGTTAGTGTAAGCTTACCTGGGTAGGTTTTTTTCCCACTTTAAAAGCGCGAAGGAGAGGAACCCGAGGCACTACACGGGTAGTGCCTCCCATCCGCCCTCCTCCTCTAACTTAATAATAACATCTGTTGTGGTAAGTAGGTAAGTGCTGAATTTTGCTTGTTGTATTCTTTAGACCCAGTTTTTTTTAAATAAAAGTTAGCTTTAGAGGGATGGCAGTGAAGGCAGTGCAATGTTCCTCCTGCAACATGTATGAGGTGAGGGATGCCATCGACGTCCCTGCCGATTACACTTGCAGGAAGTGCACCCATCTCCAGCTCCTCCAAGACCGTGTTCGGGAACTGGAGCTGGAGTTGGATGAACTTCGGATCATTCGGGAGGCAGAGGGGGTCATAGATCAGAGTTATAGGGAAGTAGTAACTCCAAAGATGGCAGATAGATGGGTGACAGTGAGGGGGACTGGGAGGAAGCAGCCAGTGCAGGGACCCCCTGCGGCCGTTCCCCTCAAGAACAAGTATACCGTTTTGGATACTTGTGGGGGGGATGACTTACCAGGGGTAAGTAACGGGGCTCAGGTCTCTGGCACGGAGCCTGTCCCCGTTACTCAGAAGGGAAGGGTGAAGAAGAGCAGAGCAATAGTAATTGGGGACTCGATAGTTCGGGGCACAGATAGGCGGTTTTGTGGGAACGAGAGAGACTCACGTTTGGTATGTTGCCTCCCAGGTGCAAGGGTATGTGATGTCTCTGATCGTGTTTTCCGGGTCCTGGAGGGGGAGGGGGAGCAGCCCGAAGTCGTGGTCCATATTGGCACCAACGACATAGGTAGGAGGAGTGCCGAGGATGTTAGACAGGCTTTCAGGGAGCTAGGTTGGAAGCTCAGAGTTAGAACGAACAGAGTTGTTGTCTCTGGTTTGTTACCCGTGCCACGTGATAGAGATTCGAGCAATAGGGAAAGAGAACACTTTAATGCGTGGCTACAGGGATGGTGCAGGAGGGAGGGATTCCGGTTTTTGGATAACTGGGGTTCTTTCTGGGGACGGTGAGACCTCTATAAACAGGATGGTCTACACCTGAACCTGAGGGGCACCAGTATCCTTGGGGGGAGGTTTGCTAGTGCTCTTGGGGGGGGGGGGGGTTAAACTAACTCTGCAGGGGCATGGGAACCCAAATTGTAGCTTCAGGGTGCAGGGCCTGGAGTGTAGGGAGGTTAGGAACATGGCATCAATTTCAAAGGAGGGTGCCTGTAAACAGGAAAGTGACTTGAAGTGTGTATACTTCAATGCAAGAAGTATACGAAATAAGGTAGGTGAACTTGCAGCGTGGGTTGGTACCTGGGACTTCGATGTTGTGGCTATTACGGAGACCTGGCTAGAACAGGGACAGGATTGGCTGTTGCAGGTTCCTGGATTTAAATGTTTTGGTAGGGTCAGAGGTGTGGGTAAAAGAGGGGGAGGTGTGGCATTGCTTGTCAAAGATAGTATTACAGTGGTGGAAAGGACGATGGATGAGGACTTGCCATCTGAGGTAGTTTGGGCTGAGGTTAGGAATAGGAAAGGTGAGGTCACCCTGTTAGGAGTCTTTTACAGGCCTCCTAATAGTCCTAGAATCATTGAAGAAAGGATAGGGAAGGTGATTCAGGAGATGAGTGACAGTAATAGGGTGGTTGTTATGGGGGACTTTAACTTTCCTGATATTGATTGGGAAAGCTATAGCTCAAGTTCGTTAGATGGGTCAGTGTTTGTTCAATGTGTGCAGGAGAGTTTCCTGACACAATATGTAGACAGGCCAACAAGAGGTGAGGCCATACTGGATTTGGTTCTGGGTAACGAACCAGGCCAGGTGTTAGAATTAGAGGTAGGTGAGCACTTTGGGGATAGTGACCATAATTCGGTGATTTTTACTCTCGTGATGGAGAGGGATAAGTGTGTACTACAGGGCAAGAGTTATAGCTGGGATCAGGGAAATTATGATGCGGTGAGGCATGACTTAGGATGTGTGGCTTGGAAAAGTAGACTCCAAGGCAAGAGTGAACTGATATGTGGAGCTTGTTCAAGGAGCAACTATTGAGTGTCCTTGATAATTATGTACCTGTCAGGCAGGGAGGAAAGGGTCGTGCGAGGGAGCCGTGGTTTAATAAGGAATTGGAATCCCTTGTTAAATGGAAGAGGGCGGCCTATCTCAAGATGAGACGTGAAAGTTCAATTGGGGCGATTGAGAGTTATAGGGTAGCCAGGAAGGACCTGAAGAGAGAGCTAAGAGCAGCAAGGAGGGGACATGAAAGGTCCTTCGTCGGTAGGATTATGGAAAACCCTAAGGCTTTCTATAGGTATGTTAGGAATAAAAGAATGACTAGGGTAGGAATAGGTCCAGTCAAGGATAGTAGTGGGAAGTTGCGTGTGGAGGCGGAAGAGATTGGGGAGACACTGAATGAATACTTTTCTTCAGTATTTACTCAGGAACAGGGCATTGTCGTCGATGTGAATACTGAGTCACAAATACGTAGAATGGATGGCTTTGAGGTATGTAGAGAAGAGGTGTTGGAAATCCTGGAAAAGGTGAAAATAGATAAGTCCCCTGGGCCTGATGGCATTTATCCTAGGATTCTCTGGGAAGCAAGGGAGGAGATTGCAGAGCCATTGGCCTTGATTTTTATGTCCTCTTTGTCTACAGGAGTAGTGCCAGAAGACTGGAGGATAGCAAATGTGGTTCCCTTGTTCCAAAAGGGGAGTAGGGATAACCCTAGTAACTATAGGCCGGTGAGTCTCACTTCTGTTGTGGGCAAAGTCTTAGAGAGAATTGTAAGGGATAGGATTTATGCACATCTGGATAGGAATAATGTGATCAAGGATAGTCAGCATGGTTTTGTGAAGGGCAGGTCATGCCTCACAAACCTTATTGAATTCTTTGAAAAGGTGACGAAGGAGGTTGATGAGGGGAAAGCGGTAGATGTGGTATATATGGATTTTAGTAAGGCGTTTGATGAGGTTCCCCATGGTAGGCTACTGCAGAAAATACGGAGATATGGCATTTAGGGTGAGTTGGAGGTTTGGATTAGGAATTGGCTGGATGGAAGAAGACAGAGGGTAGTAGTTGATGGCAAAGTTTCTTCATGGAGTGCCGTCACTAGCGGTGTTCCGCAAGGATCTGTTTTGGGACCATTGCTGTTTGTCATTTTTATAAATGACCTGGAAGAGGGGTTAGAAGGTTGGGTGAGCAAGTTTGCGGATGATACGAAAGTCTGAGGAGTTGTTGACAGTGAGGAAGGATGTGGCAGGTTACAGCAGGATATAGAGAAGCTGCAGAGCTGGGCAGAAAGGTGGCAAATGGAATTCAATGTAGCTAAGTGTGAGGTGATTCACTTTGGGAAGAATAACAAAAAGATGGGGTACTGGGCTAATGGTCGGATACTTGGTAGTGTGGATGAGCAGAGGGATCTTGGTGTCCATGTGCACAGATCTCTGAAAGTTGCCACCCAGGTAAATAGTGTGGTGAGGAAGGCATATGGCGTACTGGCTTTTATTGGTAGAGGAATTGAGTTCCGGAGTCCTGAGGTCATGATGCAGTTGTATAAGACTCTGGTGCGGCCGCATCTGGAATATTGTGTGCAGTTTTGGTCGCCATACTATAGGAAGGATGTGGAGGCACTGGAACGGGTGCAGAGGAGGTTTACCAGGATGTTGCCTGGTATGGAAGGAAGATCGTATGAGGAAAGACTGAGACACTTGGGGCTGTTTTCATTAGAGAAAAGAAGGTTTAGAGGTGACTTGATTGAGGTGTACAAGCTGATTAGGGGGTTAGATAGGGTTGACAGTGTGAACCTTTTCCCGCGTATGGAGTCGGGTATTACAAGGGGGCATAGCTTTAAATTAAGGGGGGGGGGTAGATATAGGACTGAAGTTAGGGGTAGGTTCTTCACTCAGCGAGTCGTAAGTTCATGGAATGCCCTGCCAGTAGCAGTGGTGGACTCTCCCTCTTTATGGGCATTTAAGCGGGCATTGGATAGGTATATGGAGGATAGTGGGTTAATATCGGTTAGGTGGGCTTGGATCGGCGCAACATCGAGGGCCAAAGGGCCTGTACTGCGCTGTATTCTTCTATGTTCTATGTTCTATGTTCTAAATCCATATACACCACATCAACTGGTTTACTCTCATCTACCTGTTGGGACACTTTGTCAAAAAACTCAATGAGTTCGTTAGTCACGACTTACCCTTCACAAAACCGTGCTAACTATCCCTGATCAGATTATTCTTTTCTAGATGGTTATAAATCCTATCTCTTATAACCTTTTCCAACACCTTACGAACAACTGAAGTGAGACTCACAGTTCTGTAATTATCAGGGTTGCCTCTACTCCCTATTTTGAACAGGGAAACCACATTTGCGATCCTCCAGTCGTCAGGAACTATTCCTGTATACAATGATGATTTGAAGATCAATGCCAAAGCTCGGCAATTTCTTCCCAGAGGATCCTAGGATAGATCTCATCCGGCCCAGGGGACTTGTCTATTTTCACACTCTGCAGTATTTCTAATACCTCTTCCTTGTGAACCTCAATCTCTTCTAGTCGAGATGCAAGTATCTCTGTATCTTCCTCGTCAACATTTTCATTTTCTGTAGTGAACACTGTCGAAAAATAATTATTTAGTGCTTTCCCTATCTCCTCTGACTCCACATACAACTTCCCACAATTATCCTTGATTGGCCCTAATATAACTCTCGTCATTCTTTTATTCCTGACATACCTATGGAAAGTCATAGGGTTACCCTGATCCTATGCACCAACAACTTCTCATGTCTCCTCCTAGCTCTTCTGAGCTCCCTTTTTAGGTCTTTCCTGACTTCCTTGTTACCCTCAAGCGTCCTAACTGAGTTTTCGCATTTTGTCCGAATATAAGCCTCCTTCTTCTTCTTGAACAGGGATTCCACTTCCTTAGTAAACCACGGTTCAGGCGTTCTATATCTTCCTCCCTGCGTGACCGGTGCATACTTTTCTAGGACACACAGGAGCTTTTCCTTGATTAAGCTGTACATTTTAATGTGCTCATCCCCTGCAATTTATTTCTCCATTCTACGCATTCTAAATCGTTCCTAATTGCATCGTAACTTCCCTTCCCCTAGCTGTAACTCTTGCTCGGTGGAGTACACCTATCCCTTCCCATCACGAAAGGAAACCTGGCATAATTGTGGAACAGCAATGGCAGATTGTTGGAGTAATTCAGGTGACACAGGAGAGATTTACCCCGAGCATAAAGAGGCATGGTACATGGAGAATGTGGTAACCATGACTGGCGTGGGAAGTAAGGTACAACATAAAAGCAAAAGAGAAAGCATATAATATTGCAAAGTGCAGTGGGAAAGCAGATAATTGGGAAACTTACAAAGACAAAACAGAGGGCAAACAAAATAAAATAAGGAGGGAGATTATTAAATATGGGGACAAGCTACCCAGTAATATAAAGGAAGACTGTAAGAAATTCTTTCGATATATAAAGTACAAAAGAGAGGCAAAAGTGGGTATTAGACTGCTGGAAAATCACACTGGAAATATAGTAGTGGGGAACAAGAAAATGGCCGTGGAACTGAATAATTACTTTGTGTCAGCCCTCACGGTGGAAGACACGAGTAATACTTTAAACATTCAAGATAGTGAGGGGCTAGAGCTGGGTATAATGGCCATCACCATGGAGAACATGTTAGAAAAATCTCAATGCTCTGAAGGTGGTTAAACAACCAACACCAAATGGAATACATCCCAGTGATATTAAGGAGATGGCGGAAGAGGGAGTGGGGGCGATGGTGCTGATCTTTCAAGAATCGTTAGGTTAAGGAAACCCACTAATGTGACACCCCTTTTTAACAAGGGAGTAAAGAAAAATACAAAACAAATTCCACAATGAATAGCTTAACCTCGGTCGTGGGTAAGATCCTGGAATCCATTATGAAGGATGAGATTTCTGAACACTTGGAAGTGTTTGGTAAAATAGCGCAAAGTCGGCATGGTTTCATCAAGGGAAGATCATGCCTGACACATCTGTTGGAATTCTTTGAAGAGGAAATGAGCAGGCTTGACCAAGCACAGCCAATGGATGTTGTCCACCTGGACTTCAGAAAGGACTTTTACACGATGCCACACAGGAGATTATTGAGTATGATAAGGGTCCGTGTTGTTAGAGGCAAAGTAGTGGCATTGTTAGAAGATTGTCTGTCTGGCAAAAAGGAGAGAGTGGGGATGAAATGGCCCTTCTCAGGATGGCAGCCAGTGACAAGTGGTGGTCCGCATGGCACAGTGTTCGAATCGTAGCTTTTTACTTGTTATGTTAACAATCTAGATGATGGAACTGAGGGCACTCTGAATATGTTTGCATACAATACAATGATAGGTAGAGGGACAGGTCATATTGAGGACGTGGAGAGGCTGAAGATGGATTTGTACATGTAAAGAGATTGGCAGATGCATTCCAACGTCGCAAAGTGTGAGGTCATGCACTTTGGCACGAAGCATAGAGGCATGATCTATTTTTTAAATGGGGAGAAAATTCAGAAATTCAGTTAACTGTTTTAGAATGAAGGTATTGTGGCTGCTTTCGGAGTGGTCGATAATATGACATTCAGTGCAGAATAACACACCAACTGCACTTTATTAATGTGGGGAGAGTTTATTCAAAGCCTGGAGTTCACTGTCTTCCTCAATCACCGTGGGGATTGGGGTTTGGGTTACGTGGGCATAATGTCCTCAGAGGCACTTAAACTATCCAGAATCATGCATCCTGAGTAAAACAACAGTCATGGAATCTACGGCCTTTTCATTGTCTGCTTAGAATATGAGGAGTGATTGCCCATCTAGCTCAGTGTTCAATGCAATCACTTCTTGTTCTCTCACAGCGCTACAGATCAACATTCACTCACTCGTCATGGTGCCATCATCCCAGGGATTAATATGGTGCAATTCCTTTTCACTCTCTCTGAGGAAGTAGATCACTCCTTATAAAGGAGAGAAAATCCGCCCAAAATACCCCAAATACTGCCTCAGCAACACTCACAGGTTTGATGGCAATAATTCGTTTCACTCACTTAGCTGGTTCCGTATTTTTTCGTGTGACACAGGAAACCATTCATTTACAATGCACTGCCACTGATGTGGAATTTAAAACATCCTTACACCTGTAGGTCAGCATCAATAAAGCCAGCACTAGAGGTGCCTATCGAGATGGACATCACTCTTGGGAGAGACTCAATCACAAAGAATCCATTTAAAATAATGAACGACCACGTATCTGAACGGAAATCAGCTACACGAATATGAGACAGAGGCAGAGGAAGGGAGCTATCTTTCCTTTTGTTCTGCACTCATGGGGTGTGTGCAGCCCTGGTCAGGCCAGCAAGTTATGCAGATCTTGAACTCAGTGGCTGGTTCAGCTGTTCCACAGGACAGTAAAGAGTAAAGCACATTGCTATGGGTTTGCAGTGACATAGAGACATGACCAGGGAAGGTTGACCCATTTCCCTTTCTCTGAAGGACATGAAGCAAGCCAATATCAATAGATACTATTCTGTAGCTCTAGATTACGAGCCAATGACGTGACCACCGTAAACCGTCTTCCCATCTTTTAGATTTTGTGCAGAGAACAAGTTAAACATTTCCTTTATTTTGCAACGGACTCGTGGTAAGAAGATGTACTTGAAACAGATGTATCCAGAATTAACAAAGGCACAAACGATGGTTTATTCAGGAATTGCACTGAAGCTGAGGAAGAGACTGGGAATCTGAATGGTGGCACTGGGCAGGAATGATGTGTGGAGGGATATCGAGTTGTAAACTTTGCAGGAGAAAATGAATCAATGAGGTTGAGAACATTCTGTTCCATCCTCAAATTTTGGTGTACAATTTGTAAATAGTAATTTGCTCGTTATAATTTCTAAGGAATTGAATCTTTGATTGGAGCTGAAAACTTTGACTTGCACCTTTCCCAAATCTATACATCATGGGCATCAATTTAGTTCAGACCGTTTCACTAGACAGCTCGAGGGAATTACCAGGAACACCAACTGTATCAAGGATAGGATAGTAACCAGCTTGAATAACAATCAGTACATCTTCAATCTGCGATGCTAATGATATCCAAGGCTAAGAAAGCCAGTAAAGTCCCAAGGATAAACTTCTGTCCATTGTTGGAACATTCCAGTCTAAAGTTCCCACATTCTGATCTCTCCTCCCCCTCTCTCTGGAGCTGCTGATCCCTGTTATTGTTGTCGGTCAAGCTTCCGCTCATAATATGGAATAAAACACTGAACACATTCCCTTATTGACACTAGATTATCAATCCAGAAAACCAGCTCCTGTTCTGTGGACCCAGGTTTGAATCCTGCCACTCCAGATCATGGAAATTCAATTCGATATATTTTTTTAAATCCCTGGAATTAAGAATCTCCTGATGAGACTGAAATCATTGCCGATTGTTCACTATTATCCTTCAATGAAGGAATCTTCCATCCTCACGTCGCCTGGCTGACATGCAACTCCAGACCCAAAGCAATGTGATTGACTCTCAATCGCGATCTGAAATGGTCTAGTGAGTAATTCAGTCGTACCAATCGCGACAAAGTTTCGAAGAAATGAAACCAGATGGACCACTGGCATCGAATTGGGCACCGAAAAAGTCAACATTACAAACATCACTGAAGAACCTGCGAAGTGTTTCTTAGTAACTTTTGAGGCCTAGTACCAATACTGGGAGAACTGCCTTACAGACTAGTCAAGCAATAGCCTGACGTAGTCATGTTCACATCATCATACCTGACAGAATTAACCCAGACACCACCATCACCATCCCGGGATATGTCCAGTCCCAATAGCAGGACCGACCCAGCAGAGGGGGCAGCTCAGTGCGATACAATCGAGAGGTAGTTGCTCTGGGAGTCCCCAAAATTGACTCTGGATACAATGAATTCCCATAGTTTCAGATTAAACATGGACAAAAAAGTATTTTACTGATTATCACGTAATGTCATTCCTCAGCTGAATCAGTACTCTTCCATGTTAAACACCATTTGGAGAAAGCACTGACTGTGGCAAGGGCACGAAGCATATTCTGTCTGGGGGATTTCAAAATCGACCATCAAGATGGTTTGGCAGCAGTATTAGTGATCATACTGGTTCGCTCCTAAAGAACATAGCTACTAGGCTGGGTTTGCAGAAGGTAGTGAGGGAATGAACGAGAGGGTTAAAATATACCTGACCACATCCTTACAAATCTACCAACTGCAGATACATTTGTCCGTGACAGTATCGGTAAAAGTGACCAGCACACTGTCCTTGTGGAGGCAAAAGTCTCACGGTCACATTGAGAATTAACTCTATTGTGTTGCGTGGCACTATCACTATGCTAAATGGCACAGACTTCGAACAGATCTCGCAACTCAAGACTAAGCGTCCATTAGACACTATGGACAATCAATAGCAGCAGAACTCTACTCAAGCACAATCTATAACGTCACGGACCACATATTCCGCCTCCCCCCCCCCCCCCCCCCCCCCACCCCCCAACCATTACCATCAAATAAGAGAATCAACTCTGGTTCAATGGAGAGTGCAGGAGCAGAACCAAGATTATATAAAGATAAATTGTTAATCTGCTGAAGCTTCCAAACAGAAATACATGCGTGCCAGATAGCATAAACAGCAAAGGACACACATATTTAAGCTCTGCAGTCCTGGTAATCCGATCGTGAATGGTGGTAGATGATTAAATAACTCTATTTAGTAGAAGTAGGAGTCTCCACAAATATCCCCATCCTCAATGATGGAACAGCTGAGCAAATCAGTGCAAAAGATAAGACTGAAGCTTTCACAGCAATCGTCAGAAAGAAGTTTCGAGTGGATGATTCGTTTCGGCCTCCTCCCATGCTCTCCATCATTACAGATACCACTCTTCAGCAATTTCGATTAACTAATATCAGGAAACATTTGAAGGCACTGTATACTGCAAAGGCTATGGGCCCAGATAGCAGCAATCCTCAAGACTTGTGCTCCAGCACTTCCCGCTCCTCTAGACAAGCTGTTCCAGTACGGTGACAAATCGACAATGGGGAAAACAAAACTGCTCAAATATGTTCTGTACATAAAACGCAGGACAAATTCAACCCATCCAAATACCGTCTTATCCGTCTACTCTCCATCATCAGTAAAGTGATGGAAGGTGACACCAACAGATTTATCAAGCAGCACCTGCTCAGCAATAACCTGCTCAGGGACCCCCAGTTTAGGTTTTTCCAGGGTCACTCAGCTCCTGACCTCATCACAGCTTTGGTTCAACCATAGAAAAAGGAACTGAATTCCAGCCCTTGACATCAAGGCTGCATTCTGCCAAATGTGACATCAAGGACCCCAAGCAAAAAGGGTATGGTGGAACAACACTGCAATATTGGAGTCATACCTGACAGGTAGGAAGATTTTCAGTATTGTTGGAGGTCAGTCACCTCAGTTCCAGAACATCTCTGCAGTAATCCCTTAGGATAATGTCCTAGGTCCAAACATCTTCAGCTGCTTCGACAATTACCTTCCTTCCTTCATTATGTCGGAAGTGGGGATATTCGACGATAACTGCACAATGTTCAGCACCATTCCCAAAATCTCAGACACGGAAGCAGTTCATGCCCAAATGCAACAAGATCTGGACAACATCCAGGCTTGGGCTGCAAATGGCAAGTAACGTTCGTGCCACATAAATCCAGACAATGACCACCACCAATAAGAAACAATATAACCACTTGTTATTCAGCAGCATTATCATAACTAAATTCCCTAAAAATCACTATATTGGGGGTTATCATTGACCAGAAACTCAACTGGACTCGTGACAGAAACATAAGAGCAGATCAGAGGCTAGGAATACTGCGCGAGTAACTCACAACCTGACTTCCCAAAGCCTGTCCAACATCTACAAGGCACAAGTCAGGAATGAGATGGAATAATCTTCACTTGCCTGAATGAGTGCAGCCCAACAACACTCAAAGAAGCGTGGTACCATCCATGACAAAGCAGCCCATCTGATATGCACCACATCCACAAGCATTCACTCCCTTCAACACGGTCGCTCAGGAGCAGCAGTTTGAACTATCACCTAGACACAATGCAGAAATTCCCCAGTGATCCTCAGACAGCTCCTTCTAATCTCACGAACACTCCAATCTAGAATGACAAGGGCAGTAGACCTTTGGGCACACCTCCACCTTCAAATTCCCCTCCAAACCAGTCAACATCCTTGTTTGGAAATATATCGCCGTTCCTTCACTGTTGCTGGGTCAAAATTCAAGAATTTCGTCCTTAATCACTAGTGGGTCAACGCACAGCAGGTAGATTGCTGCAGTTCAAGAAGGCAGCTCAGAACCACCTTCTCAATGGCAACTGGGACGGGCAAGAAATACTGGGCCGATCCAGCGATGCGCACAACCAAAAAAGATTTTTTTAAAGTAGTTCCATATTGAGCATCTCGATGGGACAAGATTATCTGATTTGAACACGAACAGGAAGGCAGCGTTTCTCATATTGAACATTTTAGACTTTTTCTGTTGTTAGAAGGGTGTTAAGTATTTGATGACATATTGTTGCTGATTGCTGTGATCAATTGCACCTGTTTTGTTGAAATCAACAATACTGGCGTAACACGATCAATCCTTCGAAAATACCAGACTGAAAATGACAATCATCGTCGAGACAACGTACTCCCGCCAGATGAGATTCACAGATGGCAGCTCATATTCAAAATATTGATGGACTACTGGCTGACACTGAATTCTCCCAACATCCATATCACAGGGGTTAGCATTGACCAGAACACGAAGTCAAATCAACATACAAATACAAGGGTTACGATGCAGGACAGAGACTTAAAATTCTATACTGAATAATAGACCCTATGACCTAAAGGGCATGAGATTTAGCAATAGATTTAGGCCATTCAGCCTATTCCTTCACTCAGATACTATGCCGTTTTGTAATTGTCTGTATGACTAGCGGAAATATCTTCTACACACTGCCTGTATCAATCTTTGCAGTAATCTATCAGTTTCAATCAGACGCCCCGCCTTCGCCATTCTAAATTCCATTGAATACATACACTGTCATTCATATGACAAGCCGTCATCCCCAGGATGCATTACTTCCAACACCAGCAGATCTTTCCCCAGGGGTAGTGTACAAAACAGCTCACAATATACCAAATGCAGTCTGACCATAGCCCATTACATTCTCAGCACTATACCTCATCTCTTGTATTCTTGTTCTTTTGAAATGAATGCTCACATTGCATTTGCTTCCGGAACTGCCAGCTGAACCTGCACATTAACCGTTAGAGAGGACGAGTGCTTCAAAATCCTTTTGTGCTTCAGATCTAATGGATCCAATTCGAACATAGTGTGTCCTCTTTTCCGCCTATCAAAGTGCGTTTTCTCACATGTTCCCATATTGTGTTCCGTCAGCCACGTGTTTTCCCACAGTCCAAAAGTGTCCAAGTATTTTTGCAACCTCTCCACTTCCTCAATATCATTTGCCCACCAAACTATCACTGCATCATCAAACTTAGCAAAACTGCCCTCAGGTCCTTTGTTCAGGACGTCCACGTATAATAGATTTCCTGACTCCCTAAGGACTGTCCACTCAAGGTGCTTGACTCCATTCAAGTTAAAGCAGTGGTTTGACTGGAATTACAACTTCAAGTCTTCAATCCCTGTAGCACTGACTCTCAGTAGAAGCACCCCTTACCCCCTTTTGTTGTGAGTTTACTTCATTATTGCGCACATTCCCAGGCTATTGGTGACTCTGTCTCAACACTAACTGTATGGTGCTCAAAGCAACCAATTTCACTGTGTATTGATGATGACGAATGGAGGTGGGGAAGGGGATGTCTATAATAAATGACTATGTGAATGCCAGGCTGAAACCTGCTCTCACAGCCTCGGATGTACCTGTGTCCGCTATCACCGCTGCAGGCATGATTAGCCTTCCTGCAGGTCAAGTCAAGGAAAGCAACGGGCCTGGACACTGTTCCCGGCTGAGCACTCAGTTCCTGTGAGGACCAACTGGCAAAGGTATTCACAAACATCTTCAACTTCTCCCTCCTACAAGCCAAAGTCCCAATCTGCTTCAAAAGGACGAACATCATCCTTGTGAGAAAGCTCATGCTTTAATGACTTAATGACTACCGCCCAGGAATCCAATCTCAATAAACTTGGAGTGATTTCAAAGAGTAGTTATGGCCCACATCACCTCCAAACTCCCAGCCTGACTTGATTCCCTATAATGTGCTGACTGATGTAACGGGTCCATAACAGATGCCATGTCCCATTCCCTGCACTCATCCCTGGGACATCTGGACAACTAGGAGGCCTACACTAGACTCCTGATCATTGACGATCATCCACAAACAACAGCCTTTTCCCCTCCAGACAGATCTTAAAATTCCGTGAACTTAGTCGCGGCTCCGTCCTCTGCAACTGGATTCTGACCCACAGACAGCAATCAGTGAAGACAGGTATCTGCACCTCTGCTACAATAATACTCAGCACTGGACCTCCTGGACGATGTGCCCTCAGCCTCCGACTGCACTCCCTGTACAACGACGGGTATTTCTAGGCTCCGGCTGTACTCCCTGTACACACACGGTTGTGTCCTCATCCCGCTACTGTACTCCCTGTACACCTACGGCTGTGTCCTCAGCTCCCTACTGTACCCCCTGTACACACACGGTTGTGTACTCAGCCCCCTACTGTACTCCCTGTACACCCACTGCTGTGTCCTCAGCCCCCTACTGTATTCCCTGTACGCACACGGCTGTGCCCTCAGCCCCTACAGCATTCGTGTTCACATGTGACTGTGTTGTCAATTTCCAAAGAACACCACTTGATGTTCGCTAATGACATCACCAAAGCAGGATGGATATAAAACAATTATGAGTCTGAATACAGTAAGGAGATGGAGGGCTTGGTGGCATGGTGGAATGATAATAACCTATCTCTCAAATTCGGATGATTATTGGCTTCACAAATAAAAGAGAGGAACACACCCCTATCAACAATAACGGTTGAGAGAGGGCAGAGTGTCAGGTTCCTCTGAGTGACGATAACTGACGACCTATCCTGGAATTCTCACATAGGTGTGACAGTCAAGAGGTTTCAACAATGCCTCACTTTCCTCAGATGGCTCAGGAAATTTAGCATGCACTACTTCTACAGATGCACCATTGAGAGCCTAATTTCCAGGTGCATAATGGCCTAGTATGGCAACTGCTCTGCCCAGGACGATAAGAAACTACACAAGGTTGTGTACACAGCACAGATTATGGTGAACTGCAACCTCCCAACCATGCTATTCGCGTGAATAACGGCGTGACATGGTAACTGCTCTGCTCAGGACCATAAGAAACTACAGACGGTTGTGTGCACAGCACACACCATCACGGAAGACAACCTTCCATCCATTTATACTTCACATTGTCAGCGAAAGGCTGGCAACATCAAAGATCTCTCCCAAACCAGTAATGATCTCCTACAACCTCTTCCAACAGGCAGAAGATGCAGAGACTTGAAAATATGGACCAGCATACTCTGGAACACAGTCATCCCTACCGTACTTATACTGACGAATTGACATCTCTAACTTTCCAAATAATATTAATCTTGCTAACGTCGACCTTGCTTTGCTCACCTCATGTGCAGCTGTAGACTTGTCTGCCTCACCCTGTCTAAGTAACCTGTGATCTGTGTTTTCTTGCTTACTATCAAAGTAAAGCTTTCCATTGAACATTTGACAAAATAAATCAAATCAAATCAGATCAAATATGTGGAATCCAGTGTCTCATGGTCTTCCCAAGGGTAACTGGAAAAGTGAAACAATTCCGGGCTCAGCCAACGATACCCACATCTCATTAATGAATATAAGAAGATAACCACACTCAGGGAAGCCAGACTGGGGGGATCAAATGAAATCAAACATGGTATTAGACATCTACGGTTTCCATCGCTATCTGAAAGTAGAGTGTTCCTACAAAACCTTTCTTAAGCTGATATGGCGTAAAGTGAAGAAGCATTAATTTATATGTGAAAAATATTCCCCTTTCTTAATAAAAGTGAAAATCCTCTTCAGATTTATTTTGGTTGGCGAAAACAGGTCCTAATGTAGGTCATTCGGAAAGGGAAGTAGCGAAAAGTGAACTTTTGAAAAGCGAGGGATACCTGTAACGACGTGGACATGATATTCGGCAAGATGGGAAAGGCAAAAAATAAAATGAGGTGAATCTTGCATTTGATTTCCATCCCACCTGATCTTAACTCCCTTTTGTTGCTCTTTTTCTTCTATCGCTCTCTTTCTCTAACAATTCAATTCACTCCTCTTCACCTTCGAATCAGACTTCCTTGTCAACTGCATTAATCACACTATTTTCAGTTCTAAAATTTGCCCAGCAGTTTGTATTCATTTCTTTGCATTTTTAAATATAATTTCAGATCTTCAACATCTTTCCTCATTTTATTTAACCTTTAATTTTGTTATTTCATGGGAATTCAGCGTCTCTGCCAAGGGTAGTGAAACAGATACATTTTTAGACAAAATGCCGTTTTTATGGTTGTTCTCCGTGAAATTCACTTTTTTTTCGAATTCTCATCAGTTTTATTTAAGTTGTGCCATCAGCTGAGGTAGGACTTGAAACAAATCGGTTGAAAAATGTCTTTTGTTTAATAAGCTTTGCTACTGAATTACATCCAACGATATTCCTACTCCGATACATTGTCCTAAACATTAAGTAACGTCCGAGACAAGAACAGTTTTGTGATTGAAATATTCGTAACTGGAAAAATTGTCAGAACAGAGCTTGAAACATAAAGTCTGAATTTTACCAACGTGTAGACAATGGTTTGTTCAGCAACAGCACTGACACAGCAATGGAGATTGGGTATATCAGAAGCTGGGATTGGACAGGTTTGATGGCAAAGTGAATACGAGACTTAAATCAGTTCAGGGCAAAAAGGGATCTCGAGGTTTTGTACAGTTTTGTTCTCAGATGTTTCTAAGGGAGTGGTCTGCAGTGCATGGATAATGAATGGAGACTGCAATTGAAACCGAAGACAACAATTTCTTTATTTGACAAACATAGATAACATAAATTTTAATGGAGTTCACCAATTATGAAATTAGTGAATTAACAGAGATAGGGAATCCCAACAATAGCGAGAATAGGTTAGTAGCACACCGCTAATGTTCGATATGGTAGCAATTCCAAATAGAAAGCCATCATATAAGAACCAAGGAAAAACTCCTCTCCATTGTTGTAATGTTCCAGTCCACTATTCTCAGATTCAGCTCTGCCCTCTCCCTGACTGTGCAGCTGCTGATCTCTGCTACTATTGGAGCTGATGCATCTGCTACGATAGTGGGATAGCCCACTGAGTGAAGCCCCTCAGCAGTAGGAGAGGGAGACCCTCCCGTGACACAATTAAAATGCATAGAGACTGACATCAATCACAGTCATTGAGCAAGCAGTTCCAGCTTTCCATACATCACGTTCACTTCACAATATAACCGGACGAGATGTTAACATTGCTGGCTATTGGTCACATCCCCCATCACCAATTGCTCTAGTGAAGTCAGTTGTGAGGGAGAATAATGGGTGTTTTCTTTTCGTTGGCAAGATGACTCTGCCCTGTTGTACGTTTGCAATGCTGTAACCATCTCTCCCTAAATCACACCATCCCCAAAAGAAAAACAATCAGGATGTTGTTACTGTGTTGATGTTTCCTCCACGGGAACAAACAGACTGTCACTGGGCACAGTTGCCCAGAACATAGGCAGGAAGCGTGGGACATCTATGAATGTTCCTCTCACTGCTGTAATAAGGCAACTTTGGAGCTTCCATACAGAATATGCTTCAGTAATTTATTTATATAAATTGACAAACATCTTAATGCAGGTTTATTTGCTGTAAAACAGTAATGTTTACGCTTTTTGGCCTTAGTCCAAAACCAAAAGTGATAAGTACAATTAGATCATTCATCAGGACCTATGAATGAATGAAGCAGGGAGCGAATGAATATAACATTGGCTAGGAGATAGGACGGATTGAGAGCAGTGACCGTGGAGATAGCATGGGGAATAATAATATTCCCCAGTCATCATCACTCTTTCTGACAGAAAGAACTAAATAAAATGCAGAAGGAAACAAGCAACGTTTGGGAGATGCAATGCTGAATGACATTGTGAACTGAACAGGATAATTTTAAATGTGATAAAGTGAACTATATTTTATATACACTCCATTTAATCATTGGGAATACAGATCGAGTCGGATCACTGTACCTGGAGCATTAACTTTGATTTCTTTTCACGGATGCTGCCAGACCAGCTGAGCTATCCCTCCAACTTCTGTTGTTTTTTTTTTACTTGATCATTTTCTTCATATCTGACAGAGTACTTACAATTAAAAACAGGCACTAATAAAAAAATGTGGAGGGCCATGGGGACAATACAGGAGAATAACAGTAGATATACAACTCATTCCAAGTTGGAAGAGACAATGGGCTGAGTTTCCTCCACGTTTACTGTAATAATCTTGTGATATGTATTCAAAGCCTTTGGAAAGTAGGGAGGCAAGCTAGTTTAATGAAGGACACAAAGTGTTCCAACATCAATAATCTGCTCCTATTATTTCATCAAGTTCAGCTGCCTGTAAAATATCTTCAAACAAAATGGATTTCCTGAGATTTGCAGGATATTCAGAAATATGTTTTATTTTTCCTTTGAATCTTAAAGAATAAACAGATTTCGGCCGTAATACAGGTGTTACAGACACATCAAATATAATAGGAATCAGAAAGAAAACCATATTGTCCAAATATAACCAAGTTCAACATGTAGACCTGTCAAGAAACATGAAATATAATGATATGGAAACATCAAATACAAAAAAAAAGGGGTGAAAAAAGATGAAGAAATATCTGCAGAGAGAAACAGAATTAACATATCGAGTATAATGTGACATTGTTCCGAAAAGTCATATTGGAATCAAAGGTTAGTTCTGTGCATCACTGCTCAGATGGTGTCCGATATGCTGAGTTTCTCTCCAACTCTTTCGATTTCTTTTCTTTCTCAACTGTGACAAATTGTTTTATCTAAATAATATCTGCAAAGCCCCTATCTCAGTTGAATCTCAGGTAATGTGTTTTGGACGTTAAATGAGAAATTACAAAGTTCCTACATTTGACAGGATTCTAAATATCGATGATGCATTGCATTGTGAAAACTTGCCATGAAAATGTTGAAACAAAAACAGAAGTGGTTGCAAAAGCTCAGCTGGGCTGGCTGCATCGGTGCAGAGAAATCAGAGTTAAAGTGTCAGGTCGGTGATCCTTACTCAGAAATGATGGTAGCTCCGAAAATATTGATTGACATGCGGAAAAGGCTGAATATCTGTTAATGGAGAATGTTTGTAGCTAACAATAGAGGGTGAGTAATGAAGGCTATGTGAGAACTAGGCCTGGTTCATAGGTAGGGGACTAGGACATTAGGGAATGCAGGCCCTAACATTATTGAACTTGATTTTGAGACTGAAGGGTTGCAGGGTCCACGCGTGAAAAATGAGGTGTTGTTCATTCAGCTTGCGTTGAAATTTCCAGGAACACTGCAGCAAGCCTGACACAGAGATATTGTCCAGGGAACAGAATGGTGTGTTAAACTGGCAGGCAAATGGAAGCTCAGGGTCTTTTGCAGAGGTACAACACGGATGTTCTGCAAAGCTGTCACCCAGTTTACCCTTCATTTCCCAATGTAGAGGAGACCACATTTAGAGCAGCGAATGTAGCAAACTAGATTGTGGAAAATGATGGTAAGTTGCTGCTTCACCTGGAATGTACGATTGTGCCCTTGGATAATGAGGAAGGGGGAGGTAAATGGGAAAGTGTTACACCTTCGGCAGGGGAAAGTGAAATGGAGCTGTGGTGGGGGGTGGGGGGGGGTGAGGTGGGCGGAGGTGTTGGGAGTGAATATAGAGCGGACCAGGTTGTTCTGGAGGGAATGGTCCATTCAGAAGGCGGACAACAGAGAGGAGACAAATATGTGTCTGGTGATGGCATCTCGCTGGAGATGGGGGAAATGCGGGTTAATGGTACTTTTCATGAGAATGCTGATGGGATGGTAGGCCAGCACAACGGGAACTCTAATGCTGTCGCAGGAGCGAAGAGATGGGATGGGTAGAAGTACCGAAGGTAGATCGGACCTGGTTAAGGGCCCTGTCGACAACAATGCTGAGGAATCCTCGGTTGAGGAAGAATGTGGATATTTTAGAGATCTCATTTTTGAAGGTGACATCATCAGAAGCAATCTGATGGAGACAGAGGAACTCGGGGGGAGGATGGAATTGAGTCGTTGCAGGAAACAGGGTGTGAGGGTTTATATTCCAGATATCTGTGGGAGTCGATGGGTTAATACTGGATTTTACTGGCCGGTCTAGCCCCAGGAATGGAAGCTGAGATGTCGAGGAAAGGAAGGGAGAAGTCACAGATTGACCAGGTAAAAGTGAGGGGGAGCTGCAAATTGGAAGTGAAATCGAATAACTTCTCCAATTCTGGACAAGAGAGAGAGGCAGCAGCGATGATATCATCTGTGCAACGGAGAAAAAGTTGAGAATGGGCGCTGGAATAGAATGGGAACAAGGAATATTCTACGTGCCCCATGAAGGAACAGGTATAACTGGGGGCCACGTGTGTGTCCATGCACACCGTCTGTGTGGCAGGAGCAGGCGGCCCACACAGCTCTGTTTGTGGATTTTCAGGACGAGATAGAAGCGAGCTCTGCTATAAAAAGACCATCAGCATGGGGGGCGTTAGGTGGGGGGGGGGGGGGGGGGGGCAAGTGGGTGGGAATCTCCAGATTAAATATGGTCAGTTTTTGTAGTTGGTAAAATGGCCTAATGTCCATGTTAGGGTCATGGTCCTGGAGAGACAGGAGGAGGTATCTGCGAGCTGGTGCTCAGCCTCTGCAATGTCGAGGTCAGTCCACCAGACTACAACAGCACCATCCTCATCGGCACAGGCTGAATAACACAGTCAGGATTGCATCTAAGTGCAGTCTGTTCAGAGGGCGATAGGTTGAATTTGTAGAGGTGGTTGCAGGGAAATTAAGACAACCAACGTCACGTCGAGAGTTCTCAATGAACAGATTGAGTTCAGGTAAAAGGGTAGAGAGAGTGGGCCAGCTAGAGGGAGAGTGTTGGAGCTGGGTGGCAGGGTCGATGGGACATGGAGAGAAGTCTTTCCCAAATAATTTGACACTGAGGCGAAGACAGCAGAACAGGAGTTCAACATCATGCCCAGTCCGAAATTCATTAAAGTGGGGGCACGGAGGGACTCTGTTCAGATCTTTGCTGAGTACAGAACATTCGGTATCAGAGAGAGAAATGCTTGGCGGGATGGTGGATATACGACATGAGGTGGGGTTTGGGAGGGGGTGAAATAAGAATGCAGAGTATGGGAAGACATGAGAGTTCCAGACTGTCATGGGCATCGGTACGTTGTTGCAAATTGTGGACCTAGTGCATTTGGTTAGCACGGCGAATGAGCTGAAGGATAAATTAGAATTGTGGACTGATGCAGCCTTGAGCCAATGTGATGCGATGCTGCTGGACAGAGAAAATATTGATCTCAGTGGGTGCTGACCTCGCATGATTAGTCCTCAGAACGTAACTGATTGAAATAATTGGGAAGGTAATCTCACTGGAACATCCTGGTTTCACTGGAGTGACACTCAACCAGCAACAGCTTACTTTTCTGAGACTTTTGACCAATCTATGAAAACAAAGTATGTGCTGATGGTATTAACAGGACAAATTTATCCAAGTTTTTGGAAGGCAATAGCAAGGGCACAATTTATTTGTAATTTCAAATAGCTCTGGGGAAGGTGTCATTGTTCTGTGAGGAAATTTCCAGGACAGAATTTCCTTCGATTCCCATTGACTATAGTTTGGTCAGAGTCAATGATGTCACATGAGTCAAACATTAGCTTGATTCAAGAGAAGTTACTCTGATCTCAGCTCAAATGACATTGGAAAATCCGTTAAAGTAATACACAGCAATAGGATAGAACACGGCTTGTTTGAACAATGTGCTCACTGTGCTCACAATGTTAAAGGGAAAATTGATGCATGGACTTCTCATTCTGAGGAGACGTTTGTCTTATTTGTGATCAGCCTGTTTGGTTAAGTGCTACGACAGAGACAGAAAGATACTCCACTGTGTACCATGGGGAACAAAACCACACTGTTCACGGTGCATCAGGCAGTGACAGACACACATTAGTGGATGTCCCTATTGGATAGTGATCATCTCAATCTCATCATTCACTGATAATCCATAGCAGCACAGGAGTTAGCAGATCCCATCGCCCCCTTTGGAAAGCAAAACGGGAAATGGAGGGCCAGAAGAAGTGGGAGTAACTGAGGAACTGGTGTGACTTACGGTGGGAGCTGCAGAAGAAGGGTGTGAAGGGATATCATCAATGGAAGAGTATGTAGCAGCAGAAGGGGCAGTGCAAGGGATTAGTAGGAATTTAAGGAAAGAGTAGCGTGGAGGATGAAGAATGGCAGATGACGCTTTAGAGTCAGGCAAAAGCTTGTTTTTGGGGAAGTGCGATTGGGTGAGAAAACATCACTGTTCAGAAAAGACGAGACTTGGTTTCCATTCAAAATTAAGAAAAGATTTCTTGCACTTTCTTTTCGCTCATTTGATTCTTGTTCAGATTGCACATGTATTCTACATTTCTATATCTTCATCAAGCGCAGAAGACATGTTTTTCTCCACTCCTGTGGTGTCTCAACATTTTTGAATTTTTTTACGTATGCTTTTGCTTCCAATTCAAGGTAGTTATGAGAATATGACTGCATGTCCTGAAATTTGTCCATCATGTAGATTTTAATTGAATATTTATGCTCATGACACTCGATGATTTAATCAAACAATGAATGAGTCCGTGTTAATTCGGCCAATGAATAATTTCTTCAGCTTTGTCAATTGCAGGGAATGTTACAAAGAACAGTGTCATGCAAAATGCTCATGTTGCAGTGCAAAGTGCCAAACCCTACTTCATTCAAAATTATTCACAAGCTTTATAAATAAAACATGCAGACGGGCAGAGTGTAAATGGTGAATTCAACTCTGTGCCAAAAATGCTATTTTTGGTTCCCTCATAAAAGATGTTAACTACATCTCTCTGGAAACTCACCAAAATAGGAAAAGCAAGTACGAGGAATTGAAGCAAGTTAAGTTTTGTTTGTGATATTCATAAGTGACAATGGTGAGAATGTGGAAGGTGGGGGAGCAGTGGAATTAAAAATATTGTTGTGGATGACACAAAAATGAACTGGGTGGTTCACCGTCAGCAGGAAAGTGTTAGCTTATAGGAGGATGTAAACAGATTATTCAGATAACCAGATCAATGGCCGATGAAAATTTTTTTTTCGATTAGATTAGATTACTTTACAGTGTGGAAACAGGCCCTTCGGCCCAACAAGTCCACACCGACCCGCCGAAGCGTAACCCACCCCTACCCCTACCCCTACATTTACCCCTTACCGAACACTACGGGCAATTTAGCATGGCCAATTCACCTAACCTGCACATCTTTGGACTGTGGGAGGAAACCGGAGCACCCGGAGGAAACCCACGCAGACACGGGGAGAACGTGCAAACTCCACACAGTCAGTCGCCTGAGGCAGGAATTGAACCCGGGTCTCTGGCGCTGCGAGGCAGCAGTGCTAACCACTGTACCACCGTGCCGCCCACAAATTTAAAACTGATAAACGTGGGATGATGCCCGTCAGCAGTAACAAGGCAAGTGAGTACTCAAATTGTGAAGGACGTGGGCAAAATTTGCTCGTTTCGTTCTTTGTATCAGGGAAGGTTGAGGAGGGAACCTAGTACAGGTGTACAAGAGCGTAAGGGGAATGGAGATGATGAACAGAGTGCAGCTGTTTCCCTTGGTCGAAGAGTCAAAAACAAAGGGACACACTCTTAAAGTAAAAGGCAGGGGACTGAGAGAGGATTTGTGGAATGTGTTTCGAACTGAGAGGGTGTTATGAATCTCGAATTCATTGCCCAGGAGGGTGGTTGAGGCAAGTACCCTCACAAATGTTTAAAACGCTTTTGGATTTGCACTTGCTGGCGCCGATGTGATCGGCTTTTTTTTCGTTGCATGATTCTATGCAGTGGCAACCATGAACACTCTAATTTATTCCGATGCAATAAGCAATGACAATTGCTGGTTTGTTCCTTTGACTCTACTCAGTAAGTTTCTATGTTACAAACCAGCATGTCCTAACGAAGCTTCGCACTTACTCAACCTCGGGCAGCCCAGCCATCTCCAGGAACATCCAGGGTAATTCACATGCACAGTGCAAGTCTTGCCCAAAAACAGGACGAACATTATTTCAGCTGTTTGCCACCATTATTATAGCTACAGCAATATCATGGACACGGATTTTCCATCAATATAATACAGACTTCTATCTATACGGATGCTATTTCTCTGAAACATAATAAATTCCTTCCCAGGTATTCACTTTGACAAACAGCAAGTTTTCCTTTATTTTGCTGCCAGTTCTTCATCACTGAATTTCCCACCCTATTCCACCCCGACCTCTTTTCCCTTTAATATCTTCTTGTGCACTGACTTCCTGATCTCACACACATCAATCTATTAAATTCCCCACATTCTCCATCCTTATTTGTTAATCCCTGAAAACCCTGCGCCTCATCTTGATCATTTATTCCAACCTCCAACACATATTTTGGACTGATTTAATTCCTTCTCTCAGCATGGCCATTAGGCTGGCCGTGCCTAATGGCCTATTCTGCTCAGTTTCTGATATGCTGGTTTGGTTCCCAAGGTCCTGGTTTATTATTTTAAATTAATTGACTTGCAGCAGTGAACCTCCCCACAAGGATGTTGGTGCTCCTCCAGTTAGGATGCGACTGGTCTTTTTTGTACAAGTCCCATCTGCCCTGGAAGAGATGCCAATGATCCAAAAATATGAAACCCTCGCCCCTGAACTAGTTTTTTAACAACATGCTAAGCAATTCTGTCGTTCTAATTCTTACCGCTTTTCCACAAGGCACGGGGCGTAATTCAGAGATTACGGAGGATTGTTCTCCGTAATCTCTGAATTACGCCCCGTGTGAGAATCCGTGTGAGAGGATTGTTCGGTCTCTCTCACACACATACAATCACACACACAGACAGACAAACACCACATTACTTTGCGGAAGAATACCAATAACCTTATAAATAATCAGAGTGGTAACTGGATTAAAGGATTTAGTTAAAGGGAGGATGAGAGAAATTGTATTTCTTCTGGATGTCAGTTGCTCACTGAGTTGGAGAGTTCATTTTCGGACAGTTTGTCACCATATCAGGGAACATCATCAATGAGCCTTCTGTGAAGTGATGGTGTTATGTCCCACTTTCTGTTTAAGTGTTTAGGTTTCCTTGAGTAAGTGATTCAATTTCCAGTGTTGGTAATGTCATGTCCGGTTCTTTTTCTCAGCGAGTGGTAGATAGAGTCAAAATCAATGTTTTCTTGATGGATTTCTGTTTAGAATGCCATGTGTCTCGAAATTCTCGTGTGTGTCTCTGTTTGGTTTGTGCTAGGATGGATGTGCACACCCAGTCAAAATGGTGAACTTCCTCATCTGTATGTAAGGATACTATTGATAGTGGGTCATAGATTTTTATGGTTAGTTATTGGCTAGCTTTCTGCCTGTTTTTTTTTTCCGATGTAGTGTTTGTTACAGTTCTTGCAAGTAGTATTCTTCCTGAATTTGAACAGATAAAGATGTGAACGTATTGCAGTGCTCAAAATTATGAAAAAACAATTTTGCAGAGTAAAACAGGAATACTCTGTTTCCGTTAGTTAGTATTGCAGCATCAAGGTGTTCTAATTTCCCTACTGTCAGCTAAAGAGCCAGGAGTGAGATCAGGAAAAACTTCTTTACTGAGAGATTTGTTAGGATTTAGAATGGATGGCCTGGGAGAGTTGTGGATGAAGATTCAAAAGAGAACTGGATATATGTTTGGAAATTATTAATTTAACGGGCTGCAGAGATAAGGCTGGCAAATGGGAGAGGGCTTGTGAGACATTTACTGGAGCCATGCACAGTGGCCAATGGCCTCCTCCCGTACTTCAAAGTTTTGTACTCTATCATATGTCAGATATGAATAAACGTCAGTATCCGATTCTTTCCCATTGTAACTCCTCACAAGTACCTTGGGCGGCACGGTGGCACAGTGGTTAGCACTGCTGCAGCACAGCACCAGAGACCTGGGTTCAATTCCCGACTCAGGCGACTGACTGTGTGGGTTTCCTCCGGGTGCTCCGGTTTCCTCCCACAATCCAAAAAATAATGTGCGGGTCAGGTGAATTGACCATGCTAAATTGCCCGTAGTGTTAGGTTAAAGGGGTAAATGTAGGGGTATGGGTGGGTTGCGCTTCGGCGGGTCGGTGTGGACTTGTTGGGCCGAAGGGCCTGTTTCCACACTGTAAGTAATCTAATCTAATCTACCTGATTATTTGGTGCAGCATAAGCATTTAAACTGCAACTGTTGCAAGTTTGGCTTCATTATGAAGTTTAATTTTTACTTAGAACATGAATATTTTACATGTTGTATTCCAATAACTAAAACAAATCTGTCATTGATTTTGCACACATCTCTTTGAAAAGGTTTGCCTTCTCCCTGACACGATAATACGTTCATCAATTGTTTCACTGACCACATTTCATATTAAATATCATTCTTTCTAAAAATTGTAAGTTTTCAAAGTATTGTTCACTAAAATTTGATTGCACAAATAATTTGTTTAGTTTAATATGCACAGAGCGTGTTGAATTATTGCCATTTCTAAATTGCTGGCAAATAGCTCTTACATTTCAGTGAGAAATTAAACTGGTTGATTACATATAAATATATAAGATTGCTAAATCTATTTGATTGTTCAAACGTTTTCTCACTCTGAACATGTACGCATTCAGAAAACAACAACTTTCAAAATGTTGGAGTTACAATGAATTGTTTTGAATCCTGACATTGAATATGTAATTCTAATCAGCACAATAATTGATACCATGTTCTTTGTTCGATATGAAATAAAATGTACATGCTTTATTTCTGTGTCAGAAAATCTTGACAGGAGTTTATATTTTTGTTCCATAAATATAGAATACAACTAATTGTTTTCAGAGATTATAATTCAATTGAATAATCGTAGTTCACATCTTATTTCTGCCCCATTCATGGAAAATAGCGAACATCTGATTATGGATTGAGTCAGTATACTCAACACCTTGCAACGAGCTGCGCTGGTAATGGCTTCAAAAGGATCTAAAATCATTTACAATGTTACTGGACCTCACAGCTGCTTGTAATACTGAGTGACACACTGACCTCCTCCTACATCTGTGCAGAGAGCTTCAAATCTGGGTCAGGGCAATCATTCAAACATTACGTCACATCAAATAGTTTGGAATCCATCTTGGGCAGGGGAGGACTCACCAACAGGCTATCACTGCTCACAGTGTAGCTACAAATACTGGCCCGGATAGATACTCATGGCTGACCAGCAACCAGGATTTAAACATTCATCTTCAGTCAGAGCCTGGCCCAGAGATTAGATGTGTGGACATGGAGTGGCAGAATCACACCGTAAAAGTCACTGAAGGTGATTAAATCTGGCCTGCCTCCCAGACACTGGGAAAATACGGTAATAAGTTGACAATCTGATGCACTACCTTATGTCTCACAAAGAAACCTCTGAAATCATATGCAAAAAATGTCACCTTCGTATTCACCAGTATCAAAATAAAATTGTACATCTCTGTGGATGGCCAGAGATTAATATATGGCTCACACAACAAAATGTATCTGCAGAAAACGGCAGCAAATGGACGTCAAGAATCACGTTAATTCTGTCTGGTGTAAGTCACCATGCACATATTATACTGGCACTCAGTTGACGGTAACAATGAGCACCATAACTGGTGGTTTTGACCTATCACCCCTCCAAAGCTTCCTGATCCCACACACATCACTCCTTCATATATTCAACAACTGATGATAATCCACAAGCTGGATGAAATAGGAAACACAGAACACTGTAGCACAGTACAGTCCCTTCGGCTGTTGACGTCCTGCCGAACTTTTATCCTACTCTTAGATCAGACAAACCTACATACCTTTCATTATACTATCATTTATGTACCTATCCAAGTAAATATCCCGAATATAGCTGACTTTACTACAACTGCTGGCAGTGCATTGCACACACACCACTCTGTGTAAAGAAACTACCTCTCACACCTTTCCTAAACCTTCCTCCGATTACCTTAAAATTATGCCGCCTCATGATTCCCATTTCCACCCTGGGAGAAAGTCTGTGGCTATCCACTCTATCTATGCCTCTCATCAACTTGTACACCTCTGTCAAGGCACGTTCAATTCTTCTTCGTTTCAATGAGAAAAAAAAACCCTAGCTCCGTCAACTTTTCTTTGTAAGACATACCCTCCAGTCCAAGCAGCATCCTGATAAATCTCCTCAGCATGAGGAGGTTAGAGGGGTGGAGAGGTGTGTAGGGTTTTGAGGAGGTGAGTGAGATAGGGAAGGGTGCAGGTTTAGAGGATGTTAGAAGCTCATTCTGTTAGATCAAACTCTGACAGGGAAACCTCCTTTTGACTCTCCTCCTTCAGATGATGGATCAGTGTCCCTTCACGTGGAACAACACTTGGAGGAAGCCATGAGAGAGTGACAAAGGTGAAGAATGTATACAGGGTAGGCCATTTCAAAATCACCGCCAAGAGAGTCTCAGCAGCAGCATTGCTGATCGACATGATTGGGTCCAAAAGGACATAGCTACAAGATTCTGTCTACACTGTGTCGGGAGGGAACGACTGACAGGAAGAAACATTCTTGACCTGGAGAATGTTACTTGGATAGGGACTGGTGTCCGGGCTAGAGAGGGGCATAGGTGCTGGAAAATATTATACGGATAGGGAGTAGTGTCCGTGATAGAGAGGGGTGTAGGTGCTGGAGAATGTTACAGTGATAGTGAGATGTGTTGGGGCTAGAGAAAGTTACAGGAATTCGGACGGGAGTAGGTGCTGGAGAATGTTACAGGGATAGGGAGTGGGTGTAGGTGCTGGAGAAGGTACAGGGATAGGAAATGGTGTATGTGCTGGAGAAGGTTGCAGGGGGAGGGATTGGGTGTAGGTGCTCGAGAAAGCTGCGAGAGATGTGGAGGGTTGAAGGGGCTTGACAGGGTTACAGAGATATGGAGGGCTGAAGGGGGTGGCGAATGTTTCAGCGATAGGGAGGGTTGAAGAGCCTGAGAGGGTTACAGAGATATGGAGATTGGAAGGGACTGGAGAGAGTAACAGAGATATAGAGAGTTGAAGGGACTGGAGAGGCTTACAGGGATATGGAGGGTTGAAGGGGCTGGAGAAGGTTTCAGCGATAGGGAGGGTTGAAGAAGCTGGAGAGAGTTACAGAGATATAGAGGGTTTAACGGGCTGGAGAAGGTTTCAGCGAAAGGGAGGGTTGAAGAGCCTGGAGAGGGTTACAGGGATATGGAGGGTTGAAGGGGCTGGAGAAGGTTTCAGCGATAGGGAGGGTTGAAGGGACTGGAGAGGGTTACAGAGATATGGAAAGTTGAAGGGACTGGAGAAGGTTTCAGTGATAACGAGGGTTGAAGAGGCTGGATAGAGTTACAGAGATGTGGAGGGTGAAGGGGCTGGAGACGGTTACAGAGATATGGAGAGTGGAAGGTACTGGAGGGGGTAACAGATCTGGAGGGTTGAAGGGACTCGAGAAGGTTACAGAGATGTGGAGGGTTGAAGGACTGGAAAATGTTGAGGAGATATGGAGGTTTCGAGGATCTGGATATGGTTACAGAAATATAGACAGTTTGAGGGGAAAGAGAAGGTTGTAGACATGGGTGGGTTGAAGGGGCTGGAGAAGGTTACAGAGATATGGGGGATTGAAGAGACTGAACAAGGTCACAGAGATAGGAAGGATTGAAGGGGCTGGAGAACGTTACAGAGATATGCTGGGTTTAAGTGGCTGGAGAAGGTTACAGAGATGGTGAGGGTTGAAGGTTTTGGAAAATGTTACGGAGATAGAGATGGTTGAGGGGGCTGCAGAGGATTACAGAGATAGTGAGGGTGAAGTGGTTGGAGAGGGTAACAGAGATATAGAGGGTTGAAGGGGCTGGAAAGGTTTACAGAGGTATGGAGGGATGAAGGGGCTCCAGAATGTTCCAAAGATAGAGAAGCGTGAAGGGGTCTGGTGAGTTTACTGAGATATGGAAGGTTGAAGGGGGTTGGGAGAATGTTACAGAGATTGGGAGTGTTGAAGGGGCTTGAGAAAATTACAGAGATATGGTGGGTTGTATGGGCTGGACACGGTTACAGAGATATGGAGGGTGCAAGGGGCTGGAAACGCTTACAGAGGTATGGAGTGTTGAAGGGGCTGGAGAAAGTGGCAGAGAGAGGGAGGATTGAAGTGAGCTGCTGAATATAACATCGATAGGGAGGGTTGAAGGGGATGGAAAAAGTTACAGAGATATGGAGGGTTGAACGGCTGCATGGGTTACAAAGTGGGGCAAAAGCATGAGGGGTTTACTGAGAGAGGGCTGGGACGAGGAAAGATGTGATGACATTAATTTGGACCAATGCCGATGCTAAAAGAAGTTCGAAATCGGGAGGATTGAAATCTGGAGGACGTTATACGGCCCGGATATTGCGGGAGAGATAGGAAAACAAGTCTGAAGACGTTACAGAGATAGGAAAGGAAGCCTGGAAATGTTACAGATAGGAAAGCAAGGCTGGAGATGTTACAGAGATGTTAACGAAATCGGAAAGCAAGTCTGGAGATATTACAGAGACAGGAAAGCAAGGCTGGAGATGTTAAAGAGATGGGAAAGCAAGGGCTGGAGATTTGACAGAGAAACGAAAGCAAGACTGGAGATGATACAGAGATACGAAAGCAAGGTTGGTGACGTTACAGGGAGAGGAAAACAAGTCTGGAGACATTGCAGAGATAGGAAAGCAAGCCTGCAGATGTTACAGAGATAGGAAAGCAAGGCTGGAGATTTTGCAGAGATAGGAAAGCAAGGCTGCAGATGTTACAGAGATAGGAAAGCAAATCTGGTGATGTGACAGAGATAGGAAAGCAAGACTGGAGATGTTACAGTGACAGGAAAGCAAGGCTGGAGATGTTACAAAGAAAGGAAAGCGAGGCCGAAGATGTTACTGGGAGAGAAAGCAATGCAGGAGATGTTAAAGAGATTGGAAAGCAAGGCAGGAGATGTTACAGATATATGAAAGCAAGGTTGGTGACGTTACAGGGAGAGGAAAACAAGTCTGGAGACATTGCAGAGATAGGAAAGCAAGCCTGCAGATGTTACAGAGATAGGAAAGCAAGGCTGGAGATTTTGCAGAGATAGGAAAGCAAAGCTGCAGATGTTGCAGAGAGAGGAAAGCAAGGCTGGAGATGTTGCAGAGATAGCAAAACAAAGTTGGAGTTGTTACAGAGAGAGAGGAAAGCAAGGCTGAGATGTTAGAGAATTAGGAAAGCAAGGCTTGAGATGGTACAGCGATATGAAAGCAAGGCAGGAGATGTTACAGTGACAGGAAAGCAAGGCTTGAGATGTTACAGAGATTGGAAAGCGAGGCCGAAGATGTTACTGGCAGAGAAAGCAAGGCACGAGATGTTAAAGAGATTGGGAAGCAAGGCAGGCGATGTTAAAGAGATTGGAAAGCAAGGCAGATGTTGCATAGATATGAAAGCAAGGCTGAAGATGTTACATAGATAGGAAAGCAAGGTTGGTGATGTTACAGAGGTAGGAAAGCAAGGCTTGACATGTTACAGTGACAGTTGAAACTTTATTGCTGGAACAGCACAGCAGGTCAGGCAGCATCCAGGGAACAGGAGATTCGACGTTTTGGGCACAGGCCCTTCTTCAGGAAAGCAAGGCTGGAAATGTTACAGAGATATGAAAGCAAGGCTGCAGATGTTCCAGAGACAGGAAAGCAAGGCAGGAGATGTTACAGTGACAGGAAAATAAGGCTGGAAATGTTACAGAGACAGGAAAGCGAGACCGAAGATGTTACTGGGAGAGAAAGCAAGTCAGGAGATGTTAAACAGATTGGAAAGCAAGGCAGATGTTACAGAGATATGAAAGCAAGGCTGAAGATGTTACAGTGATAGGAATGGCAAGGCTGGAGATGTTACAGTGATAGGAATGGCAAGGCTGGAGATGTTACAGTGTTATGAAAGCAAGGTTCGTGATGTTACAGAGGTAGGAAAGCAAGGCTGCAGATGTTATAGATATAGGAAAGCAAGGCTGGTGATGTTACAGTATTAGGAAAGCAAGGTTTGATATGCTACAGACACAGAAAAGCAAGGCTGGAGATGTTACAGTGACAGGAAAACAAGGCTTAAGATGTTACAGACAGGAAAGCATGGCCGGAGATGTTACAGAGATATGAAAGCAAGGCAGGAGATGTTTCAGTGACAGGAAAGCCGGGCTTTAGAAGTTATAGTGATAGGAATGCACGGGTGGAGATGTTACAGAGATGGGAAAGCAAGGCGGAAGATGTTACTGGGAGAGAAAGCCAGGCAGGAGATGTTACAGAAACATGAAAGCAAGACTGGTGATGTTGCAGTGGTCAGAAAGCAAGGCTGGAGATGTTACAGAGATAGAAAAGCAAGGCCGAAGCTGTTGCTGAGAGGTAAAGCAAGGCAGGAATTGCTAAAGAGATTTGAAAGCAAAGCTAGAGATGTTATAGAGATATGAAAGCATGTCTGGAGATGTTACAGTGATAGGAAAGCAAGTTTGGCGATGGAACCGAGATAGGAAAGAAAGGCCGACGATGTTACTGGGAGAGAAAAGAAGGCAGGAGATGTTACAGAGATAGGAAAGCAAGGCTAGACATGTTGGAGAAGTAGGAAAGCAAGGCGAGAAATGAAACAGTGAAAGGAAAGCAAGGCTGGAGATGTTGCAGAGGTGCTCAGCATCAGCATTGCTGATCGAGATTGTCGGGTCCAAAAGGACATAGCTGCTAGACTGGGTCTGCATCGGGAAGGGAGGGAACGACTGAGGGATAGAAACATACTTGACGTGATCTTCACCAACCTACCAGTTGCAGACACATTGATCGATGACCGTATTGGGAATGGTGACTACCACACACAGTATTTCTGGAGACAAAGTCCACTTTTACATTATGAATACACTCTGTGTGTATGTGACACTGTCGCTGTGCTAAATGGGAGAGATTTAAAATACATCGAGAAACTCAGCACTGGCTTGTGTGAGGTGATTCGGGTCATTACCAACAGCAGCAGCATTGTCACTGCCTGGCATATGCTCCACTTTACCGTTTACGCTTTACCATCAGACCAGGGGATAAACCCTTGCTCAGCTGAGAATACAGGACGGCCTGCCAGGACCAGCACCAAGTACATCACAAAATGTGGTCAAGTTACCAAACAGGACCACTCACTCACAAATTGCACACGCAGAAAGTCATCGGAAAATCTAACCAACAAATCAGACTTAATCTCTGCAATCCTTCACATGCAGTCAGGCTGAATGGTGATGCACAATCACACAACTCACATGTGGAGGAGGATTCACAAATACCACATTCCTTAATGATGGAAGGCCCCAGCACAGCAATAGAAAGGATAAGGCTGAAACATTCATAGAAATGTTCAGACAGAAGTATCGATGGAACGATCTATTTTAGTCAACTCTAGATGGCAGTTTAGCTAATTCGATTCACTGTGTGTGGTAGCTACAAACGGTGAGGGAATTGGGGAATGCAAAGGCTGTGGGCTGTGATAACATTACGTTCAAGCTGTTACTGCTGGGCTACAGCACTGGCATCTCCCTGACAATGTGGGAAACTATCCGGTTGTGTCCTATGCAGTCACAGACAAAGCATCAGACAATCAATGACTGCCTCATTGCTCTAATCCCCAACATTAATAAAGGGATGGAAGGTGACATTTACAGTGGAATGAAACAGAACTTCCTCAGCACCAACCTGCTCACTGAATCTGAGTTTGGCCTTTCACCCGTTGGGTTCTTTAAAGCCTGGTGTAACGATGTACAACAGGAGAACACACAGCTGAATTCTAGAGGTGAGGGAACAGTGATTGCACTTAACATCATCTTAACTGCATTTGACCAAGTGGCGTATCCAGGATTAACGGCAAAACTGGAGCAAACAGGAATCTTCTGCACTGGCTGATGTAATTAGTGGTACAAAGGAAAGTGGCTGGGGTTGGTGGAGAACAGCCATCTCAGCTCCACGACAGGTCTGCAGCAGTTCTCCAGGGGAGGCATTTCTGAGTAAGCCTGTAGATTAGAATTGGAAAGGTAAGGCACCACACTCTTACGGGATGATAGGCCTGCTCCTTCGCTAGACAAAAACGATAGCTTAATGAGGCAGTCATCATGCATCAAGTAAGGGAGAGGTTGAGTAGCACAGTCCGTTATAGTCACCTCAGTCTGTACAGGAATTGAACCCACACTCTTGGAATTTATATACATTACAAAGTAGCCCTACAACTGATTGATCCAACCAAGTCTTCACTCAGCTCCTTGGGGTAGATATTGTAATATTTATTTTTTCAGATATGGTGTTAGACAACTCTGGATCAGGTGGAACTAAAAGCATGCTTTCTGGATCAGAGAGAGAAACAGCACGAGTGGTCTGTGCCCTAGGCCCAATAATTATTAACTGCTTCATAAATGAACATCCCTATACTGTAAAGTCACAATCGGGATGTTTGCCAATGATTGGACAATATTCAACACCATTCATGATTTACTCAGGTACTGAACCAGTCCTTGTACAAATATAACAGGACCTGGAAATATGCAGGCGTGTGCGTAAAAGTGACAAGTACAATTCCCATTACACACGTGCCAGACAATGATTACCTATAACAAAAGAAACCTGAACCATTCCCACTAACATTCAATGCCACCACCAGCACTGAACACTCACTTAGCAATATCCCAAGGATACCGTTAACCAGAACTGGACTGACCATATAATTTCATTACTCATTCATGTGAAGGGCTTATGCTAAAACATCGACTCACCTGTACCTCAGATGCTGCCTGACCTATTGTGCCTTTTCAGCATTGCACTTTGACGCACATAAATTTATTGGCTACAAGAATATGTCAGGGGCAAGGCATCCTGCAGAAATAAATTATCTCATGATGTCCGAAAGCCTACCCACCATCTATAAGACACATGTTAAATGTGTGTGTGATGAAATACCCTCCATTCGCATGGGTGAGTGCAGCTTCACCCCACTGCCACTCAATAACTGTGATGCCTGCCATTCACACGGTTCATTGCAGAACTTTACCAAGGCTCGTTCAAACGTACCTCTGAAACTACGACCACCAAAAAGGATACGGGAAACAGATACATTGGACCCCCACCATGTTCGCGTTCCATTCCCAGCCACCCACCATCCTGATTGAGAAATATATTGCTCTCCCTTTAGGGTCACTGGTTCAAAATTCCTCCCTAATGGCTTTAGAAGTCTAACTACAGCACATGGACTGCACTGGATCACTGCAGCAACTCAACATCACCTTTCAAAGGGCAACAATGGACGGGCAATAAATACTGGCCCAATCATATCCCATGAGTAAATTAGACTGAAAAATATTGTTCAAACGTTCTCAAGTGCAGGACACTGAGTTTGGGTTTTTGTGAACGAGGCTGGTTGGGTCCAGTCAGTACCTTGCTTGTTGTGAACAGCTGAAGGGATATGCTGTTTGAAACAATCTGTCAGTCTCTCAGAGGCATGGCCTACACACCGAGCATCACACAGACACTGACCTTCACATCCCACTTTACTGACATGTGAGACAGAAAGAAGCAATTGAAAATGTACTCATATCCTACTGTAACATGTTTAAACGCACAGTGCTATTGTTGCCACGGAAATGATTATGAGTGAATATTAGCAGGGAGAAAGTGAGGACCGCAGATGCTGGAGATCAGAATCAAAACGTGTGGTTCTGTAAAGGCACAGCTGTCAGGCATCATCTGAGGAGCAGGCGAATCGACTATTAGTTCACAATATTAGTACATCAGAAAATAATAGCATATTTATATATGTACTTAATAATATTTGGTCTTAGCTGTGGTAATGAGACTGATCATTTGAATGCTCCTTAGTATGAGTGGCACACTGTTTTCATCATATTATTGTTATTAAAATGAACTGAATAAATTAGTAGATTTTGTGCTTATTGGACAATCAAACAGTAGGTATTATGAAAGGTTATTGGATGTTCAATAAAGAGACTTCGTTGTTAATGGTTAGAACAATGCTGTAAGCATTTACGTAAAAATGTCCAGCTCAAGTCACACACAAGGTCGTTGGGCTGGGATCATACTGGCCAACAATGGAGCTGCACATCTCTGTTTGGATACTGACATTGTGGAGTTACCATACACTGGCTATGGTTTATAAGGGATTCAACGTAAGATGTCATGTGCTGCAGGAGCACATCACCTTTACAACACCTTCATTCAGGATCGGGTCCAAGGTGCAGAATTACAGAGTTTAGGTGGCACACCAGAACAGATATAATTGCAAGACATGTTTGATTACAGGTCATTGTTACAAATGTTGAACTGCATCTGGAGCAGCGCCATGATTTCGTCCGTTGACCAGTCTGTCCCACTCACATATCCCCGTTGTTCAGGTATGTCTCTAACCAGTCTACTGTGATTGTGTCAGTAACTGCTAAGCTCCAGTTTGGAAGCTCTCTGGACAGATTTGGCGATGGTCAATGTTTTGGAGATCGTGGTGAGGCCCAGTAACACTGTGTCTGAATTCAGACTTTTCCTCAAAGTCATTTTCAACAGCTTTGCTGCCTGCAAGATGGTGTGTTCACTGATCTGAACATGAATCAGTTGTTTACTACAGTCATTGAGTTGTGTAATAGTTCGCTGTGTACTCTGGTAATTCCATTATTGTTCACTTCAATGGTTTTCAACTGAAAATGATGTCTGGTTTATTTTAAGATATGTAAAAACAAAGTGATATTAATTCTTCATTATAGAAAATGTAAAAGTGATCTGTTGTATATTTCCCACAGACTGATCAAGGAACAGTCAGATGTTGTCTGTAAAGCAGGATTCTGTGAACAGGATGATGGCCCAGGTAACTTCACCATCCTCTCTGGTAGGGTCTATCCCACTGACAGGACACAGCCAGGCAGAGATGGATAGCCCCTTGGTATATACTCAATACAGTGCTCAGCAATGATGCTGCATCCTGTGTCTGCTAGACTGCTATGCGGCAAGTTATGAGGGTATCAATGAAAGGGAAACATATAATTGACCACATCGTCACCAATCTGCCGACTGCAGCTACAACTCTCCATTTTATATATCAGTAAGAATGGTCACTGAACAGTCCTTATGGAGAGCAAGGGCTATCTTCACGTTTTGCAGACCCTCAACACCGTGGTATATAGCCCACTTGCTACTGAATGGGACAGACTTTAAAAAGATCAATCATCTAATGACGATACATCCACGGGGTGCAATGGGCCACCGGCAGCAGCAGAATCATACTCTGTGCAACTCATACAGTCTGCAACCTCACAGTCCACCATACCTCCCACTGTACAGTAACCATCACAGCCCGACATACCTCCCACTGTATAGAAACCATCACGACCCGACATACCCCCCACTGCACAGAAACCATCAGTGCCCGACATACCTCCCACTCTACAGTAATCGTCACAGCCCGACATACCTCCCACTGTACAGTAACCGTCACGGCCTGACATACCTGCCACTGTATCGTAACCATCACGGTCCTAGATACCTCGCACTGTTCTGTTACTGTCATGGCCTGACATACTAGGAGAAAGTGAGGACTGCAGATGCTGGAGACCAGAGTTGAAAAATGTGGTGCTGGAAAAACACAGCAGGCCAGGCAGCATCGAGGAGCAGGAGAATCGACATTTCGGGCATAAGCCATCCTTCATGGACTGACATACATCCCACATTTGTTGAAGAGTGTCACAGTGTCTCAGGGATTGACAGAGTCGGTCACAGGGTGTCGGACAGGGTCACCATAAGTCTCAAAGTGTGACAGAGAGAGCCAGAGACTGCCACAGTGTGTCAGAGAGAGTCTCATGGAGTATCACGGTGTGCCTCAGAGAGTGTCACAGTGTATTTCAGAGAGAGCCAGAGACTGTCACACTGTGTCAGAGAGTGTCTCATAGAGTATTACGGTGTGCCTCAGAGAATGTCACAGTGTATTTCAGAGAGGGCCAGAGACAGTCACACTGTGTCAGAGAGTGTCTCAGAGTGTCACAGTGTCTCTCAGAGAGTGTCAGAGAGTGACACAGTGTATTTCAGAGAGTGCCACAGAATGCCAGGGAGTGTCATAGTGTGTCAGGGACAGTCACAGTGTCTCTCAGAGAGTGTCTCAGAGAGTGTCAGAGAGCCTCACAGTCTGTCTCAGAGAGTGTCAGAGAGTGTCACAGTCTGTTTCAGAGAGTGTCAGCGAGAGTCACAGTGTGTCTCAGAGAATGTCAGAGAGTGTCACAGTGTGTCTCAGAGTGAGTTACAATGTGTTTCAGAGACTGTCAGAACGTCAGATTGTGTCACAGTGTGTCATACTGTGTCTCAGACAGTGTCAGAGCGTTTCACAATGTGTCACCGTCTGTTAGAGAGTGTCATAGTGTGTCTCAGAGAGTGTCAAAGAGAGTCGGAGAATTTAACAGTGTCACAGTCTGTTAGAGAGTGTCACAGTGTGTCTCAGAGAGTGTCAAAGAAAGTCGTAGAGTTTCACCGTGTGTCACAGTCTGTCGGAGAGTGTCACAGTGTCTCAGAGAGTGTCAGAGTCTGTCACAGTATGTTAGAGAGTGGCACAGTCATGTCTCAGCGAGTGTCACAATGTGTCTCAGAGAGTGTCGGAGGGAGTCACAGCGTGTTCTCAGAGAGTACCAAAGTGTGTCACAGTGTGTCTCAAATAGAGATAGAGAGTGTCACAGTGTATCTCAGAATTTTTCAGAAAGAATCAGTGTCAAAATGTGCCTCAGAAAGTGTTAGAGAGAGTAAGAGAGTGTTGTAGTGAGTCAGAGAGTGTCACAGTGTGTCAGAGAGTGGAACAATGTGTCTCATAGAGAGTTTGAGAGTGTCACTGTGTGTTTCAAAGAGTTTCACAGTGTGTCACCGTCTGTTAGAGAGCGTCACAGTGTGTCTCAGAGAGAGACCGAGAGTGTCACAGCGTGTCTGAGTGAGTCAGAGATTATCACAGTGTGTAAGACAGTGTCACAGTGTGTCTCAGAGACTGTGAGAGGGTGTCATAATAAGTCTCATTCAGTATTATGGAGAGTGAGAGGGTGTCACAGTGTGTCTCGGAGAGTGTCAGAGTGTCAACACATGTCTCAGCGTCAAAAAGCGTTAGAGAGTGTTACAGTGTGTCACAGTCTGTCAGAGAGTCACAGTGTGTCTGATAGAGTGTCAGAGAGTGTCACTGTGTTTCACGGTGTTTCTCAGAATGTGTCACAGTGTGTCTCAGAGAAAGACAGAGAGGGTCACAGTGTGTATGGGAGAGTTTTAGAGTGTCACAGTGTGTCTCAGAGAGTGTCAGAAAGTTTGACAGTGTCTCCGAGTGTAAAGTCAGTGTCAGAGAGTGTCACAGTATGTCAGGAAGTGTCAAAGTTTATCAGGGAGTGTCTCAGAGAGTGTAATAGTGACTCTCAGGGAGAGTGAGAGAATGCCACAGTGTGTCACAGAGTGGCACAATATATCTCAGAGAGAGAGAGTGTCACAGTGTGTCTCAGAGAATGTCATAGAGAGTCAGAGAGTGTCACAGTGTATCTCATACAGTGTCTCAGAGAGTGTCAGAGAGGGTCAGAGAGTGTCACAGTGTGTTTCAGAGAGTTTCACAGTGGGTCTCAGAGAGTGTCAGAGAAAGTCACAGTGTGTCTCCGAGAGTGTCACGTTGTGGCTCAGTGCATCTCCGAGAGTGTCAGAGAGTGTCACAGTGTGTCTCGGAGAATGTCACAGTGTGTCGCCGAGAGTGTCACAGTGCCTCAGGGAGTGTCAGTGAGTGTCAGGCGGAGTCACAGACTGTCCGAGAGTTTCACACCGTGTCAGAGAGTGTCACAGTGTGTTTCCGAGTTTGAGAGAGTGTCACAGTGTGTCTCAGAGAGTGAGAGAGGCAGGATGTGACACTGTGTCTCTCAGAGAGTATTGCACTGTGTCACAGTGTGTCTCTGAGTGTCAGAGAGTGTTAGTGTTTCACAGTGTGTCTCAGAGAGAGAGACATAGTGTGTCTCAGAAAGTGTCAGAGAGTGTTACAGTGGGTCAGAGAGTGGCACAATATGTCTAAGAGAGAGTCAGAGAGTGTCACAGTGTGTCACAGTAGGTTAGGATGTGTGACAGTGTGTCTCAGAGAAAGTCAGAGAGATTCACAGATTATCTCAGAGAGTGTCAGAGAGAGACAGAGAGTATTAGAGAGTGTAACAGTGTGTTAGAGAGTGTTCACTGTGTCTCAGACAGTGTCAGAGAGAGTCAGAGAGTGTCACAGTGTGTCTCAGAGAGTATTGTAGTGAATCACAGTATGACTCCGAGTGTCAGAGAGTGTCACAGTGTTTTACAAGTGTCTCAGAGAGTGTCATAGTGTGTCTCAGGGAGAGCCAGAGAGTGCCACAATGTGTCACAGAGTGGCACAATAGGTCTCAAAGAGAGTCAGTGAGTCTCAGAGAGTGTAAAACGTGTCACAGTGTCTCTCAGAGAATATCAGAGAGAGTCAGAGAATGTCACAGTGTGTTTCAGAGAGTGTCACAGTGGGTCTCAGAGAGTTTCAATGAGAGTCACAGCATGTCTCAGAGAGTGTCGTTTTGTGGCTCAGCGTACCTGCAAGACTGTCAGAGATTGTCACAGTGCGTCTCCGAGAGTGTCACAGTGCCTCAGGGCGTTTCAGCGAGTTTCAGGCAGAGTGACAGACTGTCCGAGAATATCCCACCGTGTCACCGTGTCAGAGTGAATCTCCGAGCGTCAGAGTGTGTCACAGTATGTCTCAGAAAGTGAGACAGAGAAAGGCGGGAAGTGACACAGTGTGTCTCAGAGAGTATTACAGTGTGTCAGTGTGTCTCCGAGTGTCAGAGAGTGTCACAGTGTTTCACAGCGTCTGTCAGAGAGTGTCATAGTGTGTCTCAGGGAGAGTCAGAAAGTGTCACAGTGTGTCTCAGAAAGTGTCAGACAGAGTCACGGTGTGTGTCAGACAGTGTCACGTAGTGTCTGAGAGAGTGCCTCAATGTCTCAGAGAAAGTAACAGTGTGCCACATTGTGTCTTAGAGAGTGACAGAGAGTTTCATATTGTGTCTCAGAGAGAGTCAGAGAGTGTCACAGTGTGTCTCAGAGAATGTCAGATAGTCAGTGATTATCAAAATGTGTCTCAGAGAGTGTCAGAGAGAGACAGATAGTGTCAGTGTGTCTCAGAGAGTGTCAGATAGAGTCAGAGAGTATCACAGTGTGTCTCAGAGAGTGTCAGAGAATTTCACAGTGTGCCTCAGAGAGTGACAGAGAGTGTCACAGTATGTCTTAGAGAGTGACAGACAGTGTCACTGTCGTCTCAGAGAGTGCCAGAGGGTGTCGCAGCGTCTCTCAGAGAGTGTCGCAATGTGTCTCAGAGTGTGTCGGAGAGTGTCACAGAGTGTCAGGGAGTGTCACAGTTTGTCAGAGTGTTACAGTGTTTCACGGTGTGTCTCAGAGTCAGTCACAGTGTGTGTCAGACAGTGTCAGAGAGAGTCACAGTGTTTCACAGATAATGTCAGACAGTGTCAGAGTGTGTCTGAGACAGTGTCACAGCGCGTCTCAGAAAGTGTCAGAGGGCGTCGCAGTGTGTCTTAGGAAACATCGCAGTGTGTCTCAGAGAGTGTCACAGTGTGCCAGAAAGTGTCACAATTTGTCAGAGTGCGTCACAGTTTATCCGAGAGATTCTCAGAGAGTGTCATAGTATGTCTCAGACAGTGTCATAGAGAGTCACAGTGTGTCTTAGATAATGTCAGAGAGTGTCACAGTGTGCCTCAGAGTGTCAGGGCGTGTCACAATGTGTATTAGAGAGAGTACGAGAGTGACAGTATGTCTCAGAGGAGTCGGAGAGGGTCAGAGCGAATCAGAGAGAATCACATTGACCAGAGAGAGTCATAGAATGTCACAATGTCTCACAGAGTGTCAGAGAGTGTGACAGTGTGTCTCAGAGACTATCAGAGTCTTCCAGAGACTGTCAGAGGTAGTCAGAGAGAATCGGAGATATTCAGAGCGTGTCAGGCAGTTTAGCTATATATAGAGAGAGTTAGAGAGAGTCAGAGAGTGTCACAGTGTGTCAGAGTGTCACAGTGTGTCAAAGAGTACCTGAGAGTGTCACAGAACGTCTCACTGTTTCTCAGCGAGGGTCGGAGAGTATGACAGTGTGTCTAATAGTGTCAGAGGGTGTCAGTGTATGTCAGAGAGTGTCCACCGATGTCAGGGAATGTCACAGTGTGTCAGGGACAGTCACAGTGTCTCTCAGAGAGTGTCCCAGAGAGTGTCAGAGAGTGTCATAGCGCCTGAGGGAGTTTTCACATCTGTTAGTCAGTATCAGAGAGAGTCAGAGAGTATTACACTGTGTCAAAGAGTATCACGCCGTGTCAGGGAGTCTCACAGTGTGTCAGAGAGAGTCACAGTGTGTCTCAGGGAGTGTCACAGTGTGGCACAGCCTGTCTCAGAGTGTCACAGTGTGTCTCAGAGCTTGTCACAGTGTCACATTGTGTCTCAGAGAATGTCAGAGTTTCACAGATTGTCAAAGAGAGTGTCAGAGAGAGTCAGAGAGTGTCAGAGAGTGTCAGAGAGTGTCATATTTCGCAGAGAGTGTCACATTTTGGCACATTATGTCTCAGAGAGAGTCACAGTGTGTCTCAAAGCGTGTCACAGTGTGGCACAGTATGTCTCAGAGAGTATCACAGTGTGTCTCAGAGAGTATCGCAGTGTGTCTCAGAGATTGTCAGAGAGTTTCACAGATTGCCAAAGAGAGTGTCCGAGAGAGTCAGCGAGTTTCAAAGATTGTCACAGTGTGCCAGAGATTATCACAGTGAGTCTCAGATAGTGTCAGAAGGTGTCACAATAAGTCTCAGAGAGAGTCACAGAGAGTCAGAGAGTGTCACAGCGTGTCCTGGCGAGTGTTAGAGAGTTTAACTACATGTCTCAGTGTCAGAGAGCGTCAGAGAGTGTCACAGTGTGTCACTGTTTGTCAGAGAGTGTCGCAGTGTTTCACGGTGTTTCTCAGGGAGTGTCACAGTGTGTCTCAGAGAGACTGAAAGTGTCACAGTATGTTTCAGAGAGTGTCAGAAAGTGTCACATGTCTCAGAGAATAAAGTCAGTGTCATAGGGTGTCATAGTGTGTGAGAGTGACACAATAAGTCTCAGTGAGAGTCAGTGAGCGTGACAGTGTGTCACAGTACGTTAGCCAGTGCCACAGTGTGTCTCACAGAGTGTCAGAAACAGTCAGGCAATGTAACAACTGTTAAAAGAGTCACAGTGACTCATATGGACTATCAATGTGTGACAGAGAGTGTCTCATAGAGTGTCACAGTGTGTCTCAGAGAATGTCAGAGAGTGGCACAGTGTATTTCAGAGAGTGACACAGTATGTCAGGGAGTGTCACAGTGTGTCAGGGATGTCACAGTGTCTCTCAGAGAGTGTCTCATTGTTTCTCAGAGAAAGTCACAGAGTGCCAGAGAGTCTCACAGTGTGTCTCAGAGAGTGCCAGAGAGTCTCACAGTGTGTCTCAGTGAGAATCACAGTGTGTATCAGACAGTGTGAGAGAGTTTCAGAAAGCATAACAGTGTGTCTCAGTGAGTGCCAGAGAGAGACAGACCATTTCACAGTGTGTCATAATGTGTCCAAGAGAGTGTCAGTGAGTCTCACAGTGTGTCTCATAGTGTCGGAGTGTGTCACAGTGTGGCTCAGATAGAGTCAGAGAGTCTTAGAGTATGTCTCAGAGTGTGTCAGAGAGAATCAGAGACTGTCACAGTGTGTCTCATAGAGTGTCAGAGAGAGTCGGAGACTGTCACAGTGTGTCACAGTCTGTCAGAGAGTGTCGCACTGTGTCTCAGAGAGTGAAAGAGAGAGTCAGATAGAGTCACATTGTGTTTCAAAGAGTGTCAGCGAGAGTCAGAGAGGGTAACAGTGTGTCATACTGTGTCTCAGAGAGTGTCAAAGAGTGTCACAGTATGTCTCATAGTGTCAGAGATTGTCACAGTGTGTCTTAGGTATAGACAGAGAGTGTCACAGTGTGTCTCAGAGAGTGTCAAGGGGAGTCAGACAGTAACTCATTGCGTCTCAGAGATTGACCGAGAGTGTCACAGTGTGTCACAGTCTGTCGGAGTGTGCCGCAGTGCGACGCAGAGAGTGACAGAGAGAGTCAGAGAGTGTCACAGTGTGTCAGATAGTGTTACAGTGCGTCTGATAGATTGTCAGAGAGTGTCACAGTGTGTCTCAGAGAGAGACGGAAAGTGTCACAGTGTGTCTTAGAGACACCGAGAATGTCACAGTGTGTCTCAGAGAGTGTCAGAAAGTGTGACAGTATCTCTGAGAGTAAAGTCAGTGTCAGAGATTGTCACAGTTTGTAGGAGAGTGCCACAATATGACTCAGCGCGAGTTTGAGAGTGTCACAGTTTATCTCAGAGACAGTCAGAGAGTGTCACAGTCTGTTAGAGAGTGTCACAGTGTCTCAGAGAATGTAAGGGTCAGTCGCAGTGTGTCGTAAAGTGTCACCATATGTCTCAAAGAGTGACAGAGAGAGTCAGAGAGTCTCACAGTCTGTTTCGGAGAGTGTCAGAGACTGTCACCGTGCGTCAGAGAGTGTCACAGAGAGTGTCAGAGAGTGTCATAGTGTATGTCAGAGATTGCCAAAGTATGTCAGTGAGTGTCACAGTGTATCAAGGACAGTCACAGTGTCTCTCAGAGTGTTTAGAGAGTGTCAGAGAGTGTCACAGCGCCTCAGAGTGTTCGTATCTGTTAGTCAGTGTCAGAGAAAGTCAGAGAGTATTACACTGTGTTAGAGAGTGTCACGTCGTGTCAGAGAGTCTCACAGTGTGTAAGAAAGTGTTACAGTATGTCTCAGAGCGTGTCAGAGAGAGTCACAATGTGTATCAGAGAATGCCACACTCTGGCACAATATGTCTCAGAGAGAGTCACAGTGTGTCTCAGAGAGAGAGACAGAGTGTGTCATAGTCTGTATCAGAGAGTGTCACAGTGTGTCTCAGAGGGTCAGAGAGTATCACAGTGTGTCAGAGAGTGTCACAGTGTGTCTCCGAGAGTGTCAGAGAGTCTCACAGTGTGTCGGAGAGTGTCACAGTGTGTCTTGGAGAGTGTCAGAGAGTGTCACAACACGTCTCAGTGTTAGAGAGCGTCAGAGTGTGTCACAGTCTGTCAGAGAGTGTGACGGTGTGTCTAATAGCGTGTCAGAGAGTGTCACAGTCTATGTCAGAGAGTGTCAAAGTATGTCAGAGAGTGTCACAGTCTATGTCAGAGAGTGTCAAAGTATGTCAGAGAGTGTCACAGTGTATTTCAGAGAGTGTCAAAGTATGTCAGGGAGTGTCACAGTGTCTCTCAGAGAGTGTCTCAGAGAGTGTCAGAGAGTGTCACAGTGTCTCAGAGAGTCACAGTGTGTCAAAGAGTACCTGAGAGTGTCACAGAAAGTCTCACTGTTTCTCAGAGAGAGTCAGAGAGCATGACAGCGTTTCTAATAGTGTCAGAGGTTGTCCGTGTATGTCAGAGAGTGTCCACTGATGTCAGGGAATGTCACAGTGTGTCAGGGACAGTCTCAGAGAGTGTCCCAGAGAGTGTCAGAGAGTGTCATAGCGCCTGAGGGAGTTTTCACATCTGTTAGTCAGTATCAGAGAGAGTCAGAGAGTATTACACTGTGTCAAAGAGTATCACGCCGTGTCAGGGAGTCTCACAGTGTGTCAGAGAGAGTCACAGTGTGTCTCAGGAGTGTCACAGTGTGGCACAGCATGTCTCAGAGTGTCACAGTGTGTCTCAGAGCGTGTCACAGTGTCACAGTGTGTCTCAGAGAATGTCGGAGTTTCACAGATTGTCAAAGAGAGTGTTAGAGAGAGTCAGAGAGTGTCAGAGAGTGTCATATTTCGCAGAGAGTGTCACATTTTGGCACATTATGTCTCAGAGAGAGTCACAGTGTGTCTCAGAGCGTGTCATAGTGTGGCACAGTATGTCTCAGAGAGTATCACAGTGTGTCTCAGAGAGTGTCAGAGAGTTTCACAGATTGCCAAAGAGAGTGTCCGAGAGAGTCAGAGAGTTTCAAAGATTGTCACAGTGTGCCAGAGATTATCGCAGTGAGTCTCAGATAGTGTCAGAAGGTGTCACAATAAGTCTCAGAGAGAGTCACAGAGAGTCAGAGAGTGTCACAGCGTGTCCTGGCGAGTGTTAGAGAGTTTAACTACATGTCTCAGTGTCAGAGAGCGTCAGAGAGTGTCACAGTGTGTCACAGTTTGTCAGAGAGTGTCGCAGTGTTTCACGGTGTTTCTCAGGGAGTGTCACAGTATGTCTCAGAGAGACTGAAAGTGTCACAGTATGTTTCAGAGAGTGTCAGAAAGTGTCACATGCCTCAGAGAATAACGTCAGTGTCATAGGGTGTCACAGTGTGTGAGAGTGACACAATATGTCTCAGTGAGAGTCAGTGAGCGTGACAGTGTGTCACAGTACGTTAGCCAGTGCCACAGTGTGTCTCACAGAGTGTCAGAAACAGTCAGGCAGTGTCACAACTGTTAAAAAGAGTCACAGTGACTCATATGGACTATCAAAGTGTGACAGAGAGTGTCTCATAGAGTGTCACAGTGTGTCTCAGAGAATGTCAGAGAGTGGCACAGTGTATTTCACGGAGTGCCACAGTATGTCAGGGAGTGTCACAGTGTGTCAGGGATGTCACAGTGTCTCTCAGAGAGTGTCTCATTGTTTCTCAGAGAAAGTCACCGAGTGCCAGAGAGTCTCACAGTGTGTCTCAGAGAGTGCCAGAGAGTCTCAAAGTGTGTCTCAGTGAGAGTCACAGTGTGTATTAGAAAGTGTGAGAGAGTTTCAGAAAGTATCACAGTGTGTCTCAGTGAGTGCCAGAGAGAGACAGACCGTTTCACAGTGTGTCATAATGTGTCCAAGAGAGTGTCAGTGAGTCTCACAGTGTGTCTCATAGTGTCAGAGTGTGTCACAGTGTGGCTCGGATGGAGTCAGAGAGTCTTAGATTATGTCTCAGAGTGTGTCAGAGAGAATCAGAGAGTGTCACAGTGTGTCTCATAGAGTGTCAGAGAGAGTCAGAGACTGTCACAGTGTGTCACAGTCTGTCAGAGAGTGTCACACTGTGTCTCGGAGAGTGACAGAGAGAGTCAGATAGAGTCACACTGTGTTTCAAAGAGTGTCAGCGAGAGTCAGAGAGGGTCACAGTGTGTCATACTGTGTCTCAGAGAGTGTCAAAGAGTGTCACAGTATGTCTCATAGTGTCAGAGATTGTCACAGTGTGTCTTAGGTACAGACAGAGAGTGTCACAGTGTGTCTCAGAGAGTGTCAAGGAGAGTCAGACAGTAACTCATTGCGTCTCAGAGATTGACCGAGAGTGTCACAGTGTGTCACAGTCTGTCGGAGTGTGCCGCAGTGCGACGCAGAGAGTGACAGAGTCAGAGAGTGTCACAGTGTGTCAGAGAGTGTTACAGTGTGTCTGATAGATTGTCAGAGAGTGTCACAGTGTTCCACGGTATTTCTCAGAGAGTGTCACCGTGTGTCTCAGAGAGAGACGGAAAGTGTCACAGTGTGTCTTAGAGACACCGAGAGTGTCACAGTGTGTCTCAGAGAGTGTCAGAAAGTGTGACAGTATCTCTGAGAGTAAAGTCAGTGTCAGAGCGTGTCACAGTTTGTAGGAGAGTGGCACAATATGACTCAGCGCGAGTTTGAGAGTGTCACAGTTTATCTCAGAGACAATCAGAGAGTGTCACAGTCTGTTAGAGAATGTCACAGTGTCTCAGAGAATGTAAGGGTCAGTCGCAGTGTGTCGTAAAGTGTCACCATATGTCTCAAAGAGTGACAAAGAGAGTCAGAGAGTCTCACAGTCTGTTTCGGAGAGTGTCAGAGACTGTCACCGTGCGTCAGAGAGTGTCACAGAGAGTGTCAGATAGTGTCATAGTGTATGTCAGAGATTGCCAAAGTATGTCAGTGAGTATCACAGTGTATCAGAGTTTTCGTATCTGTTAGTCAGTGTCAGAGAAAGTCAGAGAGTATTACACTGTGTCAGAGAGTGTCACGTCGTGTCAGAGAGTCTCGCAGTGTGTAAGAAAGTGTTACAGTATGTCTCAGAGCGTGTCAGAGAGAGTCACAATGTGTATCAGAGAATACCACATTCTGGCACAAAATGTCTCAGAGAGAGTCACAGTGTGTCTCAGAGAGAGAGACAGAGTGTGTCATAGTCTGTATCAGAGAGTGTCACAGTGTGTCTCAGAGGGTCAGAGAGTATCACAGTGTTTCAGAGAGTGTCACAGTGTGTCTCAGAGAGTGTCAGAGAGTCTCACAGTGTGTCGGAGAGTGTCACAGTGTGTCTTGGAGAGTGTCAGAGAGTGTCACAACATGTCTCAGTGTTAGAGAGCGTCAGAGTGTGTCACAGTCTGTCAGAGAGTGTTACGGTGTGTCAGAGAGTGTCACAGTCTATGTCAGAGAGTGTCAAAGTATGTCAGGGAGTGTCACAGTGTCTCTCAGAGAGTGTCTCAGAGAGTGTCAGAGAGTGTCACAGTGTCTCAGAGTGTTCGTATCTATTAGTCAGTGTCAGAGAGAGTCAGAGAGTGTCTCGCCGTGTCAGAGAGTCTCACAGTCTGTCAGACAGTGTTACAGCATGTCTCAGAGCGTGTCAGAGAGTCACAGTGTGTCTCAGAGAATGCCACAGTTTGGCACAGTATGTCTCAGAGAGAGTCACAGTGTGGCACAGGGTGTCTCAGAGAGATTCACAGTATGTCTCAGACAGTGTCAGAGAGTTTCACAGATTGTCAAAGACAGTGTCAGAGAGAGTCAGAGAGTGTCAGAGAGTGCAACAGTGTGTCTCATAGAGTGTCAGATGAGTCCGAGAGTGCCACAGTATGTCTCAGAGAGAGACAGAGTGTCACAGTGTGTCTCAGAGAGTGTCAGAGATTGTCATAGTGTGTCAGATATTGTCACAGTGAGTCTCAGAGAGTGTCAGAGACAGTCAGAGAGCGGAACAGCGTGCCGCAGAGATTGTCAGAGCGTGTCACAACAAGTCTCAGAGAGTGCCACAGAGAGTCAGAATGTGTCACAGTTTGTCTCGGAGAGTGTCAGAGAGTGTCACGACATGTCTCAGTGTCAGAGAGCGTCAGAGGGTGTCAAAGTGTGTCACAGTCTGTCGGGGAGTGTCACACTGTTTCACAGTGTGTCTCAGAGAGACTGAAAGTGTCACTATGTGTCAGAGAGTATCAGAAAGTGTCACATGTTTCAGAGAATTAAATCAGTGTCAGAAAGTGGCACAATATGTCTCAGTGAGAGTCCAAAAGAGCCACGGTTTGTCTCAGAGACAGTCAGAGAGCGTCACAGTATGTTAGCCAGTGCCACATTGTGTCTCACAGAGAGTCAGAAACAGTCAGGCAGATACTCAGTCTGTTAGAGTGGCACAATATGTCTGAGAGAGTGTCAGAGAGTGTCACAGTGTCCCAGTACGTTAGTGTGTGTCGCCGTGCGTCTCAGAGAGAGTCAGAGAGTTTCACAGATGTCTCAGAGAGTGTCCGAGTGAGTCGGAATGTCACAGCATGTTAGAGAGTGTGACAGTGTGTTTCACAGAGTATTGCAGTGAGTCTCAGTGTGTCTGCGAGTGCCAGAGAGTTCCACAGTGTTTCACAGATTTTCTCAGAGAGTGTCATAGTGTTTCTCAGGGAGAGTCAGAGAGTTTAACAGTGTGTCTCGAAGAGTGTTAGAGAGAGTCAGAGTGTTTCACAGTGTGTCACAGTATGTTAGAGAGTGTCACAGTGTCTCTCAGAGCGTGTCAGAGTCTGTCACAGTGTATCAGAGAGGGTCACCATATGTCTCAGAGAGTGACAGAGAGAGTCAGAGTGTGTCAAAGTGTGGTTTAGAGAGAGTCAGAGACTTTCACAGTGTGTCACAGAGTGTCACAGTGAATCACAGAGCGTATCAGAGAGTGTCACAGTGTATTTCAGAGAGTGTCGCAGATTGTCCAGGAGTGTCACAGTGTGTCCAGAAGTGTCACAGTGTGTCAGGTGGCGTCACAGTGTCTCTCAGAGTGTCAGAGAGTGTCTCAGAGCGTGTCAAAGAGTGTCACAATGTGTCTCAGAGAATGTCAGAGAGAGTCAGAGAGTGTCACAGTGTGTTTCAGAAAGTATCAAAGTGTGTCTCAGACAGTGTCACAGTGTGGCACAGAGTAAATCAGAAAGTGTCACAGTGTATCTCAGAGAGTGTCACATTGTATCTCAGAGAGTGTCACAATGCCTCAGGGAGTGTCGGTGAGTGTCAGTCAGAGTCACAGAGTGTCAGAGAGTGTCACACTGTGTTAGAGAGCGTCGCACCGTGTCAGAGAGTGTCACAGTTTATCAGAGTGTGTAACAGTGTGTCAGAGAGTGTCATAGTGTGTCTCAGAGTGTGTCACAGTGTGGCACAGTCCGGCTCAGACAGTGTCATAGTGTGTCTCAGAGTGTGCCAGAAAGACACAGACTATATTGCAGTGTGTCTCCGAGTGTCGGATAGTGACAGAGTGTTTCACGGTGTGTCTCTCGAGCGTAATAGTGTGTCTCGGGGAGAGTCAGAGATTGTCACAGTGTCTCAGAAAGTGTTAGAGCGTGACAGAGAGTGGCAGAGAGTGTCACAATGTGTCAGAGAGTGTCATGTAGTGTCTCAGAGAGTGTCAATGTGTAGATCAGAGAGTGTCACAGTGTGGCAGAGTGTGTTTCAGAGAGTGCCCGAGAAAGTCACAGTGTATCTCAGAGAGTGTTACAGTGTGGCACAGTATGTCTCAGAGTGTATCACAGTATGTCTCAGAGAGTGTCACAGTGTGGCAGAGAGTGTTACAGTGTGTCTCAGAGACTGTCAGACAGATTCACAGTGTGTCACAGTCTGTTAGAGAGTGTCACAGTGTCTCAGAGAGTGTCAGAGTCTGTCACAGTGTGTCAGAGAGTGTGACCGTAGGTCTCAGAGAGTGCCAGAAAGAGTCAGAGAGTGTCACGGTGTGCTCCAGAGAGACTCAGAGACTATCACAATGTGTCAGAGAGTGGCGCAGTATATTTCAGAGTGTCACAGTGTGTCTCAGAGAGAGTCACAGTGAGTCTCAGAGAGTGTCTAAGTTTGTCAGAGAGAGTCAGCGAATATCACAGTGTGTCAGGGAGAGTGATAGTGTGTCTCGGAGAGTGGCAGAGAGTGAGTCCGGGCGTTTCATAGTGTGTCACAGTATGTCACAGAGTGTCAGAGACTGTCAGAGTGTGTCTCAAGAGAGTGCCAGATAGAGTCAGAGTGTGCCATCGTGTGTCTCAGAGAGAGATAGAGAGCGTCACAGTGTCTCTCGGAGAGTGTCAGAGAGTGTCACAGTGTGTCTCAGAGAGTCAGAGAGTATCACAGTGTGTCACAGTGTGTCTCAGAGACTGTGTTAGGGTGTCACAATAAGTCTCAGCGTGTCACAGAGAGTCAGAGAGTGTCACAGTGTGTCTCAGAGAGTGTCAGAGAGTGTCACAGCATGTCTCAGGGTCAGTAAGCGTCAGAGAGTGTCGCAGTGCGTCATAGTCTGTCAGAGAATGTTGCAGTGTGTCTGGTAGAGTGTCAGCGAGAGCCACAGTGATTCACGTTGTTACTCAGAGTGTCACAGTGTTTCTCCGTGAGACTGGGAGTGTTACAGTGTGTCTCAGAGAGTGTCAGAAAGTGCAACAGTTTCTCAGAGTAAAGTCAGTGTCAGAGAGTGTCACAATATGTCTCAGAGAGTGTCATAGAGAGTCAGAGAGTGTCACAGTGTGTTCCAGAGAGACTCAGAGACTATCACAGTGTGTCAGAGAGTGGCGCAGTATTTCTCAGAGTGTCGCAGTCTGTCTCAGAGAGAATCACAGTGTGTCTCTGAAAGTGTCAAAGTGTGTCAGAGAGAGTCAGAGAATGTCACAGTGTGTCAGGGAGAGTGGTAGTGTGTCTCGGAGAGTGACAGAGAGTGTCTCCAATCGTGTCATGGAGTGTCACAGTATGTCACAGAGTGTCAGAGATTGTCACAGTGTGTCTCAGAGAGTGCCAGATAGAGTCAGGGAGTGCCATTGTGTGTCTCAGAGAGAGACAGAGAGCCTCACAGTGTCTCTTGCTGGGTGTCAGAGAGTGTTGCAGTGTGTCTCAGAGAGTCAGACAGTGTCACAGTGTGTCAGAGAGTGTCACAGTGTGTCGCAGAGACTGTGAGAGAGTGTCACAATAAGTCTCAGAGTGTCTGAGAGTGTCACCGTGTGTCTCAGAGAGTGTCAGAGATCGTCACTGAGTGTCAGTGTGTCTCAGAGAGTGTCAGATAGAGTCAGAGAGTATCACAGCGTGTCTCAGAGAGTGTCAGAGAATGTCACAATGTGTCTCAGATAATGTCACAGTGTGTCTAAGAGAGTCTCACAGTGTGTTGTAGTTGAATACAGCTCTTAAGAATAGTGGAATCAAGATTTATGGGGATAAGACGTGAACAGGATACTGATTGAGGATGATCAGCTATGATCATAATAAATGGTGGTGCTGGCTCGAAGGGGCAGAATGGCCTTCTCCTGCACTTATTGTCTATTGTCTCTTGTCTCTGAGAGTGTCAGAGTGTCACAGTGTGTCAGAGAGTGTCACAGTGTTACAGTGTGTCTCAGAGACTGTCACAGTGTGTGTCAGACAGTGTCAGAGAGAGTCACAGTGTGTCACAGATAATGTCAGAGAGTGTCACAATGTGCCTCAGAGTGTCACAGAGTGTCAGGGAGTGTCAGAGAGAGTAGGGGAATCTCACAGTGTGTCTCAGAAAGTGACAGAGTGTAACAATGTGTGTCAGAGAGTGTCACAGTGTGCTTCAGAGAATGTCAGATAAAGTCAGAGATTATCACAGTGTGTCTCAGAGAGTGTCAGATCGAGTCATAGAGTATCACAGCGTGACTCAGGCAGTGTAAGAGTGTCGCAGTGTGTCTCAGAGAATGTCACAGTATGTCTTAGAGAGTGACAGAGAGTGTCACAGTGCGTCTCGCAGAGTGCCAGAGGGTGGCGGAGTGTGTCTCAGAGAGTGTCACAGTGTGCCTCAGAGTGTCAGGGAGTGTCGCAGTGTGTCTCAGAGAGTGGTAGTGAGTGTCACAATATGTAAGAGAGTGAAAGCATGCCTTGGAGGAGTCGGAGAGAATCCGATTGAGTAGATAGAGTCAGACAGTGTCACAGTGTCTCATAGAAAATCTGAGTGTGACAGTGTGCCTCAGAGATTGTCAGAGACTTCCAGAGACTGTCAGATAGTCAGAAAGAATCAGAGATAGTCAGAGATATTCAGAGCGAGTCCCCAGACAGTGTAGATAGTTGCAGTGAGAACTGGAGACTGTCAGAGAGTGTCAGAGTGTGTCAAAGAGTGTCTCGGTGTGTCTGAGAGAGGGTCAGAGAGTGTTACAGTGTTTCTCAGAGTGTCTCAGAAAGTGTCACAGTTTCTGAGAGAGATGTCACAGTATGTCATACTGTGTCGCAGAGAGTGTCAGTCAGTGTCACAGTGAGTCTCATAGTGTCAGAGGGTCTCAAAGTGTGTCTCAGATAGAGAAAGAGAGTGTCTCAGAGAGTGTCAGAGAGAGTCAGAGAGTATCTCATTGCGTCTCAGAGAGTGTCAAAGAGTGTCACAGTGTGTTTCAGTGAGTGACAGAAAGAGTCGGAGAGTGTCACCGTGTATCACAATGTGTCTCAGAGTGAGACAGAGAGTCAGAGTGTCGCTGTGCGTCTCAGAGAGAGTCAGATAATGTCACCGTGTGTCTCAGAGAGTTTCAGAAGGTCTTGCAGTGTGTCTTAGAGAGAGTCAGAGACTGCCACATTGTCTCAGAGAGTGTCTCAGTGTGTTAGGGAGACTCATAGTTTGTCTCTGAGAGTGTAAGAGTATCGCAGTGTGTCTCAGAGACTGTCACAGTGTGTGTCAGACAGTGTCAGAGAGTCACAATGTGTCACAGATAATGTCAGAGAATGTCCCAGTGTGTCTCAGAGAGTCTCACAGTGTGTATCTGAGAGTTTCAGAGAGATTCAGAGAGTATCACAGTGTGTCTCAGTGATTGTGAAAAAGTGTCACAGAGTGTCACAGTGTGTCTCTGGCAGTGTCAGAGCCTGGCACAGTGTCTCAGTGAGTATCACAGTGAGTTTCAGAGAGTGACAGAGAGTCTCTGAGAGTGCCACAATGTGTCTCAGAGCGTAACAGAGAGTGTCACAGTGTGTCTCAGAGAGTGTCAAAGAGAGTCAGAGAGTGTCACAGTGTGTTTCAGTGAGAGTCAGAGAGTGCCACAGTGTGTCTCAGAGAGTGACAAAGAGTGTCAAAGGCTGTCACAGTGTGTCCCAGTAAGTTTCAGAGGGTGTCACACTGTGTCGCAGAGAGTGTCACATAGAGTCAGAGGATGTCACAGTGTGTCTTAGAGAGAGGCAGAGAGTCTCACAATGTATCAAAGTCTGTCAGAGAATGTCTCAGAGAGTGTCAGAGGGTGTCACAGTGTTTAGCAGTGTTTCTCAGAGCGTGACACAGTGTCTCCAGGAGTGTCAATGTGTGTCACAGTGTATCACAGTCTGGCAGAGAGTATCAGAGAGAGTCAGAGTGTCAGAGAGTGTCACAGTGTTTTATGATGTTTCTCAGAGAGCCTCACTGTGTGTCTCAGAGAGTTTCAGAATGTGTCACAGTATCTCAGAGAGTAAAGTCACAGCATGTCAGTGAGAATCACAATGAGTCAGAGCGTGGCACAATATGTCTCAGAGATTCACAGTGTGTCTCAGAGTGTGTCAGAAAGTTTCACAGTGTGTCAGAGAGTGTCGCACAGCGTCAGAGAGAGGGAGAGTGTCACAGTGTGTCAGAAAGTGTCGCAGTGTGTCTCAGAGAGTATCAGAGTTTGTCACATTGCGTCAGAGAGTGTCACCTAATGTCTCAGATACTGACAGAGTGTCACAATGTGTTTCAGGGAGAGTCAGAGTTTGTCACAGTGTATTTCAAAAAGTGTCGCAGTGTGTCAGGAAGAGTCACAGTCTCTCTCAGAGAGCGTCAGCGATTGTCTCAGAGAGTGTCACAGAGCGTCATAGTGTGTCTCAGAGAGTGTCATGGAGAGTCGGAGAGTGTCACAGTATGTTTCAGAGCGTGTCACAGTGTGTCAGGGAGTGTCACAGTGTGTAAGTGAGAGTCACAGTATCACTCAGAGTGTGTCAGAGATTGTCTCAGAGAGTGTCACAGAGCGTCACAGCGTGGCTCAGAGAGTGTCACAGAGAGTCAGAGAGTGTCACAGTGTGTTTCAGAGCGTGTCAGAGAGAGTCAGGGAGTGTCAGAGTGTGTCTTGGAGAGTGTCACAGAGTGTCACAGTGTATTTCAGAGAGTGTCACAGTGTGTCAGTGAGAGTCACAGTGTCTCTTAGAGAGAGTCAGAGATTGTCTCAGAGAGCGTCATAAAGTGTCACAGTTTGTCTCAGAGAGTGACACAGAGAGTCAGGAAGTGTCACAGTGTGTTTCAGAGAGTGTCAGAGAGAGTCAGGAAGTGTCACATTGTGTCTTGGAGAGTGTCACTGAGTGTCACAGTGTATTTCAGAGAGTGTCACAGTGTGTCAGGGAGTGTCACAGTGTCAGTGAGAGTCTCAGTGTCTCTCAGAGTGTGTCAGAGATTGTCTCAGAGAGTCAGAGAGTGTCACAGTGTGTTTCAGAGAGTGTCACAGTGTGTCAGTGAGTGTCGTGGTGAGTCAGAGCGTGGCATAATATTTCTCAGAGATTCACAATGTGTCTCAGAGTGTGTCAGAAAGTTTCACAGTGTCTCAGAGAGTGTCGCACAGCGTCAGAGAGAGGGAGAGTGTCACAGTGAGTCAGAAGGTGTCGCAGAGTGTCTCAGAGAGTGTCTGCGTATTTCACCCCTTGCCTAGGAGAGATTCAGAGAGTGTCACAGTGTGTCACAGACTGTTAAAAACTGTCACAGTGTGTCTCAGAGAGTGTCAGAGGGACTACATCGAGTGTCACAGTGTGTCACAGTCTGTCAGAGAGAGTCATAGTGTGTCTCAGAGAGTATCAGAGTCTGTCACATTACATCCGAGAGTGTCACCATATGTCTCAGATACTGACAGAGGGAATCAGAGAGTGTCACAGTGTATTTCAAAGAGTGTCGCAGTGAATCAGGGAGAGTCACAGTGTCTCTCAGAGAGCGTTAGAGATTGTCTCAGAGAGTGTCACAGAGCGTCACAGCGTGTCTCAGAGAGTTTCACAGAGAGTCAGAGAGTGTCACAGTGTGTTTCAGAGAGTGTCAGACAGAGTCAGAATGTGTCACAATGTGTCAGTGAGAGTCACATTGTCTCTCAGAGAGTGTCAGAGATCGTCTCAGAGAGTGTCAAAAAGTGTCACAGTGTGTCTCAGAGAGTGTCACAGAGAGTTAGGGAGTGTCACAGTGTGTTTCAGAGAGTGTCAGAGAGAGTCAGCGAATGTCACAGTGTGTCTCGGAGAGTGTCACAGAATGTCACCGTGTATTTCAGACAGTGTCACAGTGTGTCAGGGAGTGTCACGATGTGTCTCGGAAAATGTCACAGAATGTCACCGTGTATTTCAGAGAGTGTGGCAGGGAGTGTCACAGTGTCAGTGAGAGTCACAGTGTCTCTCGGTGATTGTCAGAGATTGTCTCAGAGAGTGTCACAGTGTGTTTCAGAGAGTGTCAGAGAGAGTCAGCGACTGTCACAGTGTGCCACAGTCTGTCAGAGAGTATCACAGTGTATCACAGAGAGTGTCAGCGTCTGTCACGGTGTGTCACAGAGTGCCACCATATGCCTCACAGAGTGACAGAGAGAGTCATAGAGTGTCAGAATGTATTTCAGAGAGGGTCAAAGAGTGTCACAGTGCGTCTCAAAGAGTCAGAGAGTGTCGCAGTGTCTCAGAGAGAGTCAGAGAGTGTCACAACGTGTCTCAGAGTGTATCATGGAGGGTCAGAGTGTGTCAGAGAGCGTCGGAGCATCACAATGTGTCTAGGAGAATGTCACAATGTGTCTCAGAGAGTGTCAGCGAGAGTCAGGTAGGTTCATTCCTGAAGAAGGGCTTATGCCCGAAACGTCGATTCTCGTGCTCCTCGGATGCTGCCTGACTGCTGTGTTTTTGCAGCACCACTCTTTTCAACTCTGGCACTCCAGCATCTGCAATCCTCACTTTCTCCTAGAGGCAGAGTGTGTCATAAAGTGTCAGTGAGTGTCACAGTGCATGTCAGAGAGTGTCACATAATATCTCAAAGAGTGTCACAGTGCGTCAGAACGTGTCACAGTGTGTCAGAGAGTATCGCAGTGAGCCTCAGAGAGTGTCTGAGAGAGGCAGGGAGTGTCACAGTGTGTCTCAGAGAGTATTGCAGTGTATCACAGTGCGTCAGAGAGGGTCACAGTGTGTCGGAGAGTGGCACAGTATGTCTCAGAGAGTGTCACAGTGTGTCTCAGTGATACTCAGAGACATCCAGAGACTGTCAGAGATAGTCAGAGAGAGTGTAGCGAGATAGAGAGAGAATCAGAGAGAGACAGAGTTGTTAGAGCGAGTTAGAGAGTGTCACAGTCTGTCAGAGTGTCACAGTGTATCAGAGAGTAGCACAGTATGTCTCAGAGAGTGTCAGAGCGTAATGGTGTTTCAGAGAGTGTGACAGTGTGTCTCAGAGAGTCTCACATTGTGTCTTGGAGAGGGTAAGAAAGTGTCACAGTGTTTCTCAGAGTGTTTCAAAGAGTGTCACAGTTTGTCATAGAGTGTCACCGTGTTTCACGGTGTGACTCAAAGTGTTACAGTGTGTCTCAGAGAGAGTCAGAGAGTATAACGTTGTGTCTCAGAGAGAGACTCGAGTGTTACAGTGTATCGGAGAATGTCAGTCAGTGTCAGCGAGAATCAGAGAGTGTCACAGTGTGTCAGAGAGTGTCACAGTATGTCAGAGAGTGTCACAGTATGTCAGTGTTAGAGAGAGTCAGAAACTGTCACAGTGTGTTGGAAAGTGGCACAGTATGTCTCAGAGTGTCAGTGTGTCGCAGAGTGTCAGAGAGTGTCACATTGTGTTTCAGAGTGTATCAGAGAGAGTCAGAGAGTGTCACAGTGTATCGTACTGTGACTCAGAGAGTGTCAGAGAGAGTCAGAGAGTATCATAGTGTGTCTCAGAGAGAGACAGAGAGTGTCACAGTGTCTCAGAGAGTGTCAGTCGGTGTCAGAGAGAGTCACAGCGTTTCACAATGTGTCCGAGATTGCCACAGTGTGTCTCAGAGAGTGTCAGACAACATCGGACAGTGTCACAGTCTTTCACGGGATGTCTCAGAGAGTGTCACACTGTGTCAGAGAGAATCAGAGAGTTGCACAGTATGTGTCAGAAAGTGGCTCATTATGTCTCAGAGAGTGTCAGCCCTTCCACCTCCCTCCTGCACCACTCCCCTTGCCCCTCCTCCTCGCCCCTCCCGTTCACTCTTCCCCCCACCCGTGCCCTTACCCCACCCCCTCGCCCTTACCCCTACCCCGCCCTTCACACTCCCCTTCACTTCGCTTTTCCCCTCCCATCCCCCTTGCCCTTGCCCCTCCCCCTTGCCCTTCCCCTTCCACTTTCCTCTCCCCTTGCCCTCCCCTACCCCCTCGCCATTCCCCGTGTCCCTCACCCTCCACTCCCCTTCGCCCTTCCCCTCCCCTCGTCCTTCCCCCTCACCCTTCACCACTCTCACCCTTTCCCCTCCCCCTCACCCTTTCCCCCCCACTCGCCCTTTCCCCACCACCCTTCACCCCACCTCCGACTTCTCTCACCCTTGCCCTCTCCCTTCCCATTTCCCCTGGCACTTCCCCTCGCTGTTCCCCCTCCCCTTCGCCCTTCCCCCTCACCTTCCCCTTCCCCTCCCCCACCCCCTGGTCATTCACCCTCGCCCTTTCCCCTCACGCACTCCTTCCCCCTCAACTTCCCATTCCTCCTCGCCTGGTCCCCAACCTCGCCTTTTCCCTTCTCCCTCCCACTTCCCCCTCACTTTCCTCTTCCCCTTCCGCTCACGCTTCCCCTTCCCCAGGCCCTTCCCCCTCCCCTCACCCTTCCACACTCCCCCCGCCCTTTCCCTCTCCCTCCCCTCAACATTCCACCTCTTCTTCGCCATTCCCCAAGCCTTTCCACCTCGCTGTTGCCCCTCCTCCTTGCCTTCACTTTCGCCTTCCCCTTTCCCTCCACCAACACCTCACTCTTCCCCCTCCCCTCACCCTTCTCCCCTCACCTTCCCCTTCATCCTTCTCGCCTTGCCCCTCCTCCTTGCCTTGCCCCTTCTCCCTCCCCTTCCCCATCCCCTTCTCCCGTCCCCTTCCCCATCCCTTCTTCCCCCTCCCCTTATCCTCCCCTTCTCTTTCTCCCTTGCCCTTACCCCTCCTCCCCCTCCACCATCCCCCTTTCCACTCCCCCCTCCCCCTCCAACTTCACCCTCCCCTCCCCTCTACCCTCCCTTTACCCTCCCCTTCCTCTTCGTCCTTCCTATTCCTTCCCTTCCCCGCTCACCCAAGCGGTCGCCGCGCTCTCACCGCTCTCCCCTGCCTCTCCCCCGCTCTTGCCGCCCATTCTCTACACCCAATCTCTCCTGCTCTCTCTCCCCTCTTTCACAACCTCTCTCCCCTCACCTCTCTCTCGCCCTCTCTTCCCCCTCAACTCTCTCTCACCCCAATCTCTCCTCATCACCTCTCTCATCCCACTCTCTCCCCACTCTCTATCCCCCTCCCTATTACGCTCCCTATCTTCCTCCCCATCCCCCGCTCTCTCCCCAGCTCTCTCCACACTCTTCACCATTCTCACCCCACGCTCTCACCCACGCTCTCCCCAATCACGCCCCACTCAGCCCCAACGCGCTCACTGCTCTCCGCCGCTATCTCCCCCACTCTCTCTGCCCACTCTCTTCCCACTCTCTCACCTTGCTCTCTCCCCCGCTCTCCATTCACTCACAACCTCTCTCCCCTCCCATTTTTTCTCTCGCCCTCTCTTCCCCCTCACCTAAATCTCACCCAAATCTCTCCTCATCACCACTCTTTCTCCTCTTTCTTCCCCTCTCTCCCCCCTCTCCTCTATTTCTCCTCCTCTCTTCCGTTCTCTCTCCCCCTCTCTCTCCTCTCCCTCCCCTCTTTCCTCTATCTCCCCTCTCTCTCCTCTCTCTCCCTTTCTCTCTCCCTCTCGCTATCTCCGCTCTCACCCCCTCAATCTGCAGCCTCCCTCTCCCTCGCTCTCTACCCTTCTCTCTCTCCCCTCTCTCTCCCCTTCTCTCTCCCCCTCCCCCTCCTTCCACTCTCCCCTCTCTCTCCCCTTTTCCTCTCCCCTCTCTCTCCCCTCTCTCACAACCTCTCTCCCTTCATCTCTCTCTCTAGCCCTCTCTTCCCCTCACATTTCTCTCACACCCCAATCTCTCACATCACCTCTCTCTTCCCACTCTCTCCCCCTCTCTCCCCTCTCTCTCTTCCTGTCGCTCCCTCTGCTGTCACCCCCTCAATCTGCACCCTCTCTCCCGCTCTCTCCTCCTCTCTCTTCCCACCCCGCGCTCTCCCCCTCTCCCTCCCCTCTCCCTCCCTTCTCTCTCCCCCTCTCTCTACCCCTCACCCTCCACTCTCTCCTCCTCTCTCTCGCCCTCTCCTCCTCTCTCCCCTCTCTCTCACCCTCTCACAACCTCTCTCCCCCTCACCTCTCTCTCACACTTTCTTCCCCTCACCTCTCTCCCGCCAATCTCTCCACATCACCCCTCTCTCCCCAGTCTCTCCCCACTCTCTCTCCCTCTCTCTCCCCTATATCTCTCCCCTCTCTCTCCCCCTCTCCTCTGCTCTCTAACTCCGCTCTCACCCCCTCAATCTGCACCCTCTCTCACCCTCTCTCTCCACGTTCTCACTCCCCCTCTCTTCTTACCCCGCTTTCTCGCTCTCTCCCACCCCTCTCCCTCCCTTCTTTCTCCCCTCTCTCTACCCCCACCCGCCCCCTCCCTCCACACTCCCCTCTCTCTACCCTTCTCTCTCACCCCTCCCTCTCTCTCCCTCTCCCCCTTGCTCTTGCCTCTCGCTCTACCCCTCTCGCTTTCCCTCTCTCACTTTTCCTCTGTCGCTCTCCACGATCGCTTTCCCCATCTCTCCGCCAGTCTCTCCGCCCAATCGCTCTCCGCCCTCTTTCTTTCCCCTCTCTCTCCCCTCCCCCTCTGTCTCGCTCCCTCTGCCTCTCCCCCTCTGTCTCTCCTTCGTCTGTCTCACCCCTTTTGTCTCTCCCCTCTGTCTCTCCCCCTCTGTCTCTCCCCTCTGCCTCTCCCCCTCTGTCTCTCCCCTTCTGTCTCTCCCCTTCTCTCTTTCTCTCTCACTTCTCTCTCTTACCCCTTCTCTCTTCCACACCCTCCTCTCTCTCTTCTCCCTCTCTGTTGCCCTACTTCTCTCTCTTATCTCCTCTCTGTCACCAGCTTCCTCTGTCTCATTCCTCTCTCTTTCTCTCTCTCACCCCCTCTCTGTCTGGCCCTCGCCCTTGCCCCTCTCTCTCACACACCTCTCTCTCTTACCCTCTCTCTCTCCCCCTCTCTCTCCACCTCTCCCTCTCTCCATCTCTCCCACTCCCCCCTCTCCCCCCTCTCTCTCCCCCTCTCTCTCCCCTGTTTCTCTCTCTCCCCATCTCTCTCTTTCCCTTCTCTCTCTTTCCCCTTCTCTGTCTCCCCTTCTCTCTCTCCCCACTCTCTCTTGCCCGACTCTCTGTCTCCCACTCTCTCCCTCCCCCTCCCTCTTGCCCTTCTCTCTCCTACCCCCATCTCTCTCCCACACCCTCCTCTCTCCCTCTCTCTCTGTTCTCATTCTCTGTTGCCCCACTTCTCTCTCTTACCTACACACTTTCAACAGCTTCCTCTGTCTCATCCCTCTCAGTTTCTCTCTCTCGCCCACTCTCTGTGTGGCCCTCTCCCTTGCCCCTTCTCTCGCTCACTCCTCTCTCTCTCGTCCCCTCTCTCTCAACCTCCACAACCTCTCTCTCGATCCCCTCTCTCTCGACATTCACTCTCTCTCGCTCTCCCACTCTCGCTTTCCCACTCTCGCTCACCCACTCTCCGCCCTTTGAGGTCTAATTGTCAAAGCTATCCAGATGAAGGGAGTAAAAGAATTCATTTTATTTTTATCAGCGAAGCAACAAATGAATCAACGAAATTAAGTCCATTTTAATTACTATTTAGGCATGAAGTGAGAAGATTGATAAAATTGATTGAGGAGTAATTGTCAGTCAGAATTTGAACGATGCGTCAAATTTTCAGTAATAATTAAATAGAGTGGGGCAGTTGGCTAGACAGCATTTGAATATATCGCAGCACTCAAAGGAAAAGGAAGCAGACAAGAAATCAAAAACTGCAATTTGCTACCGGGGATAAAATTTTCGTGGTATTTCCAGCGTTAGGTGAACCTTTAAAATAAATGTTTAATGGAAATTATAAAGTCGAAAACCAAATTATTTTAGGTGAACTCCAGACAAAAGGAACCTCACATAATGTGTTATGTGAACATGCTTAAAAGTTGTTCTGACAGGGAAGAAAAGCAAGAGGGGACTCTGTGATTGATTACAACACAGAGGGAAAAATCAAGTCTAGATGATTTTAATTTGGACATACTTCAAATTAAATTGGACAATAAGGAAGTTGTTAAAACTGGGATAAATTATTCAGTTAACTTTTAGAGGAAAATCGAAATGATCTGAAAGTGTTATTATGATCGCATGGGGAGCTATGTGGAAATAACATGGAAAATACTAATCGAATTATACTTGATGGAGAAAGTAAGGACTGCAGATTCTGGAGATCAGAGTCGAAAAGTGTGGTGCTGGAAAAACACAGCCAATCAGGCAGCATCCGACGAGCAGGAGAATCGACGTTTTTCGAGCATATCCTCTTCATCAGAGTTGTTTTAATGAGAATGGGAAGAGAGTCTACAAGTATATTAATCGCAAAAGAGAAACTAGTTTTAATAATCAAACGGTCATCTATGTGTGGAAGCACCGTAGAATGATTAGCTTTATCGTTTTTATTGTCACATGTACTCATCTGAGTACAGCGGAAAGTTTACAAGTCTCAACACATCGTGAAACCTGAGGCATGAAGTTTCACCACCCTAACCCCGCCCTCCCCTCAGAACAGCATCGTTTTACAACGCAGAGAAAGAAAAAAAATAATAGTGAAAAACCTAACATAATGTAGTCCTTCCCATAATAGTGCAAAAATAAAGAAACACAGTTCAATTACACAGTTCATAAGTGCCTGGTCATGTCGATGTCACACTGCTCACAAGGACTCGACGTCCCTCAGTCCGCTGTGGTACAGCCTGTTCCTGCTCGATGGTGAAATCCCATACGAATTCGTACTGCGAAGAATGACATGGACGCTCGGGAAACCGGGGAAATAAATACATGTAATTTTTTGAAATGAGGTCACATTATGGAAGAGGAATCGTGGAGGTCTTAAAATGATTAAGCGGAAATAAATATCAGATTTTGTGCAAATTTATCCCAGGTTATTGTGGGAAGCCAGGGAGACATTGTGGGCCGCAGAACTGAGATATTTGTAGCATTCCTGGGAGTTTTGGGGAAAGGTCACTGGATGAAAACATTAACTCTCATTTCTCTGCACAGATTATGCCAGACCTGCTGAACTTTACCAGCAACTTCTGTTTTCTGTTTTCGTTTCTGCTTGACAGTGTTTGAAGTTCATTTGTTTTTTTTTTTATTTGTATCATTGACAGCCACGGTTGAGAGGTCAGAGGACTGGAAGACAACTAATGTTGTGACATTATTTTCAAAAATGCATCAAGGAATAGCCAGAGAACTACAGAACAGTGAGTCTGATGTCAGGGGTGTGTGAGTGGAGGAAATTCTGAGAGACAGGATTTATATGCATTCAGAAAAGCAAGGACTAATTATGGATAGTCAGCTTAACTTGGTGTATGAGAGAAACGTCTCTCATAAACTTGACTGAACCTTTTAAAGATGTGACAAAGCAGATAGATGAAGGTAAAGTGCATACGTACTCGACTTGCGTATTAGTGAGGACAATTACAATCTGTCCAACTGCCATTCCCATCAGACCCAACATGATAATCAAATAGGTGGGAGTTCTTTTTGACATAGCTTTCAAGAATCACAGAAATACTTGCTCGCTGTGGTTTCTGATAGGTCCTCAAGTGATGTTGGAGTAATGTGGAAATGTGGCTGGATTATGAATGCATACAAGGTTAATGCTCTGGCAGCTGGTGAAAGTTTAAAACAATTGATAAAATATTGGAATGTAAAATATGCTGTCAGGAGTAGTGACCTTGAAGCGAATGTAAACAAAGATTTGCTTAACCAATATACGTTCAGAAGGTAAATTTTTCGTGCTTTACAAGTCTGCCCTAGAAGTTTCGCCAGACTCACAGAAACCCAGCACCAGCATCGGTACTGGAAAAGGAACGGAAAACATTGTCGACCCTGCATAAGTCAATTTCCCAACATGTCAGAGCTTGTTGCAACACTTAGAGAGCTTTCTAACTGGGTGCAAAGAAACGTCGTGAAAGTAGTAAAGCTTTCATACCATTGAGCCGCCCCTATTCTAGTTATCAGCCGAATATCTCGCCAGTGCAATTTTCGCAGACAACATGCACACTTCATGATGTGATTATAAATATAAAATATATAATATTAACAGCAGTGGTCCCTTTGGTCTATCAGTTTTGTTCCAACTTTCAACTTTCTATACCATTTTTGTGATCTCTCCACATACCTTCAGAGTCTAGAAATCCTTATTCATATTGAGTGCCTTGGCTACATGAGCTTTATGTGATCGAGAATTCTCCAGGTTCACCAGTCTTTGAGTATTAACATTTATTTTCATCTCAATGCAGAATTGCCTGTCTGCATCTAATACTGCGGCCACTTAGAGTCAATGGTCAATCCGACGCCGCTCAGCTGCACGTCCTTTTGAACAATACTCAAATATTGTTCACATGATCAGCTGAGAAAGAGACAATTATTCAGTGGACAGGCACAGGTCAAGTGTCAAAGACGTGAGCCAAATATGCTGAAATCTGATGTCCAACATGAAGCACTACATGGTGCACACCAAGAAGTGAACGTAACCATTTTTTACTATGTTCCTGAGTTTTGTAACGATGGAACCTGATCGACGAAGGAGACAAACACTAAAAGGCAGGTTCAGGCCCAGAGGATCTGATATTTGCATTAATATTGAATTATTACTTAATGGAACACAAGCTGCGGAATCATGGGGTTTGGCAGAGGCGGGGAACAGCTGGAGTGAGAGTTTTCAGTGTCCAATCGTAAGAATGAGAACAGAAACTAAATGTGTTGCATTATCAGCGAAATGAATCATTACACCACATACTTAATTCACTTAAAAACAAAAGCCGAGATAGGGTGGCACGGTAGCGGAGTGTTTGGCACTGCAGCCCCACAGCATCTGGGTCCCAAGTTCGATTCCTCGGGAAACTGTCTGTCTGGAGTTTGCATATTCTCCTCGTGTCTACGTGGGTTTTCTCCAGGTGCTCCGGTTTCCTCCCACAGTCCAAAGATGTGCAGGTCAGGTGAATTGGCCATGCCACTTTGCCCATAGGTTAGGTGCGTTAATTAGAGGGGAAAGGGTCCGGGTGGGTTGCTCTTCGGAGGTTTGGTGTGGACTGGTTGTACCAAAGAGCCAGTTTCCACACTGTGGGAAATCTAACCTAAACAGAAAACGGAAATATATATCTGTTCAGTTCAAAGTTGGGGTGAAGATTTGTAGCTCGGGTGCTCGTTGTTGTGGTTCTGTTCGCCAAGCTGGAAATTTTTGTTGCAAACGTTTCGTCCCAAGTCTAGGTGACGTCCTCAGTGCTTGGGAGCCTCCTGTGAAGCGCTTCTGTGGTGTTTCCTCCGGCATTTATAGTGGCCTGTCCCTGCCGCTTCCGGTTATCAGTTCCAGCTCTACGCTGTAGTGGCCGGTATATTGGGTTCAGGTCGATGTGTTAGTTGATGGAGTTTGTGGATGAGTGCCACGCTTCTAGGAATTCCCTGGCTGTTCTCTGTCTGGCTTGACCCATAATGGTAGTGTTTCCCAGTCAAATTCATGTTGCTTGCCGTCTGCGTGTGTGGCTACTAAGGATAACTGGTCGTGGTGTTTCGTGGCGAGTTGATGTTCATGGATACGGATCGTTTGCTGTCATCCTGTTTGTCCTATATAGTGTTTTGTGCAGTCCTTGCATGGTATTTTGTACACTACATTAGTTTTGCTCATGCTGGGTATCGGATCATTCGTTCTGGTGAGTTGTTGTCTGAGGGTGGCTGTTGGTTTGTGTGCTGTTATAAGTCCTAGTGGTCTCATTAGTCTGGTTGTCAGTTCTGAAATGCTCCTGATGTATGGTAGTGTGGCTAGTCCTTTGGGTTGCGGCATGTCCTCGTTCCGTTGTCTTTCTCTTAGGCATCTGTTGATGAAATTGCGCGGGTATCCGTTTTTGGCGAATACGCCACGAAACGCCACGACCAGCTATCCCTAGTAGCCACACACGCAGACGACAAGCAACATGAATTCGACTGTGACAACACTACCATTATGGGTCAAGCCAAACAAAGAACAGCCAGGGAATTCCTAGAAGCATGGCACTCATCCACAAACTCCATCAACAAACACATCGACCTGGACCCAATATACTGGCCACTACAGCGGACAGCTGAAACTGATAACCGGAAGCGGAAGGGACAGGCCACAATAAACGCTAGAGGAAGCACCACAGAAGCGCTTCACAGGAGACTCCCAGGCACTGAGGATGTCACGTAGACAGGGGACGAAACGTTTGCAACAAAAATTTCGAGCTCGGCGAACAGAACCACAACAATATCTGTTCAGTTTTCAGCACTGTGCAGACCAGTAGTCTATTGTACAATATAGCCTGGCACACTATGCAGACAGCAAAACTGTGCATGGCACCGCAGTGCATTGATTTAACAAAACGGAATAGGTGGCGTGGCGAACTGTATTGACGTCAACACTGATTTTTTTTTAGAGCCACAGAGATGCACCGCACTGAAACAGACCCTTCAGTCCCACTCGTCCATGCGACCAGATACCCGAACGTAATCAATTTCTATTTGCCAACACTTCGCCCATATCCCACTAAACCCTTTCTATTCATACATACATCCAGATGCCTTATAAATGCTCTAATTAAAATATCCTGCAACACTTCCTCTGTTGGCCCATTCTATACTCGGATCACAATCTGCTTGAAAATCTTACCCCGTACTTCCCTTTTATATATTTACCGTCCCAACCAAAAGCAGTGCCCTTTAATTCTAGACTCTCCCACACCAGGGAAAAGATATTTTCAATTTATTCTATCCATTCTCCTCATGATCTGTAAATCTCTATAATGTCACTCCTCAGCCTCCAACGTTCCAGGGAAAACAGCCCGATCCTATTCAGCCTCCCTCTGTAGCTCAAATACTCCAACCCTAGCTAATTCCTTTTAAATCTTTTCAGAATCATTTCAAGTTTCAGAACATCCGTCCGATAGAAAGGAGACTGGAATCACATGCAATGTTTCAAAATTGGGCTTACCAATGGTCTGCACAGCCGCAGCATGACCACCCAACTCCTATAATCAATAGTCTGACCGATAAAAGAAAACAAAGCAAACGCCTTCTTCACGACCCTATCTTTCTGCAACTCCACTTTAAAGGACCTATGAACCTGCACTTCAAAGTATTTTTGATCAGGAACAATCGCATCTGGGCCTTACAATTATGTGTGCAAACGCTGGCCTGATACGTTTTTCTAAACGAAGCATATCACATTCTTCTAAATTAAACTCCATTTTCCAGTCCTCATATCATTGGCTCATCTGATGAATATCCCGTTGTACTCTGATGTACCCTTCTTCGCTGCCCACTGCACCTCCAATTTTGTTGCAATCTGTAAACTTACTAACTATACCTCCTACGTTCACATACAAATCATTTATATAATTTACAAAAAAAAATAGTGGACACAGCATCGATCTTTGTGGGACCTCCAGTCTGAAAAGCAGTGCTCCACCATCACACTCTCTCTTCGATCTTTGATCCAGTTTTGTAGTCAACTTGCTAGCTGTCCCTGTTCTAAATGAAGGTTTGCTCGCTCAGCTGGAAATTTTGTTTTCTGACGTGTCATTACCATACTATGAAACGTCTTCAGTGAGCCTCTGGATGATGTGTTTGGGAACCCATCGTTGTTAATGTCATTTCCTGTGGTGAAATCATATCCTGTGGTGATGTCACCTCCTGTTCTTTCTCTCTGGGGTGCTAAATGGAATCAAAGTCAACGGGTAGTTGATAGAGTTCCAGTTAGAATTACATGCTTCTAGGGATTCTCGTGCGTATCTGTTTTGCTTCCCCTCAGATGGATATGTTGTCACAGTCGAAGTGTTTTCCTTCTTTAACCGTATGTAAGGATATCAATGAGAGTGGGTCCTGTCTTTTTATGGCTAGTTGATGTTAATGTATCCTGGTAGCCAGGTTTTAGCGTGCTTATTCAATGTAGTGATTGTTACAGTTGTTGCAACATATTTTGGAAATGATATAAGTTTTGCTTGATGCCTCTGTAGGGTCTTTCATGTTCATTAGCTGCTGGTTTAGTATTTTGTTGGGTTTTTGAGATTTTATGATACCAAGTGGTCTGAGTAGTCTGACATTAATTTCCAGGATTCCTTTGCTGTAGGGGAGAGTACTCGGCTTTTTGGACGTGTTTGGGCTGCTTCCATTGGCTTATTGCTGAGATATCAGCGGACTGTGATCATTGGGTACCCGTTCTTTTGGAATACACTGTATAAGTCATTTATTCTCTGCTCTTCGTAGTTCCTCTGTGCTGCAATGTGTAGCGGCTCGTTGAAATAATGTTCTAATATAGCTTCGTTTGTGAAAATAGGGAACGCTGCTTCAGTAGTTCAGTATTTCGTCTGTGTGTTGTTATATTCCTCTCGACGCTAGTTTCAAGTTCCCCACTTGCTCATCTCTCAACTGCGTCATCTCCGAATGGGAGTTTGTTGTTCTTTTCCTCCACTTTCCAGAATGTTATGCCAAAAGTATATCATTGATGGTCTTGAAGTTTTCCTCTAATTTGTTATGTTTCGTGACAATAAATGTGTCATCCACATAGCAGAACCAAAGTTTGGGTTGGATGGAAGGCACAATTGTCTGTTCGAGCTTGACATTACATCCTCCGCTAAAAATCCTGATATTGGAGATTCTACGGGTGTTCCCTTGGTGTGTCTTTAGTTTTTGTAATTGAAGGTGAAGTGGGTGGTAATGCATAAGGTCCACAAGCTTGACGATATTATCCTTGCTGATGAAGTTGGTGGTGTTTGGTGTGTGTGTTTTTGATTCTTCTAATTGTTTAGTCAGCGTTTCCCTACCCGGTTTGGCGTTGATGGATTTGAACAGGGCTGTTACTTCAAAGGAGACACTTTTTTTTACATGCTCATCTATCTTTTGATACCTTTGATAGCCTTCAGGAATTCTTGAGTGGAGTGGATGGAATGGCGTGAGTCTTCTACGAAGTGCTTTAAACTTTGATGTCGTCTATGAACAACCGGTAATTTGGTGTTTCAGGTGGCGACACTATGGGTCTCAGAAGTCTCCTGGTTTGTGTATTTTGTGTAATCCGTAGAAGCATAGTGTGGTGGGTCCATCTGCTTTCATCTTTTGGGTGGAGGTCTTAATTAATTCTCCAGATTTAAGAAGTCTTTTTGAAAAGGGCTGTGATTCGGTTCACGTGTTGTGTGGTCGTGTCTATCGTCACTTGTTTTTAAGTGTTGGTATCTGCAAGTAGTGCATTCGATTTGTCAATGTAGTCTCTTTGATTTAAAATGACTGTCATGCATCCTTTTTTCTGCAGGTAAAAGTGGATAAAAGTGAGAACTCAGGATGCGAGACAGCATAAATGGAGAGAGAGCAAGCCAACGTTGAGTCAAGATGACTCTTCATCATCTATATTCTGATTCCCTTTAAATGTAGGCAAACTTAAAGTTAACTTTTCTCTGTTTGCATATGTTCGTCCCAAAACCCCATGCTTTAAGTTTTTTTCAATGAACTTACTGTGTGAGCTCTTCTAAAATTCCTCCTGAGCGTCCATCGACACCACATCCATTAGTTCTTAATTGTTGGTGTCAAGCAAAAATAATGCAAACAATGACTTCGCTTTCATAAACGGGCAACCATTCTTTTGAGTTTTGCTGTTACTTTCGAAGTGAAAGTGAGGACTGCAGATGCCTGAGAGTCAGAGTCGAAACGTGTGGCGCTAGCAAAGCACAGCTGGCCAGGCAGCAACCGAGGAGAAGGCGAGGAGACGTTTCGGGCATAAGCCGATCATCAGGAATATGGGGTAGAGGGGGAACGAGGCTGAGAGGCCCTCTTTACCAGACACCACGTCCATCTTCTTTCCCTCCTCTCTGCTCCACCATCCCCTCCGATCTGTCACTATCACTTCCCATCTTTATCGACCTACCACCTTCTCAGCTACCTTCTCCAGTTCTACTTCCACCCCGATTTATCACTCAGCCTCCTTGGCATCATCCACCTACTCTCCTGATAAAATGCATGTGGCCGAAGTGTCGTCTTTCCTGCGACTTGAAAACTGCCTGATCTTCTGTGCCTTTCTAGCGCCACACTGTTCGACTAGTACATTCTAAGTGTCCAATATTACATTTCGTATGATTGATTCCAACACATTCATTTGTGTCGATGACAAGATAACTGTTTTGTTGTTCTCGACTCAACCTTTTATTCCCTGCTTAAATCATTGGACTGCGATTATAGCCTTCCAATTTGAAAATGAAAAAATGCATTATCTCACAGGCAATCATATGTCGATTTCTTCTTGCTCTGATATTCCATTATCGAATGATTCTGGCCCGTCAGACTGATCAATGCTCAACAAAGCTATGCTTCCATCTACAACCGCGTCGCTGATATAAATGACTTTGTGTTTTAATTGCACAGGTCCCTGCTCTGTACGTTATTGCTGGGAGATTTTCTAGATTTTCCTCCATGAAGACAGACACAAAGTAACCGTTTCGTTTCTCTGGCATTTTTCTATTCTCTGTAATAAGTTATTCTGTCTGCATATTCATTGTTCCACATTTCACCTTGCTTTAATTTTCCTACCAAGTATCGGTAGAAGTACAACCATTGCCTGTCTTCGATCAAACCTTTTTCATGTTCATTTCAAATTAATGGAAGCCACCACGTTCTTCATGCCTTCATGCCTTACGTGATTCAGGTATATACAGAGAGAACTCGGTTATTTAATTGCCAATGATCAGAATATCAGATTATCCGGAGGAGATTTCGAGGTCCTAATAGAAAAAATTACATCAAAAAAGTATATACAATACTGATCGCATATTTTGTTTATAGTGATTAACCAGGCGCTGTCTCCAAATGACTGACTGCCCACCCTCTCTTTCTTCTCATACCTTCCCTGGAGGTCTACCTTAAACCCCCCTTCACCCGATAATCTCTCCAATATTGTCCTGTACAGGGCAAAGTTGGAAACTGTCAAAACGTAGCAGTAAACATTTGTGTGCATATATGTACGCATGTGTGTGCACGTGTGTGCGCGCGCTCATTGGATGAATAGCCCCAAAGGCGAGGGGGGGGGCAGGGGTGGCAGTGTTGAACGGGGCGGGCGGGAGGTGGTGTTAGATGGGGCGGACTGGGGTGTGGAGTTGGATCGGGTTGGGGGTGGGGGTGGTTGGGGAGCATTTTTGAATGGTGCGGGTGAGGGAACGGTGTTGTACAGTGGGGGGCAGGAGGCGGTTTTGGATGTTGCGAGCGCGGGGCGATATTGGACAGGGGTGGGCGGGGCGGCATTGTATAACGAAGGTGGGGCAGTGTTGGATGGGGCAGTTGAGGCTGGGTTGGACGGCGGGACGAGTTCTCACATGCGGTGTGCTGCTACCTCGTCTCCTGAACGGGGAGCAGATTTATAAGCCTCCGTGACCCAGAGGAAAGGCATTTAATTGATGAACCAAATAATGAATTGTCTGAACGAATTAGTGCCGGTTCAGCTCTTTTGGATAATCGAGGTTTCTCCGGGTTCTTGTTATTGAAAAGAAAATCTGGTTTGTATTCTTACATCATGCAAAATTCACTATTCCCCAAGTCTCCTTTACAGCATGATTTTCAATTAACTATTTTGATCATACAAAACCAATTTCAAAACAGCCTGATTTGAAACATGGTGCTGAACATACTTTTAACGGAAAACATTTCATATATGCTCATGAAATCTATTTCTCCCACTTTTGGCATTTCTTTGGGTTAATACAGTTTCAACGCAAATTGAATTTCTTCATCATTTCTGTTGTACCCACTAACTTGTACATCTAATTTCCAGAATTATAGCATGCCCAACATTCGCATTGCAGTTTTTGCTTCACTACGTAACTCCCCTCAATGTTTTCTTATTCTTGCTGTTTCTAATCTGCACCTTACCAGATTCAGTGGAATCTGAATGATGTGCGCTCTGAGAGATTAACAGTAGATTCAGACAAGGCGTTGGCAAGACTGATCTCCACATTGATATCATGCTGTAACATCTTATTTTTGCTTCTCAAAGGTCATTCTGACATTTTTACCAGATATCATGTTATTCTGATGGAGTAGGGAAAGACAATGAACTTTCAAACAGGCTGTGCGTTCCCCAGATATCTGAGATTGCTCAAACTTGGCTGAAACCTTTCAGCAGGTTGGCAAAGTGTGGCTGCTACTATACAGGATCGGAGTGAAATCACATTTGGAGTAGTTTGTACAGCTTTTGTCTCCTCACTGAGGAAAGGGCATTGGAATTAACTCAGAGGTTATTCCCTCAGCGGATTTCTGCAACAGTTTGGAAGCAGGCCACTTGATTCATCTACTCCACACTGATCCTCCGATGAGCATTCCATGCACGCCCACCCCCTACAAATATCTCTATCACCATGAATTTTCTATGATTAATGCACCCAGCCTGCACAGGCCTGGACATTATAGATAATTTATCTTGGCCAATCGACATGCACTGCTCATCTTAGGACTATGAGAGGAAAGTGGAACACTATGCGGAAAACCATGCAGACATGGTCAGAATGTGCAAGCACCACACAGACAGTTACCCCTGACTGGAATGGAACCTGGGTCTCTGGTTTTGCAAGGGCAGTAGAGCTAAACATTGAGCTCATCGGCGTGGACGAAGGAACTTTCCTGCACAATGAAGCATCAGCAAAGCCTGGCTTCTGCCCAGTATTGGAAAAGGGGACGTTTCTTATGTGAGATAAATGTGATAACCACTACACCATGTAAACACAGTGTGACCGCTGACAACAGACGCTTCTGTGTCATCTCGCATCATAGATCGCCAGTAGAAATAGATTACATTTTGTTATGTTCAACATGAACACAACGCACCTGCACAAAGATTCGATATGACAAGTTATTAGTACAAGTGGCAGCAATGGCATACAAACCCGGCTCCTGTGGATATTTCTGCATCTCTTGTTGCACAGGGAAGCAGTAACACCATTGAGCCATCGTATTAATTAAACATGGCATTCTCTATCTGTGGCAAACCCAGGTAACTGGACTTGGAGCACTGGTTCCTTTAAACACAGGAATCAATTTCAATCAAAAGCTATCTCCTTCTACATCACCAGGGTTGAATCAACAACCTGACAGAACAGCAAAATGGCCTTTGAGAGAAGTTTAAGCAAGATGTAGTTCAAGTGATGTGTCGGCACCGCTAGGATTTGAACCCCGCACTTTAACCAAGTGAGCCAGAACGGCATGCGAATGGAGGAAAGAGGAATGGGCAGGTTGATACAATACCTATTAAGGATTACAAGAATACCAGATGATCTTGTTTTAAATTTCACCAACAGAAGGCAATTAAGCAGCAAATTGAGGAGTCCTTTCCGATATCGAACCTGGAACACAGGGAAAACAAGAGAAGAGTCTTTGGCCCTGTTACAGCCGAAGACGAGGATGGCATTCAATTCCTGGATCATGATATCCAGTTTCAGTTAGAGGCCAATTAGCCACTCTACACAACATCAAAGGGCCAATAATGGACCATGTGGCACTTATACAACAATAGGATGAGACAATTCAGTATTCTCGATGATGCAAGATAGGAACTGGATGAGGTCACAAAGTGACTGGAAATTGTTACCCTCAGGGGAAGGCTATGTCACTCATTGAGTGTGTTGCACAAGAACCGGAGAAAGACCTGAAGACAGTTGAGATGTTTGACGTGAACATATGGAGGAAATTCAATCACAGTTCTGTTGAATGGGACAGGAGAAAAACAATCACTTTCTTAAACTCATTTCAGTGATGTAAGAGGAGATTGTTCAGGATGTCGAGCCTGTTATGGGTGTATTTGAGAAGACACTTTAGCCCTTGAAATGTTGCACCGCATCAGGAAGCTTCCATAAGTCCCCAAATCTATCCACCACAACAAGAGGAGAACATTCAGATTTTGAGCAGTTTGGTCAGGAACAGGAGCAGGGATTCAGAACATCGAGACCATAACGTCGGTCCACCCAGAGGACATTCAGTCCACAGAGTGTGTAAACCAGGACAAGAATGAATCTATTCAGTCAGTCGTGCCAGTACACAGCAGTTGGAGCAGATCTTTGAACGTTTTGTGTCTGTTACACAGGAGTTGAAATGAGAACACAGAAGCTATAGAAAGGGAAGAACTTAGAATAACCAGCTTCACCAGGGAATATAATGTGGGGAGCAATGTATTGAAATTGAAGCTATTATTAAAACCTCCTACTAAGGCATTAATAACAGGGGTTGTCAATGTTAAACCACGATCCAACACAGTCAACATGGTTTTAGAAGGATAAATTCAGTTTGAATTATTTGTTGGATTGTATGTTTAAATGTGTCAAGCAAGTTGGATAAAGGGCATCCGATAGATGTATTTTCACTGGACTTCCAGAAGACATTTCATAAGGTGTCTCACAAAAGGTGACTATGCAATACAAGCGTCCCGGATTGAGGGAAATAAAAATGCTTGCGGAGAGGATTGGCTAACAAATAAAAGCCTTAATGTGAAGGTGCTCGTCTTGGATTAGCTTGGACAAGGTAAAAAATGTCACATAACACTAAGTTATAGTCCAACGGGATATTTTGAAAACACTAGATTTTGGAGCGCTGCACTTTCCTCAGGTGTTAGTGAGGGAATAAGAACAGACTCAGAATTTATAAGGAAAAGATCAAAGGGTCCTGCAACTTTTGCACATGAATTGAGTACACCTAACATGGATCTTAAAAGTTTTATCACTTAGAATGGTGAATTAGGTCTTGATGCATTAATATGCAATTCTCAGAATTTAAGTCAAATCACTGTCTGGAGATGATGTAAGGTATTATCGATGTGAAGGAGGTGACCCCTTCGATCAGAAAATGTACTTTAGGCGTGAGGTCTTGTTTGGAGTCTGTCTGCGTCTTCAACTGGAGTCAGACTGGCTTTATTTCCAAAGTAAGAGTTTATAAACCATCTGTCTGCCTATATATTGTATGGTTTTTAACGAAATATAATCTATCCACAAATACAAATCTGCAAATGCAAACTCACACAAAATATTAAAATATATCTATTTGTGTTCGTGTATGAGAGTGTGAGCGTGAGTGTGTGTGAGAGGGAGAGTCAGAGTGTGTGTGTCGGCATGAAGACACAGACAGACACAGCAGATCCCTCTCCCCACATGCTCCCACTCTATTGTTTCAGAGCTTCCCATCTCTGCGCCTCTGCTTCACTTGTTGTACATGTTGCAGACCCAGATGCTGTAACTACATACCCCATGCTCCGTCCAGAATCGAGTTAAAAAATCCTCAGGTCCCCTTGATTGTCTGAGATGGACCATAGCACAACCACCAGCAAAATATCCCCAGCATCTCGACTAAATTTTCAGTGACAAGAGTCAGTCTAAAGCCCCTAAGATTCAAGTTAGATGCCTTGCCCTATACAATAATTCTCGGCGCATTCCTTATGTTACTGACTGCACGATCAGCTGAGAGGGACAAATAAAGGTGTTCAGTGGACAGGTTAATAGCAAGTTTCAAAGATGTGAGTCAAATACCATGACCAGGGAAAGATACAGAGCTACAGGGGGATTCACGAAAAGGTAGAAACAGGCAATTCATTAACTGAGAACATGTTGTGGCAATATGGTGGAAATAAAAGATAGAGGCATTACGCTTTTGAAGTTTCAAATCAAAGAATGAAGACATTGACAAACGGCATTGCCTGATCAACTGATATGGAACTTGAGATTAGATTACCTACAGTGTGGAATAGTCCCTTCTGCCCAACAAGTCAAGCTGCCCCACCGAAGAGCAACCCACTTCTTTCTGACTATTGCACCGAACACTATGGGCAATTTAACATGGTCAATTCATCTAGCTTTGTGACTGTGGGAGGAAACTGGAGCAAACCCACGCAGATACGGAGAGAATGTGGTAACTCGACGCAGGCAGTTACCCGAGGCTGGAATCGAATCTACCACACTGGTGCGGTGAAGAAGCAGCGCTAACCCCTGCGCTGCCATGCATCTAATTCTAAAGATACCTCTCAGAATCTGCCCTGGCAGTGTAAACGAGGACAAGGTAAAAGATGAGCACAGAGCGCTGTACAGACGGTACTAGTGCATTGCTCAGTAAAACAAGCTATCTGCCCGAAATTGGGAGTATTGCAAATCGTTGCCAATATATTGCTGCGATACGTGGACTACATATCTACCTAACAAGTGAAGATTTGCAGCTCATACTGTGCATGACAGTAATTGGGGCTCCCACAAATTTATGTCCGTATCTGCACGTACCAGTTCAAGGCAAGGTGTTCTATGTGTGCATGCATGATTGAATCTGAGGCGGTGTTGGATGTGAAATTCATTGTCGGACAGAGAACACCCATTGAGAAAATATTTTTTTAAATGATCAACTGGCAGGGGCTTGGGTAATGGACAAGAGAGATATTGACGGACAGATATGATGTCACGTTTGTGAATTTTAAAATAATGGCATTACTAATCCCGATACCAATACAGAAAACCGCGCACCGGAATTATGGAAGAATCAGACTTCGGCGTGATTTCAAATACGAGCCATGAAGTGTCGACTCAGATGTGCTTTTGCAGGTTTGATGCAGGGATTGTCAGCAGCAGATTATTGACATCAGGAAGACTGCATTTCATAGCTCAAGTTTCCAGTACCAAATGGGCTGAGTCAGTGAAATATATTATGGAGTTGTTATGAATGACAATTAGGAATGGTCAGGTATGGTGGCAGGAACCAGTTCATGGCCAAAGCGATCACTACAGCTACACTTTGTCTTTTTCAGCCTCAGATATTGGCCCAAAATGGGATTGAGTGAGAGGAAGGAAATGGAGTTTGTAACCAGAACAAAAGAGAGTCACTCCATGTTCCCAATATTCCAATAACAAGGACATGATACAGTGAGTGGTGGTTCACAACGGAAACTGAATATGTCAAAATAGAGATGCACCAAGGGACACGGCTCGAAGGAAAGAGGGAGCGAATGCATGAAGAAGTGGACTGACGTAGTTAGTAGTGGTGTGCGGAAGGAATATCTGGATTCAGACTCTCAACAGTTACAATAGCAGCAGCAAGGAGAGTAGAGTAAATGAAGAGAACACATTTTATCCATAAACTATGTATGTAATTAAAAACTGAAAAGTGAGACTTACCAGGGTCACCAATGATGGCCAGGATTGGATAATAAATATATTGAATTATGTAAAGAACATATGTAATCCGCCCTGATAATGGCAAATATTTATAATATGTAGAAAGAGCCCAAATATTCCAGGATAAATCCCTGACCATTGTTGGAACATTCCAGTATAATGTTATCATATTCTGATCCATCGTTCGAAAATTCCAGTATGAAGCAGTCAGATTCTGATGTGTCCTCCCCCTCTCTCTGGATGATTGCTGCTAATGCTTGAGTGGCTCCCACTCACCCTTTGGTATAACACAGTGAATGGAGTATATTTTTCATTAAAAATGTAAATCCTCCACTGGGAAAACTAGAATCCATGGAGAATGTTATTAATCACAGTCACTGTACAAACAGGTTCACTTAACCTATTCCTTACATCGTTTTTCATGCCACAATAAATGGGAACATTTACTCGGGGAATATGAATGGAATTGATGAGGGTTTTTGAAGGATGGACCATAAATCTTTCAAACTTTTAAATCCTTTCTTGTATGTTGGAGCAGTGCCATGCCATTGCAGAGGAGCATATATTCCACCCAATTTACAAATGACCTGCTGAAAAGGTGACCAATGGGGAAATTAATAGACATCATAAGTCAGGGTAACAATATTTGTGGCCTATTGACTTTATTTAATGCTGCAACTATTGTTAAGTTCCCTGCTTTCAAACTGCGTTGTAACATTTAGAGATTTTTTAGAGCACTAGGTGTGCTTGCACAGAACAGAGTGCAGCAATCTGCAACATTTTTCTGTTACAGAGTTACAGGAGGAGGCCGTTCAACCTCTCGTACATGTTACAAGAGATCTTGAGCTTGTTATGCAGTAACTATTAGTTCTAAAAGAAACATGGAGAAGAATTGCCCCGACATAAATATTAGGTAGGGCCAATTATGATCGTTTTAGGCAAGCACTTTGAAAATAACTGCTTAGGAGAGACTATTGCAGAAATGGAGGATCCCTTCAGAAAAGAGATTACAGAGTCTAGCAATAGTATATTCCTGTACATGAGTAGGATAAGTTTGGCAGGTGAGAAGTATGCTGGACGGCTGGAAATTGTGGATCTGGTCAAGAAAAAGAAGGAAGCATATGATAGGTTTGGACAGCAGGGATCATATGAAGGCATCGAGGAGTACAAAGACAGCAGATTCATACTCAAAAGGGAAATCAAGAGGGCAAAATGAGGACAAGATAAAGCTTCAGTAAATAGAGTCAGGGAGTATCCAAAGGCATTCTACAAATGCAGCAAGGGCAAGAGAGTAACTGGGGAGAGAACAGATCCCCTTAAATAAAAACAAGGCCGCCTATCCGTGGAACACAGATATTGGCAGAAATATTATCTGAATAGTTCATATCAGTATTTGCTGTGGAGATGCTTATGGAATCTAGGGAACTTGTGGTAATAAATAATGATAACTTGAGAAGTATCTATACTATAGTAGAGAAAGAATAGAAGTCTAAAATGCATAAAGGCCGATATAGCAACGGGACCTGATTAGTTGTAACCCAGAACTCTTTAGAAAGCTAAATAAGTGATTGTTCGAGTCTGGTAGTTTGGTATCTGCACCATGGATAGCCATAGATGACGTGACAGAAGATTGAAGTTATGCAAATGTGAGTACCATTATTTTGGAAAGTTGGTAGGAAAATGCCAAGGAATGACACACTGCTGAACCAGACATCAGTGGAGGGCAACTTCTTGGACAGTATTCTGAGTGAGAGGAATTACTTGTATTTGGAAATGCAATGACTGATTAGTGGTAGTCAAAATGGCTTTGTGCTTTGAAAATCGTGTCTCACTTACTTGACTGAATGTTTGAAAGAAATGATGAAGAAGATTGAGAAAGGCACAGCAGTGCATTTTGGCTACTTGGCCCTCAGTAGGGTGTTTGACAATTTTCAACCGGGTAGCCTATTAGCAAAGTTAGATCATATGGAATCCCTTGAGAACTGGATGTAATTAGCTAGAAGGTAAGAAACAGAGTTAGTGGTGGTGTGTTGTTGTTTGAAATGCAGGCCATAGGCCTGCATTCCGCCTCATGGATCCAATGGATTGTGTCATTTACGAAAATTACATTGGTTTGAATATAGTAGGAATGGTTAGTGAGTTTGCAGACAACATCCAAAATTGGTTGTGTAGCGGATGGCGAAAACGACAAATTCGGAGTGCAACGGGAACTTAATAAGATTGGCTGAGGGGCGAAGAGTAACAGATGAAGTTTAATTTAGACAAGTGTAATATTTAACATTTTGTGAAGGCAAATCAGGCCATCACATATTTGTAGGTTACTGGGAAAGGTTGTCAAAAACAGAAATGCAAATATAATTCACATAATCCCTGTAATGTGGAAAAAAAGGCCATATTGTCCATCGTGACAACACTGGCTCAACAAAGAGCATCCCACCAGACACATGGGTAACCTATCCCAATAACTCTGCTATCCCATAGCTAACCAGCACATCATTGGATTCTGCAATACAATTTACGATGGCCAATCCACCAGACCAGTGGGTTTTTCGACTGTGGGATGGAAACCCAAGCACCTGGAAGAAATACACGCAGACACGGGGCAATGTTATAACTCATTGTAGGCCGCCAGCCCCGGGTGGAAGCAAACCCCGACGTAGGCACAGCGATAACCCCTGAGCCATGTTGCACCAGATGAGATTAACTCGATGTTCCCACTTTCTCCGGATCTGTCACATCTGCTCAGTGGGGTTCCTCTGAGATGACCTCTTCTGTTCCCCGAGGATTCATACATAACCCCCAAACTCTGATGAACAGGACATTCAGCTGTGTCTGACGTCTCCTGCACTTAAGCCCTCACCACTTTCTCTCTTTTCTCGACCATGTCGTCCATTAATATTGTATGAACAATACTTGCTGCTCGAAAAAAAAACGAAATTCAGGCACTGGAGATCGGAAACAAAAACTGTTCTGATCAAATTCCACCTCAAATTTCTTCCCACAGATGCTACCACTCCTGCTGAGTTTGATCACCAATTTCTGGAATATCTAATTTCCTGTTTATAACATGCACAAAATTGTCCCTCCAGTGCTGCCTTCGATATAAAACTCCCAACAGACATGCTTCTCCTTGCTGCTTCTAAACTTGAGCCAAAAGTTTTTGTGTAATCTGTGTGCCACGTGCTCTGGTTACATTAATGCTAGATTCGGCGAGGTGCTTCCTGAGACCGTTCGTGATGTGAAGATAATTTCGCTGCCTCTTGTTAATTTTTCTCAAAAGGGATGCTATGATTCACCCTGGCTCTCACCTTACGCTGCTATAGTGGAGAAGGACAATAATCTCCACTCAATAAATTCCTCCCGGTGGCTGAGACTTCTGTAACCGGGGAGGGGGGAGCAATTTGAAATCAGGTAAGCATGGTCTGGTGTCATGGCCTCCACTCCTCATCCAGCTGGAATAGGAATCCTGTTTGTTACCATCCCCACCCAGAATGAGCTCCATGCCATGTTCATATTATGTGCTTGGGAAGGGCAGCAATTTCCCCCTGCCTGTCACATGCAGAATCAATATCAGTGGCTATGCAGGGTAGCTCTGAACAGACGTTGCTTGTCCCATTGCACTATGGGCTTTCAAAGATGGTACTAGTTCCTGGGATGCTGGTTAATTTCAGGATCTCAGCTGAGTGTGGAGTTGCTCTGGGAATGATGTGGAATAAGAATTGGGAGAAACACAACCTCATTCTTAGCGTGAGGGCTCGGACACCGATTAAAGTGGGGAGTTGTTGAGACCCAGTCAGCCTCACGGTGAGAATCATTCCCCAAATTCAACAAAACTGGTACTTTGCATAAAATAAGAGCAATACATATGAATATTAGAACACGAAGCAGGAGTAGGCCATTTGGGCATTTGGATTTACGAAGATCAGGGCTGACTATTTCATGGATTTAGCTCCACTTACCCGCCTTCTCATCATAAGCTTTGATTCCTTTCCCATACAAAATTCATCTCTCTTTGACGTTAAAACATTCAACAAGTTAACCTCAACTGCTTCACTCGGCAGGGAATTCCACAAATTAGCAACTCTTTGGGTGAAGAAGTTTCTCCTCAACTCAGTCATAAATCTACTCTCCTTCATTTTCAGATCATGACCCCAAGGTCTAACTTCACAAAACAGTGGAAAGAACCTCCCTGCATCGATCTCATATTTTTCTCTTTCATAATTTTGTATATTTCTATAAAATCCCCCCTCCAATTATTCTAAATTCCCCTAAGTCTCATCCACCGACATCACGATAAAGCTATCCAGCGAACTGAAGGGAAAATATGACACTGCTTCTGGACAGAAACCATCAAAGACAAAGAACAATGTAAACAAAGAAAACGTTCAAATCTGGCCTGCAGTAATACTCATGAATTTGTGATTGAGTAGTATACTTGACAGCCGACCTGAACAATGTGCAGTTCATTTTCTTATCGAATCATTTCTTTTAAACAGAACCAGTCATTGCCAGGTGGTATGAAATATCTGGTTAAGAATCTGGCCCGCTCACACACTGACCTTCCACTGGATCTGCTTTCGCACCCTGATTTAGAATATAATTATGACAGGAAGCTGTTCTGTTGATATCTTATTATTTTCAATCTTTTGAATGGCGCTGAATACATGATCAGCTGAGGGTGACAAAATTCTTCCAGTTTCTAGCTCATTGCCATTTGTAATCGATGATACCATATTCCAGTTGAAGCCTCCGACAAGACCTCCTTTTCTGTCAATGGGAGTTCCACCCAACTCTTCTAGATAGAGCCTTTAGCTGTGGCTGTCCCATTTCCGCGGTTATGCCTCATTCCTTCTCCTCTTTCCCAAAACAATGATACAGATACACTTGTCCTCACATCGCAATTTGCTACAATCCAAAGTCAATTAATATTTTCCACCAATTCCATATTCGCCAACAGGATAGCGTTACCAAATATGTCTTCCCCTCCCTTCCACTGTCAGCATTTCGCAGGGACCGTTTCCTCTGTGACACTCTGCAACACGCCGTAAAATTCCCCAGACCTCCATGGCAATTGTAGAAGATGCAACACTTGTCCATTCAACTCTTCCTTTCTCTCTGTCCAAGGTCCCAAACACACCTACCAGTTGAAGCAGCATTTCACTTGTACTCTTTAAATGCTCACAATACAGTCTCCTTCATATTGGTGAGACCAGACACTGCATTGAGAAGTTCTTCCACTCTGTATGTAGGAATATCAATGATCTTCTCATTGCTTCCCATTTCAATAATCTACTTTACTGCCATGCTAACATTTAGGTCCTGGGCTTGTGTAATGTTCCAATGAAGAACATCCCAAACTCGAGGAAAATCTTACTTTAAACTTTGGAACGTTTCAGCCTTTTAGGAGTTTATATTCAATTCCAGAACTTCACACCCAGATCCCATTATTACCGTTTTCCTTTTTTCATACACTATCCCTACTGATCTCCCTATGAACGTGCGTGGTTCTGCCTCCTTTATCTTGCACTCAATACGGAAAACCCCATTCCCCATTTGACACATCAATTTACACTCATTTTACAACTGTCCCTCTTTCACTAAAATGAAAAGATTGATTGCCTTTTTCGCGGTACAACCACACCCTTTGTTTCCCGTCACCCGTTCTCCACCGCCGTCAAGAGATTAAAAGTCCATTTACGCATCCTTTTCCATTCTGAAGAATTGTCAAACGGAAAATGAAACGTTACTCCGTTTCTTTGTCTCTGCAGACGCTGTTAGATCTGCTGTGTTTTTCCAGAAATCACCAGAGGCAAAACATTTCGTTTGAAAAAAACAAAGAACTGTGGATGCTGGAAATCTTTAACATAAATGAAAATTGTTGGAGAAACTGGGAGGCGTGAAGAAGCATCACTGGATTCAAAAGATGAACTCTGCTTTGACTCCACGATGCTGCCAGACCTGCATCGTTTCTCTAACAATTTCTGTTCTTGAAAATGTTCCAAAGACTTGTGTCAAAGTTTTTGAAATGCCCTCTCCAAAATGGAGTGTCATACAAGGGGAAGTGAATGATAACATAAATTAATTGCTTCTAAAATTGTATAGGATTGGCATTAGTGGCACTATGGAACGCTTAATAAACAACAGAGAGAGAGAAACAGAGGGAAACACATTCAGTTTAATCACGGAAGTTGATACTACGGGAATGGCAAAAACGAATCGTTAATCATGTTTTGAAAAATATGGCAAATTGGAGGCGTGACACCACAAAAGACCCTCAGTATGTTGAGAATAATAAAATGGAAATCTTACAACAACAGAAACTAGAGTAGGTCACTGAAAACAGGGTAATGAGTCAATGGGTCTTCGCGTGAATTGGGGGGGCAGGCAGAAAAATTCTAATGCATACAGTGCAGCTCAAACTGGGTATTTATGTGGTGCTGTCGAATACAGCAGTAGCAGGAGCAGGCTTATATTCAACCACAATGTATAAACCTTTGTCCGACATATTCTCTGATTCTGTCATTACCATCAAGCTAATCTATGGTTAAGTGATGAGTATGGATGAACCTGGTTCTGGGAAAACACAGCAGGCCAGGCAACATCATAGGAGCAGGAGAATCGACGTTTTCCTGAAGAAGTGCTTATGCCCGAAACGTCGATTCTTCAGCTCCTCGGATGCTGCCTGGCCTGCTGTGTTTTTCCAGCACTGCACTTTTCAACTCTGGTCTCCAGCATCTGCATTCCTCACTTTCTCCCGTATGGATGAACCTGCCAGGGTCAGAACCACGTGTACCTGAAACTGAAAACAATCCCTAACCGGACCGCACTTGACTGCTTACATTCCACGCAGCAGAACTCAAATCCACTGGAGAGGGTGAAATGATCGCAAGACCAACAGAACAGATCAACGCTCTGCTGTCCTGATCCACCGAGTCATAAATGACGAGGGACGATAAAACAACTCACTGAAGGAGATGGCTCCACAATATATCCACTCAAAATAAAGGAACGGGTCTGGACATCAAAGTAAAATCTCGAATGTAGTATCTGTACCACCTTCAGACATATGTGTTGTGTCTGCTATCCATCTGACACTCGTTATGATGCTTACAGTATCATAGATGCCCATCTTCAATCAAATCGATTCACTGCACGTAAGATGAAACAAAAATGGATATGACAGGAGATGCGGCAAAGGCAATCGACCCTGACAGCATGCCTGCAATGGGACTGAAGACATGTGCTACACAACAAGCCTTATCTCTGGGGAAGCTGTTACATTCCAGCTGTAACGCTGACATCTGCCTGACAATGTGGAAAAGTACTCAGCTGTGACCACCTCGTTACCAGGAGAATCATTACAATCTACCCAATTACCACACCACCAGTCTCATCACGATAGTCAAATTAGCCGAAGTTCTTTTTGACAGAGCCGTGAAGCAGCAAAGGAATATCATGTTCAGTTTAGATTCCGAGGGGTCCCAATGTGGAGATGGTGCCTCCGTGGAAAAGTCGCTGGATTACTGATCCACACCAGGTTAATCATCTGGCAGCTGGTGGAAATAAAAGCAATTAACAAAATATCGAAACCTGAAATCTGGTGTCTGTGTTACTGACCTTGAAGCCAATGTCGATTGCATGCACCAAGTTGCTTCCCCAATGTACTTTCAGGAAGCAAATCTCCCGTGCTTCCCCGGTCTGCCCGAAGAGTAACCCCAGACGCACAAATCGTGATAAAACCGTCAATGGTCTCTGAAACAACCAAACAGGATCCTCAATTGTAATGTCTTCGAGTATAAAACTTGACTGAACACGGTGAACCAGCATCGGTATTGGTAAACGTAACGGGATGCACACTCCTCTTGACACAGCAGAGGCTGCCTTCCTGACATCCGGTAACTTGTAAAATCATTTACAGAGGTTTCCCACCGATTGTGTCAGGACATGAGCAGGCCATTGAACCCATATGGTCTCTCTAACTCTTTGTTCATTGACAAGATCACTTCAATGCACGTTTCCCAAATGTTGGGGAAAAAAATCAGGAAGTGAACTGCAAGATGTTTTTTGGGCCATCGATGGGATAGATCCCATTAAATATAGTCATCGATGATCCTCTATCGCCAGACCCTCCAGCTTTTTAATGTCCAGGTACCCTTATTAAATTCAGTGCCTTGACTTCCACAGTAGAACATAGAATATCGAACATTGCACCACAGGACAGGCCCTTTTGCGCTCGACGTTGCACCGATCTGTGGAAGCAATCTGAACCCTATCTATCCTACATGATTCCATTTTCATTTATATGTTTATCCAATGATATTTAAACGTTCTTAAACTTGGCGAGTCTACAACTGTTGCAGGTCGTGCGTTCCACGCCCATACTACTATTCTTTGAGTAATGAAACTACCTCTGCCATCTGTCCTATATGTATCATCCTTAAATTTATAGCTATATCCCCTCGCGTAAGCAATCACCATCCGAGAAAAAAAACCTCTCACTATCTACCCTTCTGATTTTGTTATGTGACTCAAATAAGACATCTCCAAAACGTCTTCCCTCCAACGAAAACAGAATTAATACCTACAGCCTTTCCTCATGAGACCAAATGTTTACTGGAGGTGCAGTCCTTACCTCTATGGACGCCGTGATGTGGCCCTGGTCGACAGTAATGACTGGATTGTTTCCGCCATCCTGCCGAATTCCGCGAGATCATTATATCTCAGATTTTCACTGAGAGTCCACATTGTGGATTAGATTTATGAGTCTGTTATCAGCGAGTTACAGCTCAGTTAGAACACACAGCAAAAAGGCAGAAAGACATATAAAATATTTCGGAATGTCGTAACTGATACACTTCCAGCTTTGAGCACATACACCCTCCCCCAACCCCCCCCCCCCCCCCCCCCCACCCCCAGCCCCCCTGTTGATTACTCTTGAAGAGGTGCTGAGAAACCCCTCTGTAATTGGCTGTCAGGTACGGTATCTTCAAAAGTTCAAACATGCTCATTATGAGATGGACATGCATGTGGTCCACCCCGCCCAACCCCACCCCCGGCCGTTATGATATTTTTCAGACTCTTAACTCTCTACTTGAGTATCGTAACGTTTGGAAGCTGCACCGTGTTAACTGTGAATTAATTGTAATTCAGGACCTTTCATAAATCTCATTACAGGGAATAAAGTAGATTGTTGATTTTTGATCAATTTCAACAAACGAATCGTGAGAATCAGGTAGGGGCCCTGACGAAAATCGCTAATTTGATAACCCTGTTTAAAAAGGAAATAAGGCACAAGATAGTAAATTGCAGATCGAGGAGCATAACGTCGGTTGTGATAAATATCCTGGAATCCACGACGAAGAAAGAGTTTTCTGAATGTTTCAAATTGTATAGAAGTTTGGCTGTCTGGCAGAAAGCAGAGAGCTGGGATAAAACAGTCGTTTTCAGGATGGCAGCCGTTGACAAATGGTGTTCTGCAAGGCTTAGTGTTGGGACCACAACTATGTACTTTATACATTAACTGTCCGGAAGAAGGAACTGAAGGACTTCTGGCCTTGTTTGCAGACGATACAAAACTAGAGAAATGGAGAGGGAGCATGAAGGAGACGTGCAGGTCTACAGAAGGATTTGGACAGGGTAGGAGAGTGGGCAAAGAGGTGGCATTCTTATGTGGTAGAATGTTATTCAGGTTCACCAGTCTCTGATGGAAAAATTTATTCTCATCTCAATGCAGAGTGGTCTGTCTATACCGAACACTGTGGCCCCTTGTTTTAGACGTCCCAGCCAGAGGAATTATCATCTCTCCTTCAAATCTATTTCGTACTGTCAGTGCTTTTTATATTTCATTGAGATCTCTAGTTATTTTATTCTGAAACCCATGGAATACACGCCATTTCGACCCAAAATCTGCGAACACAACAAGGCGGTCGTCGCAGTGATCAGTCTGGTCATTCTTCCATGCTCTCCCTCAATATCAGGTTTGTCCTTTATTTGGTAAGGAGACCAAAACTGGACATGATACTGCACAATGTTCGAGATGAGGTCTCAATATCGTCCTATATTGCTGCAGTGAGACACCTTTACTCATGTCCTTGAATCCCCCTGAAACAAAATTCAACACACCATTTATCATCCTTTCTGCTTTCTGCTCCTGCAATATTACTTTTAACGACTGGTGGACAAGAATATCCAGATCCTTTTCAATGTTAAAGCTACCCCCTAGTCGGTCTATGTACATTGATTAGCGTGCCAATGTCATTCCCATACTGATAGATGGTTTCAGGGCACACTGTCCTGAATTGACCTCAAAGGTCTGCGCTGATCAAAACAATAAGAGAAGCATAAATAGCTTTATCGATCAATAATTTTTAAACAATCCTTCTTCAACTGTAGGCTAATATTCTCTATCTATCAACAAAGTGCACAACGTCCAAATTGCTCTTCGGCTGCCATGTATTTCCGCATTCACTCCACTTGTCTCAGTCACCTTGGAGCGTTATTTTTAAAAAAACATGCTCCTCACCTACTCATAACCTGACATCGTTTAGTGACATCAGCAGGTTTGGGTAAAAGTATGTTTGATATGTATCGTGATGTTGGGGCCCAGTCACTGATCCATGTGATACCACGTGAGCCTTTTGAACCAAAACATATTGTTTTATGTCAGCTCTCCAATTCTTAAAACATGCCAATATATTAGCCCCAATTCTATAAGGTTTGATTTTGCCCAGTCAGCTTGGGTCTTTATTGATATTTTTTCTGATAACCGAAATGCGTTGAATCGATTGTTTCTCCATAATTTATTTACCAGTCAGTTTTTCACATATGATACCCATTCCATAAATCTGCCTTGGTTTTCACCACAATTATTTCTCTAAAACAATTTGTTTCCTAATTATATTCCGTTTTAATCTCAAAAGGCTTCGAATTTCGAGTATTACTCCAACTTTTTTTTTCTGTATTTCTGCCTAAAGACTCCCGGGCAGTTGGCCTGGATTTGTTCAAGTAAGCTCACGCAGAATTAATCTGATTGTTTCGGTTTAAGACAGTAACTTGAAACTTGATGTGATGTACTTGGATTTGGCAAGAGAATACATGGTATACTCTTTAAAAACTGAAACTACTGGGCGCAGGTGAATGAAGAAAACAACCAAGAGAAATGCAAGGAAAGGCATTTGGGGACATCAAAAACAGAGAGGAATGCACAGTAAGTGAGAGGATAGGCAGAGTGTGCAGAACACAGAAGGTGAACGGGCACTTCGATCATTTCTGTAAGTGAGAGAATGGCTTCATTTCCTCTATCAGCTAAACTTAAAAATATAAGAGCAGGAAGCTTATGCTGGAACTGTGTAAATAATGAGTTCTATCGCAGCTTGCGGACTGTGTGCAGTTCTGGTCACCCTGTCATATGAAAGGATGGAATTGGGCTGGAGAGAGTACACAGGAAAGTCGTTATTCTGTGAAGGTGAAAATGCAGTAATGAGGAAAGTTAGGAACAGAGGATTCTGAGAAGAGATTTGATTAATAATGTTGATCAACCATACTGATCAACATGATGACCTCAGCAATGTGCTGTACAGCTACACCATGGCATCCCAACTCCGACTCGCAATTTTTACGTTGTGACATCAAGGTAGGGGAAAGTGGGTACTGCAGATGCGAGAGATTAGAGTGGGGCTGGGAAAGCACAACAAGTCAGGCAGCATCCGAGGATAAGGAAAATCGACGTTTCGGACAAAAGCCCTTCATCTGGGAAGGAGAGTCGTTTTTTGTTTTCTTCCACTTTGGTGAATGTTGTTTCTGAGATTGCAAGTTTCTTCGAATTTGTTCCATTTGGGATAACAAACGCATCATCCAAATAGTGGTTGCAAAGATTGTATTACATCGTGGGAAGGGCTGATCGTGCAATCTGTTGATAACGACTTCTGCTACTAATACTGGTATTGGTGATCACATGCGTGTACAGTTGCTTTGTTTGTATGTCCTGTCGTTGAAGGTGAAACGGGCAGTGAGGGACCAGTCTACTGCCTTGAGGATGCTGTCCTTGCTGATGGAGTTGGTGCTGTCTGGAATTTGCATCCTTGGTTCGTCTCGTAGTGCAGTCAGTTTTTCTTTGGTCTGGCAGATGTCAATTGAATTAAATAGGACCGTTACATTGAAGGTAACCATGACTTCGTCTTCTCCTAGCTTGGTGTTTGGATGATGTTCAAGAATTGTTGGGTGGAGTGGATGGAGTTGCGTCAGGCTTCTAATAGGTGTTTCAGTTTTTTTTTGAAGTTCCTTTGCTAGTCTGTATGTCGGTGTGCCATTGAGTAACACTAAGTGTCTGAAGTGACCCCCAAGTATTTATACCTTCGGTAATTCCTAGAAAAGGGATGTGTTGGATTCACCAGGTTTCAGTCTTTGCCCGTCAGTCGTATTTATTTCGTCTGTTTTGTAGAGTTTCTTCAGTGAGTTGTGATCCTGTTTTATTACTGTGGAATCAGGTCCATTGCCTCCTGTCGGTAGGTGTCCGTATCTGCGAGTAGTGAGTTCGCCTTTTAATGCACTGTGTTCTGTTCCGGATGACGGATATGTGCCATTTTTTAGTTGGTTGGATTACAATACATCTTATATTTTCTGAGACCTTCCAGGACTTTCCTTTCCTGTGTGTTCAGTGTGTTCCCTTTTTACCTCCTGTTCAGTATTGGTGTTATCGACTGTCTGATGGCCGGCTGGGTTTGCTCCTTAAGTCTATTTTCTTTTGGATTGGATTCCAGTGCTACTCGAAGTTCTTTTTGTCTCCGGCCGTGTACGTGTCATTCATCCCTCTGACTAATACTGCATCGGTCACACAGGCAGGAAACTAGGGGCCAGTATACACAAACACCAAATAGCCACCTAAAGACATGAGCAACTCACTAGTATCTTTACGGACATACGAAGAAGGACGGCACTTCGACTGGGACAATACATTCATCCGAGGACAGGCACGTACTGGAATTCTGAGCGGCCTGGCATTCACACCGATACTCCATGTATGAGCACATTGATTTGGCACCAATTTACCAACCTCTCAAAAAAAGAACAGACCTTTTTGCACAGCTCTTAACGGACCAAGACTAATAAACAGAAAGTGGGACAGAATACCAGCGCTTCAACTGAGGGTCACTGATGATGTTACCTAATATGGTGACGAAATGTCTGATAACAAATCTACTAGCACAACGAGCAAACTGACAACTTGAATGCAAATACGTCATGCCTTATGAGCTGACGCTTTGGGCCCTTTAAATACAGTCTGCTCTGTTCACTGTGAGTGATCTTACCTCGCTGCAGGATTATTCAAGTCTCCAGAGCTCCTTTCCCTCTACCTCACGAATTGCTTTCAAAAGGTGATGGGTGAGACTGCCAGTTTTGTTGAAGTCTGTTGAGTCGGGCATTTCCTGTCTACGTACTGGAGACAGAGAAATAAAGAGAATTGGAAAGTAGAGTGAATCAGTGAGGGTTACATATGGAGAATGGTACTGTGTCCCTTAGAGATCACGAATACCCCTGAGTCCACCGTGGCCTGTGATGCCTCAATTCTATGGAGGGGAGGATTCTGTTCATTCAGGGTCTGGAGTGTCAGCAAAAGGTGCCAGAAGCAATTAGACACACATGGTGAGGGATACCACAAGGATAGATATTGAGTGATAGCACCATAGTTCAGAAAGGTATCAGGATCAAACGATGGTCACGAAGAAGGGGTAGATTCATCGTGGAATTGTCTCAGTACTCAGGAGTGAGTTAGGTATTAGAAGTCAGACGATGGCTGAGTGTTATTCACCAGACTGATCAGCAATGGATATCCATCTAATAGATTATTATCTTTCAGGGAAGGAAATTCATTATAGGCATCTGTCTGACATATATGTCATCCACATCCAGAGCAATGTGTTTGAGTATCAACAGATCTCTGAAACTGTCTAGCAAACCACTCAGTTCAAGGTCAGTTGGGGCAAATAGCACTGAACAGCGAGAAACATGGAGGATAGTGGGCTAGTGTAGGTTAGGTGGGTTTGGATCGGCGCAACATCGAGGGCCGAAGGGCCTGTACTGCGCTGTATTCTTCTATGTTCTATGTTCTATGTTCTATAACACGCATCAAATTACCATAACTCTGCTGGGACAATTGTCCTGGCCAAACACGTCAGTAGGCTTATGAAAGGGTGTTTAAACTCTCAGAGAAGATGCAGGAACCGTATTCAGCCGAAAGGAGCTTTCCGAATTCAAAGACAAAAATGATCGGAAAAACATTGGGTATATGGCTGATGACAAGGAGAAAGGAACGGGAAGGGACAGGGGTGCACTAAGACTGCAGCAGGGAGCGGCGGGAGCGCTGAGGTTGTTGAGAAGGTGGGTGAGTGTTATTTAAGTAGGTGTGCTCTCGAGACTGACGTCACTGCCAGTCCGAGAGGCGGTCAGGTCAGCAAATCAGAAATTGGCGTGGAGGCAGAGCCGAGGAGTCAGTCATCACACAGAAGCGTGGTAATAGTGGAGTCCAGAGCGAGAGGGACTGAAAGGGGTTTCTGCGGTAACAGGCGGTATTTGACTTTGGTGTGTTGCCTTCCTGGTGCCAGGATTAAGGGCATCGCAAACAGAGTGTAGGAAATCCTCAAGGGCGAAGGTGAAGAGCCAGACATGGTGGTGCATGTCGGCATAAATGACGTCGGGATGAAGAGGAAGGACATTCTACAGTGAGACTTCGGAGAACTCTGAAGAAGGCTGAAAATAAGGACATCCAGGTGGATTATCTCCGGTTTGAATCCAGTTCCTCGGTCCGGAGACAAAAGGAACAGGGACACAATGGACTTGAATGTGTGGCTGGGGAACTGGTGCACGAAACAAGGATTTAAATTCTTGTATCACTGGGGTATGTTTAACGGTAAGGATAAATTATACAAGAGGGACAGTTTGCACCTTAATAGGTGGGGGACCAGCATTCTGGCAGGTAGGTTTATCACTGCAACACAGCAATGTTTATACTAAATAGCGAGAGGTGGGGGGTTGAGGGGACAAACTGGAAGTTTAAAAAGGAAGTTAAAGGGAAAGTTAGAACAAGAGATATCAAGAAAGACAACTCATAAAGGATAATGCCGTAAGGTGAAGTGAACTAGTGATTGATAGGAAGGGTGAGGGGAGTAACAAATTAAAAATATTTTGTATGAATGCACAAAGCATTAGAAATAAAGTGAGCTTGAGGCTCATTTGTAAATTTGCAGTTACGATGTTATAGGGATAACTGAGACGTGGCTTCAAGTGGACAGGGCCTGAAAAATGAATAATCAAGGCTATATGTGCTATCGTAAAGACAGACTGACTGGCAGAGGGAGTGGGGTGGCCATGTTGGGAAGGAATGATTTTCAGTCCCTTGCGTAGGGGAACCTAGAATCAGGGGATGTAGAGTCAGTATGGCTAGACCCTCATGGGAGGTATCTACAAGCCCCCAAACAGTAACATGAATATTGTGTGTAAGTTGAATAAGGAGCTGAAATTGACCTACTGCAAAGATATTGCTACAGTTGTTATGGGGGATTTCAACATGCAGGTAGACTCGAAGAATCAGTATGGTACTGGACCCCAAGAAAGGGAGTTTGTGGAGTGCCTCCGAGATGGATTCTTAGAACAGCTTGTGCTGGAGCCTACCAGGGAGAAAGCAATTCTGGATCTGGTGTTGTGCAACGAACCGGATTTGATCAGGGACCTCGAAGTAAAGGAGCCATTGGGAGATAGTGACCACAATGCATTGAGCTTTAATCTACAGTTTGAAAGGGAGAGGGGAGAATCGGAAGTGACAATATTTCAGTTAAATAAGGGGAACTATGGAGCTATGAGGGAGGAGCTGGCCAAAGTTCAATGGTGCAATACCCGAGCTGGGATAGCAGTGGAACAACAATGGCAGGTATTTCTGGGTATAATGCAGAAGATGCAGGATCAGTTCATTCCAAAAAGGAAGAAAGATCCTAAGGGGAGGCAGGGGTGGCCGTTGCTGATGAGCGTGTTGAAGGATAATATAGAGACAAATGGGAAAGAAGTATAGCATAGCAAAGATTTGTGGGAAATCGGAGGACTTGGAACCTTTTAACTTTCAGCCGACCAACTGAAATGGGAAATTACGATGGAAACTGTCAAGCCTGTTAGAAATCAACAGAATACCGACTGAACAAATTTAAATGTTGGTTCTACATCTTGTAAATCTCTCCCAAAAACCTCCAGCCCTACTCCTCATGGACAGGCTGCACCCGAGGGATCCATCTGCCTGAAAAACGTAAATCCGCTGGATGGAATACTGGTAACAGCAGGTGTGCTAACTCCCGCTCCTTAAACCATCGGCGAGTCTGTCCACATCGTAAGGCAGTGTACTATATTTGCAGGACCTCAACAGGACCACCTTTGAATGACGCTTTCACAACCGCCTGTACAGGAACCCAGACTGACACTCTGCGGATCAACAATGGCACATAATTCATTTGTGGCCACAAAGCCTACATTAATCTTTGACTGGGAGGTGCAAAGTTTTGTACGTAGTCCCATTTCGCGATTATTCCCAGTCCTCTCCCTTCACGTATCCACGAACTTGCAGAAGGCGAAATCTTATGACTCTTGACCAGGTTCTCTCTATGTTTTCACATCGCCATGTAGCTGTCCGCTTGGAAATAGAAACCCCACATTGGCTCCCACCTTGGAAGAGGTGGGCAATGCCACAGCCAAAGTGCTCTAGCAGCTAAATGCGGAGACATTCGTACTATAGCCTTACAGAACAGGATGGCTTTTACACTATCTGCTGGCTGAGAAGCGGGGCACATGTGCCCTCTTTGGCTCCATTTGCTGCACGTATATTGCCAAATCCAGTGAACATATTACTGACTGAGACCAAAATATCCAATGAGCTGCCACTGTGCTGCACATCCAGAGGACAATGAGATGTGCTCTTAGCTAGGTTTCTGGGGCACAGCTTTGCTGCAGGGACTCATTGTCTTCATGACCATCATTGTCCTTATCGCAGTCATTGCCATGATCATCAAACATTGCTGTATACGGTTGTACTCAATGCTGTTACACCCGCCTGCCTGGCTATCCAACTCGTGAACTTTGACTGCGATAGTAACATTTCCCTCTGAAGCAGAGTATTCGGACCCGGCAAAATCTCTAAATATGCCCCCAGTGAACCTGAGCCTTCTACACCACATAAGCACTTTGACTCTGGTTGCGTCCCCCTTTCACTACAACCCTTGTTCTATCACTTCCTTAACAAAAACAAAAAAAATGATGGAATTGTGGAAGAAAAGAAAAAGAACACTCTGCTTGCACACAACTTGTTCACAGAAATAATGTCTCTTTTTAGACAGCGATAGGCGACCCATAATGTTGCTGGTACCTCAACGTGACCAGACTCAGCTCAGGGACCAACAGGCAAGCGAGATTTTATCTAAGCAGTTTCCCAACTGAAAGAGGGCGATTCCCAGATGATGTGCTAACTGTATTTGCTACCTCAGGTTAGTATGGCCGCTCTTGAAGCCAAAAGGTCATTCCCTTTCTCCTCAGCGACTCAACCCACACAAAGCTCACGCAGACTAGGTGGTATCAAGACACTTGACAAAAATGAAAACTACTCTCGGAGCTTATTGAAGTCAGGATGCAAGCCATTGCCACCTATTTCTGCAGATTAGCTAAACCTCTTGTTACAACTGTTCCCGATGGATACTGGCGAACAAGCAATCCCCCAGTTTTCAGGCACTCTTCCTATAGACAGTGACGATCAAAGCCCAAAATCTATGCAATCTCCGTCTGCCCGCGCCCCGGCTTCCAAGAGAATCGTGGGATAAATTCCATCCGCCCAAGAGGACATATCTATTTTCACACTTGCCATAAATCTTAAACTCCTCCTTCTTAACCCCAATTCCATCTAGTCTGACAGCCAGCACTTCAATATCCTCCTCAACAACATTGTCTTTTTCCAGAGTGAATACTGACGAAAAATATGCATTTCACGCCTTTGCTACCTCCATGAACACCACGCACAACTTCACACACCTGTCCTTGGTTGAGCCGAATCTTACTCTCGTCATTCTCTTCTTTCTGACATAACAATGGAAAACTGGGTGTTATTCGATCCTTTTGTCTGTCCATTAATGACAAGTCAGTCTACTTTCGAAAATCGGTAAAATGATGGATAGGGACATATATAGAACATAGAACATAGAACATAGAAAAATACAATACAGTACAGACCCTTTGGCCCTCGATGTTGCGCCGATCCAAGCCCACCTTACCTACACTAGCCCATTATCCTCCATATGCCTATCCGATGCCCGTTTAAATGCCCATAAAGAGGGTATCAAATGCCGAACCGCACAGTCTCCTTAATCGCCTTCCATAACTTCCTCTGCTGATTCATTGACATAGTAAAAGATCCTGCTTGGCTAGCTTAATGGGTATAAATGTATAGAAATGTACCCGAAACATTGCACAGACACCACGTTTCTCATTCAAGAGCTAGTCCAAGGCCTGTCTATTTTACGATGGCATCCTACTGGCTGCATCCAACTGCTTAACTGACACTGAGAGGGCAGCATTAGTGCAATTAATAAATCCCCGCAGATTGTAATAGATATAATTACTCCATTCAGTATTTTTGCAAAAACCAGTAGCAGGAAAAAGTGCCTCCTCGCCCGCGGCAATATCATTCCTGGGCTTGAACTCATTGGGGATGCCCTTTGGATATCCTTGATCAACAATGTGTACTGTCGAATCAGGGACATTTTCCCATTTAGGGCTGTGCAAATTGTTTGTGATAGGGCATTGGACTAACAAGTGATATCTGCCAGGTTCGCCAAATTAATGGTCCCAAAATCTGCACAAGAGTAGAAAGGCTCAGGATTGGGGAACGGGGCATCCTTGACTTCCCCCAATCCGTCCGAAGCCACAAAAACCGGAGAAAATCCACCTTTCACTGTTAGGCTCAGAGGCACCAATATCCCCAAAGACCGCACTCACTATCTGCTCAAAATCACAAGAAGGGATATCGAGTCCTTGCGTGCCCCTTCCAGACATTACGGTCCCTTCTCTGCCTTCACGTACCTCAGCTCCAAATTCCATATGCATCTACGGGAAGCTCTGGTGCAACGATTGAGATGACAGCAACTGGATCGTCCCTTCACTTGATTGGCAGTGGGGGAAGCCTTGGTTACCCTGAAGGATCCCTCCATTCCCAGCTCCTTATACTTCCACCAGTAAGCTCGTTCATACACCTTATCTCTAGGTTTAATGTGTCCCGCTTACTTGGCATACATCAGCACCCTCAGTTTTCCTGTGTGCAGATAGACTCATGCATCAAAATTAACCGTTGCATGTACTGCGTAAGTTCCAGGTTCAAATCTTGCAAGCTAGGCCTGTTATACGGAGCCCTCAACTTGGACACTGACATGGGACTACCAGTAAGCATTTCATGCAGCATCAATTTGCCATGCTTATAGTTTGCCAATGGTATATCATCAGTGCAATGGCAGCGTATCCACCCACTTAAGATTGGCACTTTCGCAAATTTGATTCAAATTATCTTTTAATGTTCCATTAACCAGTTCCATTATACAGGGGATGATATATATGTCCAAAGCTCTGCTTGATCCTCAACGTTTGCAGCATCAACTTGATCACACTTTGGATAGACGTAGAAACATTAACTGAAATGATGTCTGCTGGTATGCCAAACCTCGAAATAACTTCAATTGTTAAGAAACTTTACTATTGTGCCAGCGGGGTTGATTTTACACATCCACTAAACCTGACGATTACCACCAACATAGATCTCTTCCTTCTTACCATCGATACCATTTCCACATGGTCGATCACCAAATTCTTAAGTCGTCCCTTAGATACTGGTATGTATCCCATAGGGGTCGCTATTCCTTTCCTGATATCGTTGTGAGCACATGCATCGCATTGTGACAATATGTAATCCACTGAGGCCGACAAGTAACATTGCCAGAAGCCATCCTTCTTCATCTTCCTCAGTTCTTGCCCTCTAGCACAGTTATCCAACCCATATGCCTCGGAGATGAGAGTAGTCAACAAAAGGGGTATGTGCAATCCATAAAATTTCCCCTGTGCACCACAGACTTTCTTGGTTTCTACTGGCCTCACTCCCTTTGACTTCACTGTATTTGTTCAGCTGTGGACGCCTGACCATGCATCTCAATGATTCCGCTATTGTAGGCTGCAGATATAAACCCACCTGGGGCACAATTATTGCTGGAGTGCAACCAGAGGCCTTTCGAGACGGATCACCTTTTGCTTGATTATCTTTAACCGCCACCATGTCACTTTGTGTGTGTGTGTGTGTGTGTGTGTTTATGTGCGTGTGCCTGGCACTGTGGCATAGCGAACGCTTTTAGCCTCAATAACGTGGTCGTCAACTGTACAATTTGTTGGAAATGTTGTATGGGATCTCCTTGCTTTACCTGAAGCCCCTATGTTCCCAGACCGCCCCAAATAGATGGCAGATCCCAATAGCATAGGCTGAATCAGTATAGATATTGGCCTTTTCACATTCCATAAACTCACATGTTGCTGTTAGTGCCTTCAGCGCAGCTCGCTGTGCTGAAGAAGGTTGTGGACAGACCTCAAACTTAATTGTTCTACACTGAGATTGCTCTTGCTGCACTCCCGGAAAGCCCGCATGTGGCCCATCAGAGTCTCCATGACATGAGCCATACACGAACAGAACATTTTTATCTTCACTAGTCAGCGAATCAGACTGTAAATCAGTCATCTATTTAGAGAATGTAGTCACCTCCCTTATGCCATCATGGAGCTCTCCTCATGTTTTTGTGGAACATAGTCTGCTCGTCCGTTTTAGCGCATCTCTGCATATTTATGTCTGAAAATGCCAATGACATCCGATATGCCATTACCTTGGCAGGCATCAATACAAATCACCCTCTTTCTAACAATTCTGCTACCTTATAGCGCGTGTAGAAGATCGCAGGATAGTCCATTGTTATGTAGGATACCTTTTCAAATGCAAAATGAGCCACCGCTAGGACTCCATATTCCTTCTTGTGATATCAGCCTACCCTAGTACTCAACCCGCTGCTTGCAGCATTGCAGCTTCTGCCCAGACACCTTATAATCACCTTATGCCAACTTTTCCAGAAGAGATATGGTATCACACTTATATTGCCCTCGACCCTCAGAGCAAACTAACAAATCATCAATATACTGGATGAGTACACCCTGCAGGTCCATCTTCTGCACCTGATTAAATGCATGCAGTGATAGCTCAAACCCCTGCAGCATTCGATTTTAAGCATACTACCTTCCCCTGTACGTAACTGCGAACAAATATTGACGGTTTTCTGCCAGTGGAACAGTAAAGAAAGCTGACAACAAGTCAATCACTGAAAACCTATCTGCTTCCGCGGGTATATTAGCCAGAAACGTATGTGGGTTTGGAACCACTGCTGGTCAATCTTCCACCACCTCATTAACCACCCTCAGATCATGCACCAATCTCCATTTAGACTTGTCCGCTTTGGAACAAGTGCAGCACGTTTTCCTGTGCACTCCTGCTTCCAGCAGTGCCGACATTGCTGCTACTATTCCCTCGACTGACTCTGGTTTCAAAGGATACTGTGATGTTTTAGATAAATGTGCCAACATTTTAAGTCTACTTTCCACTGGATTCGCTGATTTTACTCTTCACACATCCTTAACATGCTGTGACCATAACCTAACTGGCAATGCATCCAAATAATAATGAAAGAGATGGCCACTTCCTTCAGCTTTCATTGGCATAATCCATTGGGAAAACATTTTAATCTCCTTGTGGCTCCCCATCATATCTATACAAACCACAATTCGAACATAGTTACCATTGCTAGGTTTCCAGACCCCTGATGTCATCATCTTCCATTCGCTGATCATTCCTACATGCTTCACCATGGGTCGAAAATGCTTGGAGTAATGTCCTTTATGTACTAACAATGTCACATGATCAAAGCCCCTGGCACACTGTAACATATCTCCAGAAAATTATTTTGCCTTACCTGCAATGCCGTTCCCTGTTTCCTACCACTATATCGTCACTCAATAAATGCTGCGGGGTGACAACCGCACAGTGTCAACTCTTCTCTAATACTTTACTCTGACTCTCGTCAAAAATCACTGTACAATACAGCTCAGACTTGAGTGGCGCAAGCAAATGCAGTAAAACTAAAGCATTTTTCCTCCACTTTTCTAAAGTTCCCCAAATATAATAATCTATGTCTCTTATCCAATGTACTTTTCCATCCTGGCTTGCTGCAGCAACAACGGAGAATTCACTCTAACGACAGTAAATCCTTTTTGATTACTTTCCAATTTTAATAACTTCAATAAAAGCGTCCCCACCCAACAATTTAATCAGTGTCCCCTAAGAGACTAACAAAGACAAGACGACTGTTTTACTATCTATTTGCAAACTTATTGGAACTGTAAAGTTGTTATCAGCGGTTTAATGAAAAAAAATACAATCTTAATAGATTTACCGGACATGTCAAGGTGGGAGTCAAATTGCAGTTGTGTGCAAATATACGTAGCTCTAGCATCTATCATCATAAGTGTCAACCGTCCTTCTACATTAACCTGGAGAATAGTTTCCTGGTCAGCTTCCCGCGTTAGCAAGGATATCGTACCTTCCCACTGGGGTCCTCTGAGTATCCCTGAAAAATCATCGAAGGATTTACAGTCCCAGTCGGGCCTTTAAGGATTTGATGCGGGATAGCCAGAAGTTCCTGACTCATAGGTCCACCCTGGGGCTATGGTCAATATGGACAATCACTCCTCAAATGGCCTGTTTGATAACACGTCCAACACTATTCCTGATCTTCTCTGACTCTGACATCGCACCATATCCTTTATCCACCTACTGGTCCCTGGCATTGGAGACTCCAGTTCCGCCTAGGTTGTTACTTAATTTTGTTTTGCCCTTTGTATTGTACTTGTGGAAAAGTCCATTCAAAAACGTTTTTTTTATCATCACGGGGTTTTCCAGCCCTTGCCAGGTGGCGTAAGAATGTTCTCCTATGATGGCATGTTAGACATCGCATTAGCACTGATCGACCCAGTTGTCACTGGCAACATCGTCTTGCTTTCCTCTCTTTCTTTCTTTTTAGGTTCCTTCAGCTGCTGTAGCGGGAAATTTCTTTGCACCTCCACCTGCTGTTCAGTCAGATTCTTTATGCCTTTCCAGTATCTTTTGACCACATTGACTACATGATCTCTGAAATCTTGGTGGGCCATTGACGTTAGTCCCTCTACCTCCTCTAAATTAGAATTGACTTGAGGGGACATTGCCTGAGCAATAGCAGTCTGGAATATTGTGGTCAACAGCTGACTACCTTCCCCATGTTGATCCGTTTCAAGTCTCCAACTTTTCATCTGGTTTTCCAAATAGACTCCTGGGTTTTCCATTTCTGCCAGTGGATCTCCTCTCAAAGATTTGGGACCAATCTTAGGAGGATAATAATCTGCATGTGCCCGCCATACAATCTGCCTTACTTAACCAAACCCAACACCATCATTCATTGGATTGTCCACCACATTCTTCCGGCGGGATTGCTTCATTATCTACCTTAATTGCGATAATTCCAACACCTTTGTTAACAGTGCCCCCATAGACAACAGCCGGACTGTCGTTTCATCCTCAAAGTCTCTAATCTATTTTGCTGCTCTATCACGTAAATTGGACAACACATTTCTCAGAGTTTCTAGATCTTGTGTTCCCAAGGAATGTATTGCGGCTGTCTCCACCCTTTTATAAGTAATGACATTATCTTTGCTATGGGAGATTATTTCCCTTAATAAAACTGCTACATTGTATTTCCTCACCAGATCCACTTCAGACCCTACTTCTATATGTTCCCATTCTTTTTCAGCTTGCTCTGTTTGGGCCCATTTTCCTGAATACATTACTGTCTCCTCTGTTTTTCTCTCCCTTTCACTTTCCCTATCACTGTCCGGTTGTTTCTGTCTACAATCCCTGCAATGATTTAAATATGCTTCATAATCCCTACGTTCTCTTTATTTGTAGAGCGCCCGAATTTCATCTCTGAATCACTCTTTTTCCAAGTCAAGAGTTTCTAATTCTGCTTGTCTCCTCGCCTGTTTTGCCTTTCGTTTTAGTCTTAAAGCATTCTGTTCAGGGCCAGCTTCTTTCTAATTCAATCCCCTCTATCTCTTTTGTCATCCTTTCTACAGAACAGTGTGTAACATTCTCTCCAGGGCGTGGGGGTGGAGATGTTTCCATCTCTCCAAACCTGGTATAAAAATATGTTGTCCCCGGCTGGGTCTCGATGTATGAAGTCTATTTGTTTTGCATTGAGCATGTGGAGACGTTTTCATCCACAGCCTTTGTGTGGAGCATATTCTGCTCTCTGGCGCGCCCATCAGTTGTAACTGGTGCCTGAAAACCTTTCCACAAATCCTCTCCTTCAACTCAAAGTAGCTTTGTAATTTCCAACTCGAGTTCTCTTGTCAATATTCTCTTCTTTGATTATCGTTAGGTCTGTATATATTAATTTACTCTTCCATTTTATGGCACATGTTTATACCAATGGTACCTTCATTAATATTTATACCGAATGCCATTTCGTTAACAAATCCTCAGTTCTTCTTTCTCATTTTTCAGAAATTTTAATGATTTCGCTTCTAGCTACTGGAAGTTTCTCACTCAATAATAGAACTTCAGTCCCATTACTCATCCTGACATATGTTTCAGTCCAGCTAAACTGATATCTCTGTTCTCACAATTCACACTCTTCTGGCTTAGAAGTCTGATAGCACCTCATCAGTTATTGTATGTATTTCTCTAACTACATCTTTCAATCGTCATTTACCAAACGAGCAATCTTATGCTCCCTTATTTTCAACCAATGAACAAAAATAAAAATATTGTTCGTTCTGCCTATACGATTCTCTAATCAATGATGGTTCCTTGAAAAACCTCTCCTGAAAAAAAAACGTTTTAAATTCCTGCAGGGCAAAATACAATCAAAGGACTCCCAGATTTCCATTTCCGGGGGAACAAAACGCAAATACTTAGCCATCAACTCATCACAATTTTTAAACTGTAGATTCTGTTCCTCTCAGACACAATTGCGCACAAATCCTTTCTGCAAGCCAGAGCTTCTCTCTCTCTCTCTCTCTCTCTCTCTCTCTCTCTCTCTCTCTCTCTCTCTCTCTCCCTCCCTATCTCTCTCTCACACATACACACAAAACATTTCTGCAAGCCAGAACTTTTTTCTCTCTCGCTCACACACACACAGAGTGAGAGAGAGAGACGCCACAAAGCCTTTCTGCAAGCCAAAACTTCTCTCCCTTAGACACACACGCACAGACACACACGAAGCCCTTCTGCAAGCCAGAGCTCCTCTCGTTCTCTCTCTCTCTCTCTCTCTCTTTCTCACACACACACCTTTTCTGCAAGTAGCAAGGATCTCAGCACTGATCCAAAGTCTCTCTCTCTCACACACACACACAAACAGAGCCTTGCCTAAACATACCCTCTGTTCATTTCTAAAAGTACAGTCTAATTATCATACAGGCCTTGTCTTAAACATCCAACAGTCTAGTAACACTTTATCACTATGACTATTCTCTCTAACTTTACTTATAATTTTACTTTACTTTTACTTTACTTACCCTGGTGAGACCACACCGGGAGTACTGCGTGCTGGTCTCCAAATTTGAGGAAAGACATTCTGGCTATTGAGGGAGTGCAACGTAGTTTCACGAGGTCAATTCCTGGAATGGCGGGTTTATCATACACTGAAAGACTGAAGAGACTGGGCTTGTATACCCTTGAGTTTAGAAGACTGAGAGGGGATCTGATTGAGATGTATAAGATTATGAAAGGATTGGACACTCTGGAGGCAGGAAACATGTTTCCGCTGATGGGTGAGTGCCGAATCGGAGGACACAGCTTAAAAATACGGGGTAGACTATTTAGGACAGTGATGACGAGAAACCTCTTCACCCAGAGAGTGGTGGCTGTGTGGAATGCTCTGCCCCAGAGGGCAGTGGAGGCCCAATCTATGGATTCATTTAGGAAAGAGTAGGATAGAGCTCTCAAAGATCGTGGAATCAAGGGTTTGTAGATAAGGCAGGAACAGGATACTGATTAGGAATGATCAGCCATGATCATATTGTATGGCGGTGCAGGCTCGAAGGGCTGAATGGCCTACTTCTGCACCTATTGTCTATTGTTTTTTGTCTATTGTCTATTGTCAATCATCAACTTCCAGTCTGCTGATTTTCAATTTCATCCAAAATCACTAATACTAACAATAAAACAACCCTTATCTGTTCATGGTCGTGCAGTCCCTATAATTCCTTGTCTTTTTGTTTTGTTTTTCTTTGTTTTCTTAAAAATAGAGCGGTATCCACAGAAACGTAAATGCACCGCTTCGAATTTTGACTTAATCTCTTTATTCTATAACTACTGACCCCCTGCGCAGTTTTCCTGACCTATCTTCTCAAAGGTTAATTTACAATCCATCTTCTGGTTCTTTGGATCCGAAATAGCCGCCATCAACTTTCTTTGTACTTCTGCATTCCAGAGAACCTCCCTTGATGCAATGTTCTCCAAATTAGCTGCAAAACGCTTTACCTTTTTTTGGGGTTTGCAATCCTTTTAATCTGTCTGTCTCAGGAGAGCTCTTGGTTAACCTGGAAATTGCTCTGCGGCTGCGGCCTCTTTTCAGAGGAAAAGATCTCTGCCCGGTCCTATCTTGTGTTCCAACCTTGTTGTAGAATGCTCTATAAAAATTGCCAGGTAACACTGAAAAGTCTTCACTAAACTAAACTTTAATCAATCAAGATCAAAGCTGTGGCAGCCAGAAAAATGTCTGCCCTGTCTGCCCACATGCTCTTTGTTCTTTTGCATTTTATACAGTTGTTGTTCCTGTGCTTATCGGATAAAATTACCATAGCCAATCATGCTGGCTTCCTTTGGTTTTCGAAACTAACCATCGACTGCCACACGAGTTGCCTAAAAAAAGCTGTCACATGACAGCACCATCGTCTTCTGCATTAGCTCGTCTACTAGTGATTTAACTAGCCTATCACCATGCACTACTATTATCTGTCAGTCGGGCTCTGTAATATGATCCGCGACCTGTATTACAACACTAAGTTAACTACATAAATGGCAGAGTAACTTTAATTACACCAGTTTAACCATGATCATACCAAATGGCAGACCAAGGTTCAGATCCGAAATGCCTCTTACTTTTTATGTTGTTATGCTTAAGTTGCAGGAACTTTAGAGCAGCCTTGGCACCTCAAACATGAGCTTTCAATATATTTGTCAGTAGATTTTCAACACTTCAGCCATTTTGTGTCTATTACATCACGTGTTTTGCAATTTCCCTTTGAGTGAATAATCTGCATTTTAATAGATTATTTGTTATTTGTAATTACTGGTCAATTTTCAGCAGATTAAAAAAAAGCTGGAATATCTCAGGGATGAAACGCTCTTCTGAGGAAGGCAAACGAGACCCGAAACGATTCCTCCACAGACGCTGCCAGACATGATGAGCATCTTCCAACAATTTCTGCTTTTGCTTCTGATTAATTTCATGAGATGTATCAACATCTCAGGATGGATAGCAAGAAGCTATTCTCCCCAACTGGAGGAGTTACTCACGAGGGGAGAGGGGACACGTTTAGGGGAGATTCACGAAAGGTTCTTTACGTACAGGGTGATGGGTGCTTGGGACGCGTTGCCAGTGGTGGTGGTAGTGATGGACACGATAGCGTCATTTAAAATGTGTCAGGACAGATACGTGAATGGGAAGTGAGCAGAGGTAAAGATATCCATCGAAAATGGGCGACATGTTTGGATATAGTCTCTGGACCTGCTGCTGTGCTCTTGGTTTTCTTCCAAAGAAAATGTGCACTTCTCAGCATGGCTCGTCATTCGACTCTGCTAAGTTCTGTGTCTAATAATCAGGCAGTCTTGTCCACCAATGTTAATGAAATTAACTTAGATAATTCTGCATATTATTTTTATTTATTTTATATTACAGCAACACAGCCAGTTAACACAATACATTGAAGTCTTCCATAGCATAAACACAAGCTGAGCAGCCGCTGTGCTGAGCTGATGTAAACTCTCAAAGAAATATCTCGAAGCAACCAATTACTGTACCTCCCTGGAACTTGACATGAGTAATATTAGGTAACATTTTTTACAGAAATTGAAAGTATGCCCATCCTCGAAGAGAAACACACGGAGTACCTCCAGATTTATTATACGCCGTTTACTATCCCACCATTGCCGCAGACAGGCTACCAGGTAAAGTAGTGTTGTTGCTTTGCTATTGTAGACAACATTTGCTTCTATATCAATATGACCGCATTACCAGCTTTATTTCTCTTTCTTTTGATTTGTTAGAGGGACATGTATTTTTCTCAATCTCTAGAAGATTGCACGTTCGTGGCATTAATACGATATTAAAGCTGCATTATTTATTGAGTTTCAAAATTAATGCAACCCGAGCTTAAAATTGATTTTAAAGAGCAAGTCCAGTGTATTTATTTCTTATTAAAAACTGTATATTTTCCACACGTAGTTTTCTCTATATTCTGTGATCGAAACTATTTTGGTGTTTTGATTATATGAATTCAGGCAATTTTGACGAACAGCTACGATGTCAGGGCCGCTCTGCCGAATTATTTGAACTGGAACGGGTGAATGTGCATACTGCTATCAAGGTAGAAGTTGAATTCCGTGGTGATGCAAAAATTGTTTGAATATTCAGAAAATGTTATTATGGTTTCAACTGAGATATGACACTACGTGCTGTTGACTTATCACACTGCTTACACATTACATATTAATTTGTGAAGGAACGATTGGTTAGTAGAAAGATTTCAAAAAAAACGAGAAATTGGGAGTTCTGAGGAATTTTGTTCCTTTTCGAGGGAATGCAAGCTGGTAAGTGTAGGGAAGTGGATGAATAAAGATAATGGTGATCTGATCAAGAATACGGAAGGAGATATACTTGTGGTGGAAAATTTCGATCAAGTCAATGTCTTGAAGTGTACGGGGGTGTAGAAGCATTCATTAGAGAATCCCTATAGTATCGCAGCACGCTGTTTGTCCCATCGAGGGTCAAGTGTGCGGTGCTCGAACAACACAGCAGGTCAAGTAGCATCAGAGGAGCAGTACAATCGACGATCATTCGTCCCATCGAGTCCACATCAACCCTCTGTAGATGATTATGTCCATACCCTTACCCATCCCAAGACATAATGGGAAATTATGGAGGAAATTACGAGGCCGCTGGCACAGATGTTTGAATTATGGACAGCCAGGGCTGAGGGGATGGAGGACTGGAAGATGGGAAATGTTATGAATTTATTGAAGAACGGTTCCAAGGCGTAGCCTGTGAACTAGTGATTGGTGAGTTTTACATCAATAATAGTAAGTTATTGAAAGGGATCCTGAGAGACCGGGCTTACGTGCATTAGAACTGATTAGAGATAGTCAGCATGGTTTGTTCGTGGGAAATCGTGTCTCTCAAACTTGATGGAGGTTTTTGAGGATGTGACCAAGAAGACAGATGAATGCAGAGACGTAGACATTGTCCACATAAACTTCAGTAAAGGTTTTGATTAGATTCTGCGTGTTATATTCATGAGTAAAATTCGATCACACAGGTGATTCTAGGTGAAGTTGTCAATTGGATACAAAACTACATTTATGGTAGGAGACAGAAGGTGGTCGTGTACGGTTGTTTTTAGAACTGAAGGCCTGTGACAAGCGATGTTCCACAGAGATTTGAGTTTGGTTCAATGTAGCGTTTCAATCATATTTAGATACGAATTCAGGTAGCATGATTAATACGGTTTGTGGAACACATCAAAACCGATAATATAGTGGTTAGTTTACTTCCGATTATAGCTTTTTTTGATAACTTTGAGCAATGTGCTGAGGGGTGGCAAAAGTATTTTAATTTGGATAGATTAAAAATTCAATTTGAGCATTAATTTTGGTAAAATGAACCAGGACAGGAATTGTAAGTTAAATGTAGTGCCCCAGGTAGTTTTGTCAAACAGGGGAACCAAACGGTTCAAGTACAGAGTTCTTTGAAAGTTGTGTCAAAAGTAGGCAGGATTGTTAACGAAACATTCCACATGCTTGCGCTATTGCTCAGATGATTGAGCATTGGATTTGGGATGTGATGTTGAGATTGCACAGGACGTTCGTAAGGCTACTTTTGGAATAATGAATACACATATGGTTGCCATACTGTGGGAAGGATAGTAACAAATTGAAGAGATTTCCAAATAGATTTACCATCATGTTCCAACTACTGGTGTGTTTGAGTTATAAGGAGAGAATGGCTGAGACATTTTCCACTCGAGGGTAGAAGATTGAGGAGCACCTTCATAGAGGTTTATAAATTCTTGACAGGCATAGATAAGGTGAATAGCAAAGGTCTTTTCCTTAGCGTGTAATAGACAAAGATCAGGAGATATATTTTCAGTATGAGAAGAGAAACGTTTAAGAGATTTGAGGGGTAGATTCTCAAACAGCAGATGGTTCGTCTGTGGAATAAACTGCCTGAAGAAGTATTAGATGGAGATTTAACTTTGACATTTATCTGATGTTTGAATAGGTGCTTTAATAGGAAAGGTTTATGGATGAAATGCAAGCCAGTGGGACATGTTTATTATTATTGAAACTTGGTGGGAATTCGGGGAGTTGGAAGGAAGGTTTGCATGCTGGACGACTATCTGAATCTTCAGCTCAATATTATAACATCTTTGCATGGTATTCGGTTAACAAAACGTTTGATGGTGCACATGCAGATTCATGACTTTAATAATTATGATAATGTTATAAATGATTCATTGATGAGGTACTACTTTTAGTACTTCGCTAAATCCTGTCGAAATCGGACGTTTTCACCAGTGAGTGTTTGTCAGGCGACATTCTTTGATTTCTGCTTTTTTCCCCATAACTCACAGATCACTGACTGGACTCTTAAACTATGAAACCCACCTTTACATCTTCGCCTGATGGTTCCGAATTGATTGATACTGGTTCAGGATTTCCACTGACTTTTTGCAGGTTGCAATATCATAGACTGACTGCTTTTTGTCGATTTTAACAACATTTATTGAATCGCTATAACTTCTGGAAAACCTTATGACTAAGATGCATTTGTAATGCCTCTAAATATATTTTCAACATTTACCCAACTATGACAAATAAAATGAGAGAGAAAACGGAATTCTGCAGAACTTTTCCCCAGGTTTTAGAAGCAGGGAATATGTTCGAATATAATCGAAATGCAATCTTAAATGGAGGCGTAATTCACTTTTCACAGGACTTGCGTACCGTCAGCAAATATTTATGGAAACATATGTAACGTTTAAGGAAAGCTTTTATCGAATTTGTCAAGGTCGAACAAGAGAAATAATAATAAGAACACGTTCCAATCTGGTACAACCGAATGTTTGGAACTTTCTCATTATTGAGGCCCACAGAAGTTCTCACATTCGAAACGAAAGGCTAGTAAACTAATATAGAGCATATGTATATAGGAGCTGCGTGCAAAGTTTTGTTGAAATTGCGATGATGAACATAGCACTAAGATTGGACTAAACCCATCTTTAACACAGTGAAATCTTAGTTGTTGTGTGGTAGCATAACGATTTGTGCTCCAGATCCAACAGTTTCTACTGTCAAACAAGCATTACCGTTTGCTGATGAAAAACAAAAAAAAAACTTGGCAGACATATGAGCTGCGAGAAAGTCGTGAAGAAACCGGAGAGAAAAATTAAATGAGGAGACATGCAGATAGATGGATTAAAATGTGTAAAATATATAAAAGCATCCGGTTTGATTGGACATCAACCAGTTGTTGGATAATGCAATATGTTGGCACGCATAAGGCTATTTTAATGCCTCATTGATAATTGAATGATTACGAACATGCAATAAATGCTTTGGAAGGCAGTCAATAGTCAGAAACTTTGGCAAGAGAGCTCAGAACACGAGTCAAGTTATTTTATGTGAAGCATACAGGTCTTGGCGAGACTGCATCAATTTCATTATGTATACCGTACATGTATAAGAGAATACAGTGGCTATAGTGCCGTGCAGTGAATATTCAATACACTGATTTGTGATACGATATGATTGTCCTATGAGGAGAGACTGAGGAAAATGTGACTGCACTCACACAAATGTCGATGACTGAAAGATAATCTCTTTGCTTCAAGCAAAATTTTATTAGAATGCTTACAGTAGGTATATGAAGGATCACCTCCATCCTTGTGGAGTCCTGAAAGAACGTATGTATAATTAGCACACGAGGTAGGCAATGACTAACAGAGATCAGGTTGACCTTCTTTATTAAGATAGGTGTAATGTCAAGGCATTCTGCGACTGAAATGGCTGTGTAAGCATGATTCTTTCTGAGCATCTTTAAGACAATACATTTCCAGATGACGATGATAGCAATAATAACAAATACCAGCAGAGGCAGACCCAGGCCATACTAGCTTTGAAGTAATATTTTGAAAATATTTCCATTGCATTTTTGTTTCGAGTCAATCGACGAGTAGGTCTGCTATTGTTCCAATTTCCACCACTTTACTTCTAGTCCATTTATGCGCAATGATTTAAAATTGCTCACCTATCCCAAAATCCAAATCAAAAGAGTGAACATTTTGGATGATACAAAGTCTTATTCTTTGTAACAATACATCAATAATCGCTATCCGTGGTTTGCAGAAAATCAGAATCTAGTTAACTATCATTCGAAAAGCTCAATGTTTTGAAATGTGTTTTGCCGTGAATTTCCCCTACACGTAAGAATAGCAAAAACCAAATTAGATATTCACTACCATCTTCTCGGTTTTACACATTGTGCAGTTCATTTTTCAACTTATTGCAGTAAATCAGCCACATCTATTAATTGAAAAAATCTTCGTGTTTGAATGAATGTAACCCTCTCCAGTGACAGTTTCTACAGGTAAAAATTGCTGTTTGATTAGTTGTTTCAAAAATATGTCCGTATGTATTTGCTGGTGTAACATCTTCCTTGATTCTTTGACAGTTCCGATGTTTCGATCCCACACCCGCGCCTTGTTCTCTGTTAGGTATCAACAGATTGTTCCACAATACTTTGCCATAAATTGGCCTCACATTTAATCATTCTTCTTTGATTGAAGTAGACCACTAACTCTAGATTTTAAGGTTATTTTCAAAATAGAAACAGGATTCATACATCAAAACTTCATGAAAAACCCATAAAATGAAATATATTATTTTGGACAATAATTTGTTATTCATTATGATTCTCGCTGTCCATCTACAATATTATCGCAAACCTGGTAATAAGTTCCTTCTGGTTCGAAGAAGATGCAGCCTTTCTGGATGTATAATTTATTACTTCATCTGTAAGGCAGTGACAGATCTCCTGGTCATGATAACGGTTGTAATTTTAAACCAGTTTTGATGGGATTTATTTTGCATCAAATTTCCTTTGTATCACGCCAGTGCACAGCTTTAGTTATCCCTTACAACTCTCATTGACAGTTGTGCCTGAATAAACATCGCTTTCCCCTTTGAGCATTTGCTGCCACTTGTTACCAGAAGCTGAAAATAAAATGTTGCACGGAGATGATTGCAGCCGAGGTCATAGGAATTGTGTGCGCTCTTCCCTGTGTGAAAAATATCCCAACATATTCTCTTTGTGAACCTATCTACATTGTTGATCAAACTCCTTGGTTCTGCGGTATGATGTGTCACTTCCCTGGAGTGCTTATGAGTGTATTCAAGCCATCTTGAACCCTCTTCTCCCATTCATGCTGATTTTACTGCACTATGCTCAAACAATCACACACATTCTAGCAGCCAACAGGACCTGCAGAAAACTCTGTTACTTGAACAATGCCGACATTAAGAGAGAAGCGGAGATAGAAGTGCGCAGTAAATCGATTATGGTACATAACACGTGCTTTTTTCCATCTTAACCTTTCGAATTCCATTGACAGCCAGAGGTTATTGGACCTATTTCCCTTGACTTTCACTTTTAGAGGAGTTTCAGTGACAGCCAGCAGCCTTCATGGTCACGTTGCGGGGCCCACATAAATCCAAACAAAACATTGGTAGAATCTCAGCCACGAATCTCTGGATTATTGGGGTATTTTCCATTCTTGTTTGTGTCTGTTTTGAGATAATTTCAAAGTGTACTAGAGGGATAGCTTTGCATTTGGGAAATTACTTATCACATTGTGTCACGATTTGATGGTTTCGCACAATTCATTTTGAAACGATTATCGTTGAATTTGAACATGTAAGATAAAAGCACTAATTGGGAACATTATGTTTGCATCCGGTCTCGCATAACATAAATATCATCAAACCGGGAAGGAAATGTGATAAGTCCGAGTCGGTGGGAAGAATTTTTCATCCCCCTCTAATCTGGAAAGGCATTGACACAGTTACATTGCTGAGAGACCTTTTTCCAAATGTGGGAAGAAATTCACTCAGTTTTCCCACTTTCTGAAGCACCAGCGAATTCACACTGGAAAGCGGGCCTCCAAATATTCAGACTGTGGGAAATGCTTGATACGTTCCATGGAATTTAATATCCATTCAAAGTATACACATTGACCAAAGTCCTGTCAATGCTTTCACTGTGGGACTGGCTACTGATACGCATTTCGACTCAAAGTACCCCACCAAGTCTACACTGGAGAAAGACCGCTCATCTGCAAAGTATGCGGGAAGTGATTAATTCGATCATTCAGCTTACTTACACACTAGCGAGTTCTCAGTTTTAAATATCCAGATTGTCGAACTGTCGTGAAAGCTCCAGAGGACTTATGTCTCGTCAATGAGTTTACACTGAGGAGAGAAGTTCAGATGCTCTTACTGTCGCACAGACTTCAGGCTCTCTTCGTGACATACTGTTAACCAACGAGTCCGCGCTGGCGAGAGAACATTCGTCTGCTCTGAATTTGAAAACGAATTCATTCAGTCGCGATATCTGCTGTAAGACTTGTGAATTTACAGTGGAAAATGCACCGTTTTCCTGTGCAACGTGTGACTTGAGATGCACTGATTCATCTATTCCACTGAGACACTTGCAAGATTAAACTGAAGTAAGATAATTCAGCTGCTCCAAGTGTATGAAGTGATTCATGTTGTTATCCTACCAACTAATACACCAGCGAGTTCACACTTGCGAGAAACATTTCAAATACCAAGTCTGTGGGAATTGCTTTCCAGTTCCTGTCAACTGATGACCCAAAACATATTCACGCTGTTGGACTGTGTTCAACAATGATCTTAACTCATTCACACTGGTGATAAATTGATCACTGCTCTCTGTAGAGGAAATCATTAACTTGGTCATCTCATCGTCGGCACTGAAACAACAAAAAGTTCTCAAATGTTTTCAGTCTGATGTAACTGATACTGTTAATCACACCCAGGAGTGAATCATGTGCATTCTGAGCATTGGTGTTTTTTTTTCTGTTTGTGATAATAATCCCTGTAACTGGGCTGGATTGTCATAATCAGGATTGACATCATGCAATCAACTTTAAATGAACCTCAGCACTATTGGCTTCTGTTTTCTTTTCCACCTGAATGCTGATCATCACCTGCCTGCAGATCAGACCAATCTTGGGGTATTCCATCAGAAGCAGAATGTAAGCTTGAACCAAGTCTTTCAGGATGATGTTCAGTATGATACTTCGGTATATTTCCGGTCTGTTCACCGAAAGTCTCCATGTGCGTTCACATGAAGTGCACAAAATAGTGAATGGCGAGGAAATTACCTGGTTAAACTGAGAGACAGAGAAAAAAGCAAAACCAGAGAATCGTTGAGAGAGAAATAAGGGTTAAAAATACATGACTCGCTCAGAGAATGAATACAGCGCAGTGAAGCTCCCTGAGGTACTCACCTTGAAATGTCTCACTGCTGGGCAGGAAATAAAAAGGCTCAAATTGAATTCAATTTGACAAACTACTCGAAGTTCAACCAGCAGAGGTTACTCATGCGCTAGCGTTTAAATATAGGAAAGGAAGTAATAAAGAAAATAATTGTCTTGCGGTAACTCTGCTGGAATAACTCACAAGTTAATAGATTAGTTCGCTACTAAGTTATAACTTTTACAATGCAATAACATCCAATAAGCACACTCTCGGCAAAACACAAATTCAGAAAACAGATTGGCTGTCATGCAGTTCCATTCGACCAGTTGGGGGAGAAAAACATCAAGAAGTCTTTGGGAGAGTGTAGCCGGACAGATACACTGCAGTAGCAGACCCAGCTACAACTGACACTATTAAGAAAATCTAAGATGCTAATAATGATAGTTCTGTGAAAGCTTGACCACACCCTTTCAGGCTGCATTCATTCTTCTAACGTCCAAACAAACCAAGGCCTCACAAGCTGTACATTTCAAGATATTTCAATGGACATCTCGGTACTTGTGTGTTATAATATTTCTTTTTAAAAAAAACTGATAAAATTGTCCTCCGGCAGCCATGATATCACCACGACAGCAAAAGGACAAACACCACTTCCCGAGCCATGAAACGTGTCAAAAATAACAGAGCCTAGGTAATTATCGAAAAGTTCTATCTAAGAAAACTTTTCAAAAACTCGCATTATCAAAGCGATCTGTTTTCAATTTTGAGATATCCGACAGTAACTTGCATTTGGAATGATATCGGAAACACTGGAGTCAGAGACAAGATCCCTCTATTGAAACTCCAATCACCATGTAACTGTCCTTTCCTGGTGTTCTATCAAACATGATAATAGCTTAGAGGTCTGTGCAAACGAGAGATCACCTCACGTTGTGAAGGATGAGAGGGTCTCTGAAAGACAAAAGACTGGATGAAACAAAATGGTTCATTGTTATGTCAGAGGAACTGAAATTGTCTGCTCAGACTGAAGTAGATTGAGTGAGGATGAGATAGACGTTTTGAAGGACAATACATTTCTGTTTTAAAAAGGGCACACTGATGCAAGATTTTAGTCAAGAGACACAAGGAAGGAATGAAAAAAATGCGTAACATATGAGAGTTATCCATAATAAAATCTTTATCTGCAAAGGCCGATGACATGAAGAATGTGATGCAAACAAAGTTTTTTCTAGCATTATGAATCAGTTCCCTGTTTGGAAATTCCCATATAATGATATGGAAAAGGTATTTACAACATGTGTCTCTGTCTGTTTCTGATATAAATTCAGAAACAAATTCAATTAATCCCTTTCGATCTTGCTGTTATTAACTCCGTCTTCAAACACTTTCGAAGCAAAGAATGTGCATGCTCCCTGTTCCACATTGCTTCTCGTTGTATTGGCAGACGCTTCCTTCAGGCTTACTGTCTGCTTTTCTTCCTCAATACTTCAATTCACTGTTCAGCATCACAGATCTTTAGACACATAAGACAACATATGCAAGAAATGTTGGGATTTTGCAGAAAAGAACAATCTGGAGCAAAGGTGGAATGCGGAGAAGATTCAGATCAAGCTTGAAATAAATTGAGAACAATTCTCACATCTGCCCCAGCCGTGGGAATGCTGAATTAAAAATTCCGTTTCATATAATTTATCATCATGTGATTCGACACTATAGATTTGTAGTCTGTAAGAAATGTGAGGACTGAATGAAATCAGTCGCATATCACTTCAAAGTAGAGGGTCGGTGAAAGCAGACATCCACATATGTACCAATACTGTGCCATCTGCACAGAAGAGGTGTCTGAATGCATCACGTTGAAGGAATAATTTGAATTATCCTTACCCCACATGGCCTGGTAGAGGTAGTGGAGGCGGAGCAGAGCTATTAGAGGAGTGTGCCTGATAGCTAATTTGCCAAACGACAAAATATGTTACCACTCGTGGTTTGCACACACAATTCGACAATGATATCACACAAATAGGCTTAAAGGTAAACGTTTAATAGGAGGAGCTGATGGAATGGGAAAAATTGGCAACATGAAATGGAAAGAATGGCGCCTGGAGAATGCAGAACAGAAGTATAGCCCTCCTCGTGTACAACAAAACGACTGAAGACATATACTTGATCTGCATACACTGGAAGAGTTAAAATTCAACATCAGGTAACCAGATACCGATGGTGACTTGGAACTGGCAGGGGCATTGTAAGTTTCTGCCAGACATGTATGACATGTGCACCGCGGGAGCCAGGGAAGGCTATTAAAAATAATTGTTCCGGATCAGCCCCGTCACCGAAGTCCTTGGGAATAAATCCATATTAATACACAGGATCACTCCCATATTCAGAGGGAAAAGGGCATCACCCAGTTCTCACAGTGAGATTTACGAGGTTGTTAGAATTATCCCATGGAGAGACTGCTCAGCAGAAGCCATAGCACGAATATGAGGAGAGAGAAAATTACGGTGATGGGACATACACTCACTTATTGACTAAAACATGAGACTCACTTCATGAATACAATGCATGTGCGCCAGACTCAGAATTAAGTAAACCTTCAATTTAGTTTATCAACTTCTGAGTTCAGTCTGAGCGATTGAATCTGATGCTCAAGAATAGTTTCAGAAATGCACTGATGGAAAGAAGCCTGAGCAAGTGTGTTGATAGCAATTCCATTACAATCTAGACGCATTTCAAACGTAAATGTATAATCCCATTTGAGTTGATGACCAGTCAAAGCTTGTAATGTCAGAGGCAGAGTTTCCCAGTTCGTGTGAGGATTCGATATATGACTGCATGGACTGAAGAGTGAAGAGATTGGCAGGGATTTTGAAACCGAACAAAGATATTTGATAAGGGATAAACAAAATCCAGATGATCACGTTACGGTTAGACTCTAATGGGGCAACGCGACATAAGAAGGAATGTGCTGCAAAAACATAGGGTTAAATAAATGTGAGTGAGCTTCTCGATTATTTTTCATTTTTTGTCTAACAGATGGCCACTAATTTCAGTTCTCTAACACAAGGCATTCGTATTCAGATTAGTCCCATAATTTTGATGCCTTTACAACTATATCATTCTTTGGACATAGGGAGCAAATTGAGCTGGTTTCTCCTTACGGTCAGGGGCTTGGTTGATTAACACTACTGTGATTCCCGGGATGGCAATTGGTTTAGGTCGGCTCAGGCGGCTCATCGAAAATGATATGGCCGATGAAGCTAATTACTGGTAATGGACCATTTATCTTCAGAGCAAAGGAATGTTTTTAATCAGTGTATGTGCTGGGGACTTTCAAGAGATGTTACGGGAAAGTCCCCAACTCCTTCTACAAATAACGTCGGTATGCTAGACATAGGCTCGGGGTTATAAGCAGAATGTAAGTTTTTCTTACAGCGTTGTTGCTTTAACTTTATAAAAAATATATTCATCAGTCTTAGCTGCCTTAAAATATATCTCCTGTTCCCTTTGACTTTCATCTATCCAATCACTCAGCTTTTCACTTCTGGGAGTTCCATCTGCTGTACATACCTCTATCCGCCAACGCATGCATAATTCCTCCAACTGGCCAGTAAGACATCTTTCCATTTACTATCAATTTTAACCTTTTATTCTTTAATTAGTTGTTAATCAATGCTGCCATGATTCAAATTAACCATGGGGATAAATCCAATCGATTCTGTTCTTAAATCTGATTTTGTAATTCAGGACTAATACAGTTAATTTCAAAAAAAATCCATGATTATTATGTGTAATTGACAGACAGAAACCGAACAAGTCACGAAGACATTTTAACAGTCATCAATGTAAACCGGCAATTCATTTATTTAAAACTAAATTTTAAAATATAACATGTACAGTTTCCGACCCATCATGAGTAACTAGTTCTATTCCCTTAATTGAAAACCGAGAATAGTTTCCTTAAGTGGTCCTCACCATTAATTGCTCCTTTACACTGCTACAGGATGTAAAATGTGTGTACCTAGATGAAGAGGTTTTGTAATGTAACATTATATAACAACATAACAAAATAATTCTAGTGCCTAAATAATGGCCAAATCCAGCGGTACCGATCTTAATAATGGTATATTAATTTTTGTTACTTGATTTTCACAACAGAAAGTTCAACTGAAACATCAATTTTCAGCTAGGTAGGTAAAATTGAAAGAGTAAAGTACGACTAGCGCTCCATAATCACCAATGAGGTACAGCAGTTTTCAAAGTAAGTGGAAACAAACGAGTCCAAAACAAAAGAAAATCAGCTTAGATCCGCCAGTATCATTTTCTGCGTCTTCCTCCATACTAAACTGATACTAACATTGACTTTCATGTGAGCATAAGAAGCGACTAGTTAGAAGTTGACATTCGGGCAGTCATGGCCAGTAAGAAGAACGGACGTGTTATTTTCATTAATATTACCTTTTAATATGTATTTCATAATCACCGATGGTTCATCCAATCCGTTAAAAGAAACCATGTTAAATTCACAAAAATCAAATTTAATTACAAACACTCCCAGGTCTAGTGCTCCAGGGCACCAAATACAAACATTCCGTCACCAAAAGCAAGTGTGCACTCAAATTCTGACCACAAACAGTTAACTTTGGAGCAAGCTGCAGGGAATCAGCGCTGTGTCGGTTTCTCTCGCTCTCTCTCTCTCTCTCTCTGTCTCTCGCTCTTTCTTTGTCTCTCTCTCACACACACACACACACACACACACACACATACACACACACACACATACACACAAACACATGCACACACATAGAGAGACACACAGACACACATACACAGAGAGAGAGAGAGAGTCAAACAAGAACATTTTTTCAAATTTCTTCCTATCTCAGTGGTTTTTATTTGCTTTTAGTTTATTCCGTGCTTGTAAGGGTAATGAGGCACTTACATTCCAGAACAGCCAAAGTTATGAAATGTAGCCTCATGGATCGTGGCTGTGATACATAGCTGCTTAACCAGGTGGGCAAAATCTAAATTCCTCTCAGCCATTCCATTTGCAATTCTAACAATATTCTCAAGCCAAGTCTTTCATGCCTCTACACCAGTCTGCGACCCAGGTGACTCTTACAACTCCCCCTCCCCGTTTATGAGCGTAGGCATCATTCTTTTGCAATGCAGGTGTTCTTTTCTTGCTATCATCTTCATCCAGGGAGTTCCGTTCGGATCCTGACCATGAGTCCATCTCCAACTCATTCCATCCGATCCGTACTAGTTACGGCAGGCCTTCCTTAGTACACGCTGTTCTACTCCCCTTTTCTCCCTCTATGGTTCACTTTCCATCTGATCCCGTTCAATACCCCTTTTCCAGCTTCGAAAGTCTTCGATTTGTATTTTTTTTTATGCTGGTATTGTCCGCAGTAACCTGAGTTCCTTCTCCGTTTGTGTTTTTATGTTACTTTTTTTCCTCGACTTCCTCCCGTAACATCTTTCTTTCTCTGCCTTTCCAAGATTAACTCCTGCACTTCCTATCTTCCCTGGTTCACTTTGTTTTTCATGTCCTTGTTCTCAACCCATTCAATTTCACCTTCTGTTTGCACCGTTCCTTTTAACAAAGGACATTGCTTTGGGTTTTCCGTGTTCAAGGAGAGACCGGGTTTGCCAAGCTTCTGCAAGTCTGCATACACAGCAAGACCTTCAGTTTCCCTGACCTTCAGTTTCCACAAGCTCCTTTTGTTGTTCTTTGGTATCCTGCCTTGTCACAACAGGTGCTTTGTATGCTTTTATCAATTTTTCTCCCTCTTGTCTGAAAAGTTTTAATATTTCTGCCTCCTGTTCCATTTTCATTTTCCTCTTTTAAGAATTACCATTTTGTTTGTAACTTTTGAATAATCCTTCCATCTCATCATACACAATTATGTCAAATTACCTTCTTTTGGCCACTTCTTTACTAAGTTTTGAATACTTTTTCCCCATTTCTTGGAAACTTGCACAATGTAATTTTTTTATACTGGGACATTTTTACAAAATATTTCAACTACAGTTCCTTTACTTATCTTGACACACATTTCATTCGAGCTAATGTAATGCTTTTTTCTCACAGTTCACTCTTACAATTTCGCTAGCGCCTCTTCAATTATTTTTAGTATTCGTTAACTCTACTACTTGTATTCGTCCCTTGTCAATCTGCCAGTCGCCAAACTTCCGACGTTACAACTAATTAATAAAGAAAATAAAAAAAAAACAATTTATCTTCATTGGTTCTGTCTATACAGACTGCTAATTTTCCAGCGCGGTATCTGCAGGAAATTCTACGCTGTCAATGCAGACACCTCATTTTCTTCCCTCTCCGTTCAGTCCCTCGTTAACAACGAGCCAGTATGCACACGTTTTACCAACACAACATGTAATTTTAATTCAAAAATTTTCTGATTTTTATTTCCACTTACCCCACTACGCAGTTTTCTTGACCAATCCTCTGAGTTTCCTCAAATTTCAATTTTTCATCAGACTCATTAGTTCTTGGATCGGAGAAAACATTCAGAAGCTTTTCTGCACTTTTGCGTTCTCCACGACCCCTCTCACTCAACCGAATGTAATCGAACTATCAATAAAACACTTACCTCTCTTTGTGGGTGGCCAACCCTTATTCTGTCAGGCTTGGAAGGGTCTCCGATGGATCGGGAAGAGCTCTCGGGCTGGCTTCCTATGTTGGTCTCTTTCCAACACTGCTTGCTGCACCAAATTTGTTCTGGAGAGTTCATACCCGATGGTCCATGACAGTCAGCATGAGACGCAGAGAATTCCTCAACAAGTTAAACTTTATTTGCAAACAAAAGCTGAGGCAATCAGAGAATGGCTTCCCAATTTCTGCCAATTATTGGGTCTAGCTCCATTTAATACTTTTCTAGATTAGATTTTCCACAGTATGGACACAGGCACTTTGGTCCAAATAGTCCACACGGACCCTCTGAAGAGCACCCCATGCAGACCCCAACACTATATTTAACCCGACGAATGTAACTAACACTGTGGGCAATTTGGCATGGCCAATTCACCTGACCTGAGCATTTTTGGTGTTGGGGGAGGAAACCCGCGCAGACACGGGAAGAATGTGCAAACCCCATACAAACATTTGCTGAGGTGCGAATTGAACCCAGGTTCCTGACGCTGTGAAGCAGTCGGACTAACCACTGAGCTACCGTGCCGTCTCACTTGATTGCTGCGCTTAGCTGGTGTCATGAGCATAAGAAGTCATATTAGCGTTTGTTGTCTTTTTAAACTGATCATCTTTTGCCACAATGGTCCAATACTTTACACTTAACCTATCATGTTATGCGACCATTGTCTTTCACACTTACTCATTTATCGCTTAATTTGACCAACCTATCATATTCTGCTAACATTATTTTCAGACTGTGCTGATCTTTTCTCTTCTGTCACACGATTCTATGTATTGCTCCGTTACTCTAATTACCTGTCATATTAGCTTCCATAATCTGCCTCAGGGTATCTTCTAATGAGTGTAACTTGCTGTTGTCAACTTTGTAGCTGAAGGATATCTAATATCTGAGGTAAAGATCTAAGTGATCTTTAATGGTATTCCCTGTTACTAGTACTTCATTGCGATAAATGGCAAGTCTGAAGTAGACCTTGTATTCTGTTCTCCACTATCCACTGAAAAATGGTGCAGGTTGATGATATCCAAAATGGCAGTGTCGAATATTGTTGCAAATACTTTTAGGTAGTGACTTTAGCATGTTTCATCGAATTCTTAGCTAATTGCAATTCCAGGTATGCATAGTTGGTATCCAGCTTCGTGAATGACAAGCCGACCTGGCCAGCTTTGTGTCTATGTCCTCCATGCAATGAATTATGAATGAATCTAGCAGCGAAATGTGGCTTCCTGTTTGCTTAAAACACCCGCAAAGATATATCGACGCATCAAACATCACAATTAGTGCAATCAGAGACAGGAAGCGTGATTTACAGCTTTCACAGCCCAAATAGCTAGTGATTTCGGAAACTGAAATCGTGAATCTATGGCAACTTGATCTCAAACATTCAGGTTCCTTCTATTATTCCATATGTTTAAAAATATTCGAAGCCCTCCAAAACTGTTTATATTACTGTGTTGAAGTAGGCTGGACGCCGCCAATGCCTCAACCGTACTTCATGAAAACAAAATCACCCAATTCAAAACACACTTTTTTTGTTGCTCAGACGAACTCCGTTCTCCAGAGATACTTGACAGCAAGTAGCTGAGGCAGTCAGCTGTGTCGGTTCGCCGCTAGGTCAGACCGCTATGCAGATCTGTTTCTTCGTTTGGTTCACATATCACATGTTCACTCAATTGCCTCCCTTCCTTCTTTTCAAAGTGCCGTTGTTTGATGTTTATTTCTAAAGCTCCAAAACAATGCAAAAGCTTTTCAAAAAGAAGTACTGCCCCTCGAGTTCAGGGACATCATTTCAAGGCTGAAAACATCGCAGACGTGGAAAAGCTCTGTCAGACATGTGTGTCTTTGTGTGTATGTGTGTGTGTGAGTGTATGTGTGTGTGTGTGTGTGTGTGTATGTGTGTGTGTGTGTGTGTGTGTGTGTATGTGTGTGTGCGCGTCTGTAAGGTACAGTGAACAGCGAGGAAGATTACCTCAGAGTACAATGGGACATAGATCAGATGGACCAATGGGACGCGGAATAACCCTTACATTTGTGTTAGGTAAGTTACTTGAGATGATTCTGAGAGATAAGATAAACATGAATTTGGAACGAGAGGGCTTGATTAGGAATAATCAGCATGGTTTTGTATGTGGGAGCTCATGGCTCACAAAGTTGTTAGAAAACTTAGATGAAGTGATAAGGAAGTTTGACGAGGGCAGCGCTGTAGACGCCGTCTGTATGGATATCAGGAAGCTCTTTGATATGTTTCCACATGGTAGGCTGCGTTAGAATGTTAGTTCGCAGGGAATCCAGGGCGAACTGGCAAATTGGGTACAAGATTGGCTTGATGTTCAGAAGCAGAGGGTAATAATTGAAGAATGCTTGTCATATTGGAGGCCAATGATTTGTGGAGTGCCTCAAGGCTCGGTGCTCGGATCATTGCTGCTTGTTAAACATGTCAATGATTTAGACGAGAAAGTACGAGGCTTGAATAGTTCGTTTGTTGATGACGTTGAAATAGGTGGTAATGTGGGCAGTGAGGAAGGTTATCAAAAGTTGCAGCAGGTCCTTGATCCGCTTGGAAGTGGGCGGAGAAATGGCAAATGGAGTTTAATGTAGATACATGTGACGTCTTGCATTTTGGATTGTCAGGTCAAGTAGGAATTTCATGGTGTTTGGTAGGCCCTTATGGAGTGTAGTGAGATAGAGGGATCTTGGAGTTCAATTTCACAGTTCTCTGAAAGTAAGTCACAGGTAAGCAGGTCAGTGAAGAAGACGTTTGACACACTGGTATTTATGATCCAAGTCTGAGAGAAAGTGAGTACTGCAGATGCTGGAGAGTCGGAGTCGAAAGTGTGACGTAGGTAAAGCAAAGCAGGTCAGGCAGCATCCAAGGAGCAGGAATTTCTGATGAAGACCTTATACCAGAGACATCAACTCTCCTTCTTCTGGGAAGCTGCTTGACTTGCTATTCTATTCCAGTGCCACACGTTTCGATTCATGAGTCTGGACATTGACTAGAGACGTTGGGGAAGTTATGTTGCCATTGGGCAAGATGTTGCTGAGTCCGCACTTTGATCATTGTGCTGATTTTTGATCATCTTGTTATCGGACGGAGCCTATTAAACTGGAAAACTGTGCAGCAAGAAAGAAAACAAGTGTGTCGCTTGGAATCAACGGTGCGACTTCGTGGGAGAGCCTGGCCAAGCGAGGTCTATTTTTTTAGAATATGGGAGAGTGAGCGCAGACCTTATAGATTTGTATAAGATCAGGATAGATATGGATGAGATGACTTAACTCAATGTCTTTTCTCCAGCGTTGTGGAATCGAGGACGAGAGCGCATCAGTTTAAGGTAAGGGGGAAAGCACAAAATAGAACTTGAGGGGCAGTTCATTTTTTTTAAACAGAGGGTAGTACACATAGGGAATGAGCTACCAAAGGAAGTATTTCAGGTAGGACGTTAACAACATTCTAAAAAGCTTTCGTACAAGTACATGGACTGGAAAGTATTCAAAGGAAATGGGCCAAGTGCAGGGAAATTGCTTTGCTTTTCCTACGTCACACTTTCGACTCCGACTCTCCAGCATCTGCAGTACTCACTTTCTCTCAGACTTGGCTCATAAATACCAGTGTGCCAAACGACTTCTTCACTGACCTGCCTACCTGTGACTTACTTTCAGAGAGCTGTGAATTTGAACTCCAAGATCCCTCTATCTCTCTACACTGCATAAGGGCCTACCAAACATCATGAAACTCCTACTTGACTTGACTATCCAAAATGCAAGACCTCACATGTATCTACGTTAAACTCCATTTGCCATTTCTCTGCACACTTCCAAGTGGACAAAGTCCTGCTGCAACTTTTGATGGACGGACATTTCGGTTGACATGGACAACTTTCGGCCAAAAAGCCCGTCTTTATGCAACAGAATTCGATGATTCCAAGACTCCATGGAAGATTTGACTACTAATCATGGACAATATTACATCTAAACTCAGAGAGGACATACTGCAGGTTTCAACCAATGAGGAAATATGAGTAGACCTCAAAAAACAGGAAAGGTCCAATCACTGTGGTTGGATTATACAGTAGGCCTTCTGACATTAATAATAAACAACGATATCGGTTGTTTATGGAAAGTGGCAAAAACAACAGTGTTGTCATAGAGGATGACTTTAACTTCCTCTATATTCACTAGGACTCCCTAAGAGTAAAATGATTAGATGCGACAGCATTTGCTAAGTGCATACAAAATGGTTTCTTGAAAAAGGATGCAGACATTTCAACGAGAGTAGGAGACGTACTGAAACTTGTACTTGCTAATGAGCCTGACCAAGTCCCTGACCATTCATTGGGAGAGCAGTTTGGAAACATTGATCACAACATCTTAATTTTAAGGTCAGGACCTTGCTGTAAGATCCAAAATTGGCAAATTATGCCAGTATTTGACAGGTGCGAGTAAGTGTTACCTGGGAGCAGTGCTTTTGAGGCAAGTTCACATTTGGCTTGTGGGAGTTGTTTAAATAACTACTGATCAGAGTTCAGGACCAGTAAAGAGAAAAGATGAGCAATGGACCCATGGATAACGAGGCAAATGTAAACTTAGTCTGAAGAGAAAATAAGCATTTTTGTAAAATGTCGTAGATTAAATTCGAATTGTGCCCATGAGGTAAATGATGAAAGCAGGAAATAATTCAAACTGTGATATATTACAGTAAGAAGTGGCCATGAAAATACGTTGACAAGAGAATCACAAGGCATTCAATTTGTACATTTAAAATAAGAGGACAACGAGGAAGAAGATCAAGAATAAAGGAAGGAACTTGTGTTTGGAGGCAGATGTTGCGGGCAAGATCCTGAATAAGTACTTTGCATCGTTATTTAAACAGGACAGGATACGAAAATAGTGAGATTTATGTGGAGCATGCTATAATGCCAAAGGCATTCTGCATTGATGCAAAACAGAACTTATTTAAACATGAAAGACGAACAAACAAAAACAGACTTTTGGATAACTTAACCGACTGAATAATTAATCGACTGCATTGAGCAGTATAAGGAAGGTGGTATTCCCCGAAATATCCCAAAATCACACGCGTTGTCAAAAAGTAAATTAAAACACAAATTCTGGCAGACTGCAGAGATTTGCAGAGAGTAACTTTAGGCAGAAACTTTGAAGCATAGAAACTTTTTTTTTGCCCCTATAGCTGCTTCTCTGTTACTAGCCGCTTCTGGCTGCCTGCTGAAAAAAACACAGAAAACGCTTTAATCGGGAGAAACTGACCAATCCACTGCAATTACAAAAGTAGCTATTTCAGTCATTGCAGCAGTACTGCATTTATAACTCTTCTTGAAAAAAAAAACAAGGTAAAATAAACTTGTTAAAAGAGAAGGATCGTCATAGTTCTATCCTTAAAAACGATTAATCTATAATACACAGATGAGTTTGAAAACATTTGCTCTTAACCTGCTGGTCTAGTACATACGCCTTACATTGACTATAAACATGCAAACATGCACGGCTACTTTTTTATTTCAGTCTGTTTACTTCTGCCATCGATTTCCCCCGTTTATCACCTCAGTCTCGAAAATGAATTAACAATCACGTTTTCTCGCCTTGCCACATGTACAATTTTCAAATTGAATGGCTGTAATAATACGTTCAACCACAACAATTTGAAATTCTTTTGTTCTTAAATTTATCTGAAAACGTTAATGTGTCATGATCCATTTCTCGGACTGTCTCAGACACAGGACTGGCAAGTAAATGTTGAAATCTTGTCACACCAACACCAAGTTCAATGTCTCTTTCTGAACTGTCGAATACTTCTGTTCATGAGTTTTCAATTTTTAGGTAAAGTACTCGATGGGTCTTTCAATCTTCCCATAGTCTCCCTGGAGGGTCATCGGAAAACATATCACTCGCAATTAATGGCTTTGCATAATTAGGTGTAGCTCATATTGTACCGGGGTTAACACAGTAATCCATTGAAACTTCCTGTTTGTTTTTCGGTAATTCAGTGAGTGGAGCAACCACACGACCAAAGTTCAGTGGTATTTCCAATAAAGCCCAGTCAGTCACAGAAACATAATATTATTTTCATTGTCGATAGTATGGGAAACTCCCCAATAAGGGAGGTGGGGCGGCCTGATGGCTCAGTGCTTAGATCTGCTACCATACATGGTCAGGACCGGGTTGCATTCCAGCCTCGGGCGACTGTCTGTGTGGAGTTTGCACATTAACCCGTGTCTGTGTGGGTTTCTGCTGGGTGTTCCAGTTTCCTCGCACATTCAAAAGATGTGCAGGTTGTGTGAATTGGTCAAGCTAAATCCTCTATAGTGCGCAGGGATGTGTAGAATAAGTGCATTAGTCAGGGGTAAATATAGTATAGTAGGGTAGGGGAATGGGTTTGGGTTAGTGTATTTTTGGAGGGTCAGTGTGGAATTATTCGCCTAAAGGGCCTGTTTCCATTCTTTAGGCATTCTATGAAAAACGTTTGCTCAGGCCATCAGTCCACTTCCGATAAAATGGCATAGGAATCTTACTTGGACGCTGGCAAATTCAGTCTCAGCTGGGTCTATTACTCAGCGTGCCTTCCGAAGTCTTTTGAATAATTCTGAAAAATGCTGCAGATGATTCTTCCATGCGTGAATAAAAATCAACAAGTCATCAAGGTATAAAACACAGGGGGTAAATTAAAAGTTAACTTCATGTTTCGTTTTTGAGTTGTGGCTGGCGGATTTTTCATACCAAATTACATCACTGTAAATTAACACAGCCCATTTGAAATTACGAAAGCTGAAATTGCCTTTGCTCTTTCAGATAAAGATACGTGAGAGTATCCTCTGAGGAATTGCAACATAGAAGTATGAGTTGTTTGTCCAACACTTTCGAAACAGTCTTCAAAACGTGCGATCGAATATGAATCGGCTGATCTAACTGCGTGACATTGGGATAGTCCACACATAATCTTTAGGAACTATTTGTTTTTGGCACCATAACTGTGGGTGAGTTCAAACCACTGCAAGTCACTTCAATCACGGTATCTTGAAGCATACATTCAAACTCTTTTTGAAAAATTTCCAACTGTAGACTGTTACATCAATAAGGATGTTGATTAATTGGAACAGCGTTTAGGATATCTACATCATGCATAATTATAATAGAAGTTGCCAGTTTATTTCCACATAACTCTCAATGAAAAATTAGCAATAAGTTCAGGTCATTTTGAATTGCATCTGGAAGATGGTGCAATATTTAATCTCAATTTCTAACAACTTCATCATTGTCCAATTTAATTTGAGGAATGTCTTAATTCGAGTCTTCTTAATTTTTCTCTTCACTTCGTGTTGCAACCAGTAACATGTTCTCCTTTTGCCTTACTTTGCTACCAAGATGCCTTTTGGATATATTCACTTGATTTTCCTCCCTGTTGAGTCCTTATCAAATAGTTCACGTCACTCAATTTCCTTTCGACTTGATATGGTTAACTAAGACTTGTCTTTTTTACGATTCATTTACCACTTGAAGCAACATTAATAATTTATCTCTGTTAACAACACTGCGAGTTTTTTTTTATTTCTTGTCTGCTTTCTCTTTTACTGCATTTCATTATTTGTTGTGATACGTTTAAAGGTTGTCTTGACAAATCCAATGCTCTATTTAACCGTTCCTTAAATTTTGACAGATAGGACAAATATGATGGCTGAACTTTGACTCTGCAATTTCTACTTAATCATTGTTTGTCGTCTTCTTACTTCTTTCCCATAGCCAAATCCAAATGGAATGAATTTGGCCAATTAATGTGGTGCTTCTCTTATGGCAAAACAGCCAAACGGATTCCATTTATTCCAATCATCTGGACAATCTTCACGATGACCCCGAACATGATCTGCAAACTCTGATGCCATCGTTCCAGTACTGCCTGCGATTCTGGATGGCATGCCATGGATTTGAACTATTTTACTCCTAAACTGTCTCTAACTTCCTTGAATAATGTTGACGTAAAGTTTGAGGCTCGATCTGATTGTATCTATATGGTTAGTCCATATCGAATGAAGACTTTGAATATCTCTCTTACAAACCTTTTAGCTGTGATGTTTCAAAATGGAATGGCCTCTCCACGTCTAGTGGACGCATCTTTACTGTTACCAAATACTGATTGCCACGTTTTCTTTAATGTCCTTTGCAATCATTTCAGACCCTTGTTAATTTTTCTTCAATACAGGATTGGGTATAAAGAGTGCGGGTTTTATTTCTGTCTGCAGTTGTCCAGTTCGCTGAAATGTATGATTTGTTGGCAAGATTCAGTCACATCCTTATGCTGTCCAGGTCAGTAACAATGTATTCCTACTATAGTCTGAGTTATTCTTACACCTAAAAGATCTCCTTCTACAAGTTGTTGGTCTCCCCGCAACACCTGCTTTCTGTAATCTACTGATAATATGACTTGATTAGCTTCTGCCCAATCCTTGTCTGCCCGAATGTGTGGTGGTCTCCATTTCCTCATTAATATATCATTCTTAAGATAGTTACTCTCAGGGGAACCCTCAAATTCTTCTTGCGTGTATGCGTTTTGATACAATTGCTTCATTTTGTTTTCATTTTTGTACTCTAACTCAGCTGGTGTTTCTGAGCTGAAAGTATAAATGTTGTCTACCACCTGTTCCCGTTTTATCTCAATCATTTGATCAAATATGGACCCGATAACTATATTTCAACTGTCTTATCTGTATTCTTTAGTTGCTACTCCTATTACAATTGGTGACTTTTTGACCTCGTTATCACACAGTCAGGAAAAATCCAGTATATGCTTTATGTTACCTCAGTTGCTGATTTTCCACTGTCTTTTCAACCACCGTAGATTGGACACTTACCTGTAACCCAGCTATATCGTTTACAAGGACAAATTGTATTCCTGGAGCCGACAGGTATTCCAGTATTCCTAACTGCAGTTCTCTATTTTTCACTGGACACTAACTTCACTCTACACATTTGAGCACTGTTTCTCTCAACATTAATTCCACGTACAAGACCATTTTTTCCTGGCAGCAATCCTTCTGAGTTCTTTAGCTCCTCTTCTCTCAACATCAAGAATTGACATGATCAAGCATCTCTTAATACTATAACCTCCATACATGCTGTTCTTGGCCTATACGAGTAAACAAGTGAATGGTTTAAGAAGATCTGGCATTTCCCCCTTAACAAACCTCCGACCCGGTTGTACATTTTTTTGTTAGCTTTTTAGCCTCCAATATGCTTTCCTTTACCAGTCCAACACATTTCACTGACTTCTACCGTTCTCCTCAATCCGAATTCCCAGTGCTTCTCTAACCCACCAACCATGTGATTTCAGATGTCCGACTTTATTGTGGTGAAAACACCGGAGCTTTTTAAACTTCGAATTTCCCGTCATGGATTGCCGTTTTACACTGCAGCAAATTGTCTTTATGATTTTCACCGAGATTTACTTCTCCCTCACCATGTGAGGATTACTCTTTTCCTCAATTTTCCTCACGAATTGAAATTCATGTTGGAAGCCAAGCTTTGTTTCATGAACCAATTGATAATAACTGTCATTTCAACTGCCAATTTGGCTGTTTTAATGCTATATTCAATCACATGAGTTCTCATTATTTCAGGACGGGAATTTTTGAACTCCTCCAAAATAATCGTCTCTCTAAGACCGTCATATATTGGCTTTATTTTAATGCCCTTGCCGACCTGTCATAACTGCTTTGTTTAATCCTTTCAAATTCAATGTGTTTCACCAGAGTCCTTCCTTAGGTTCCTGAAACATTGTCTGAATGATCTGGCACAAGCTCATATGCATTTAAGATATTTTTCTTCATCAATTCAGACGCTCTGGATACCTCCACTGGCACAGATACAAGTGTTTCGCTAGCTTTATGTATTAACTCAGAAAGTCTTGGACCATGGGCAAGTTACAAATGATACGCACTTTAAACTTGTTATACATAAAAAGTCTGTCATCCAGTGTATTAATCATAAATATCTTTGAATGTACTCATGATAGATCTCTAGTTAATCTCAAAAGGGAGCATATTTGATAGCCCAGAAGTGCATAACATTCCTCATGTTCTAGTTCCCAAACAATGCAATGTTAAATTGTCACGAGTAAATAGTAGATAAAGTAAGCCAGTTACCAATGTTCTATTGATCATCTCAATCATAGTACTGGGAAAAAGTGTTATACAGAAGCATTTCCGAGGTTTTTCAGACACTCCTTCGTTCTGGCAATTCATCGCGTCACAGTCACTGTGACTGCAGCTGCCATTTTGAACATGGAATGCAAATTATTAATGCAAAATTGAGAGTTCAAAAATGGAGGCTTTTAGCTATTATTTCCCAAATACTTTATCATTCTCTCCTTTTCATCATTTCATGATCAAAGGACACTTTTCTAAACCCTATCGTGATAGCAGTAGATATCAGTAAACAAAGCATTTGCGTGCGAGAATGACAGCAATTACAGTAAGCAATGTAAACCCAATTTGTCCTCTAATATATCTAATCCATCGTAATGCATACCTTTGTGTGTCTATGGAGTAATGTGCTTGGACAGATAAGTGATATTGCAGGATCTGTCAGGAATATGGGTACAATATTTATTTCCTATAAAGACACAAGTGCCACTCTACTTGGCTAGTAGAATGCCCAACACCAAACGGTTCTGAAAGGATGATGTCCCGATCGCCACCATTACTGCATTAATATTAGTTTAGGCTTTTGCAGGATTATTGGCGAAAATTGTCAGTTTCGTCCTGAATAGTCTTTCAGTCCACAAATAAAAGAGACGCTGTTACAGGTGGGTTTCCTCCGAGTGCTCCGGTTTCCTGGGAGTAGGGCCATTCCATGGACCCTGATATTTTATTAAGGATGGTGGACCAATGAAACAAGATGAAACAAATTTTGTCAAATTTATTTATCGTCAGTATGTGGGATAGTGATGCTTCATCGACTGGTCCCCATATGTAAACCATTGGAGACGTTCTCGCCTTTTTAAACTCAAATAGTGTCATTAACACTATTATTGGGATCACCTGGAAAGGTGGGTCTCTGGGATCTGTTGTTGCCAGGTTTTGTCCCAATCTTTGATTAGGGTCATTTCATACCCTGCTAACTGCTATTCCGGTACTGCCTCAATTTTATCGGAATCATCAAACGCGTCCATGCATGTTAGCCATTCGGCCACCTCGGGCCATCTAAAGGAGACTGATCACAAAGGAATACCCTCTTCCCTGCGTAACGGGCTGCATACGAGCACATTTCCAATAATTAGTTACATTTCCTGTCATTTGAGAACTTTGAGAGACCAGGTGCAAAAAGTCTTTATGGCGTATTGATCCACTTGGTCGCACTCCTGGGGTCAATTTAGTGTCTGCATGAACGTATTCTGTCCCCAAAATACACCACCCAAAATACCAATGTCACCAGTGTCCAACGCAATTTTCTTAGTCCCTGTGTGTTCATATATTTACTAATTTTGCTCATCATTCTATTGATCCAGCGGATTTGTCCTTGCACTTTTACGGGCGTGGGGATGGCCAGCAACACTTCAGAAGGTCCTATCCAACTTGGCTGGTACTTTCTTTTTTTTTAGATTTAGATTAGATTGGTCCCAGTTCTTAATCAGGACAAAATCTCCAGGTTCCACAGAACAGCGGTATCCCTGAAACGATAGGCTCGCTGTACCTACAAATGTAAACTTTGAAGAGTACATTACACAAATACTTTCCCACTTTTCACTATTGATTTAGCAGAATTATTAGTCATTGCGATTGCTTCGATCCATATGTTAAATATATCTACTGTTACTAGCAATGTTTTATCAATTTATTCTAAGTGAAAATATAAAATCAAGTTGTAGACAAGTAAAAGTCCACCAGGCAAAGACTGTTTTCAGAAGTGCAGAACATCCCTTTTGCAGTACTCGTCTTTTTACAAATTATACATTATTTAGATCGTTTCTCAGTTGCATTCTGGAAATTAGGGTGCCTCTAGGTTTTAGTAAAATATAAGCATTACCTCCATGTCGAAGTGTGTACACGAATGCATATATTCAATTAAGATAGGTAGGAACAAAGAAGGAAACCAAACGAGTTCCAGAGGGGTAACTCACAGCTTGGCTTTAGGATCAAGGGTGCACCACATTTGAGTCCATAGTTTGTGCCCCTCCGCAGAGGCGTCCGCTTGTATTTTTTGTATTGCACCCAAGTCTGGCACACCCGTTCTTAAACAGTTTCTCAGCTTGTTTTGCAGGAAACTCGATGGTCCCATTAGAATAAAAAATGACAAAATCAAAACTGAAAAATAAATATATATACAATAAATTTGAAAGGAAACGGAACAAGTAACTAATCAAAACGTCATTTAAATTATCAGGTCAACCTGTTTATGTCAGAAATTGCGTTGCATAAATACACCAATAAAAATCAAACTGAGTGCTAAATCGTCTATCATAACCATCACAGTTAAGTACTATGAGTAAATGTTATATTTGAAGCTTAAACTATCTGAAAAAGTAAAAAAAAGTTACTTCCATAGCTATGAATAATGAGCGAAATGCCGATATCTTAATAACATAGCTACAGACTACACCTTTTTTCCAGACAAAGGAAAGTTTTACTTAAGAACAGCAGAAACAGATTCTTAGTATGTTCGCATAATTGATTATAGATCGATAGCAACACATACAAGGGCAGGTGTCCCCGCAATTCCTTCAAAACCTGAGTATCATTTAACTTGACCCACACTCCATCATCAGTTTTCTCAGATTTTAGAACATTTTACTAAAATCGAGTTCCAAAAAGATTGAATTTCCACGATGAAAGGTTTACGTATCATTAAAACAATATTTGGAAATTCTCTCTGGCCACAAAATAAACGTAATAAACTCAAATTCCAAGAGATAAATTAAACTAATATTTAGAACTTAATTTCTTTAAATGAGCCTTTCACGGCACATGTAGATGAAATAATCCATATATCGTAATATATTACATACGAATCTCAGGAATGAACTAATGATGAGAGAAAGGTTAGAGCCAATCAAGGATAGTCGTGGGGCGTGGTGCATGGAGTCTGGGCAGATAGGGTAAACTCTTAAATGAATATTTTCGTCAGAATTCAAACGTGAAAACGATAATGTTGTCGAGGAAAATACTGTGATACAGTCTATTGCACGAGACAGGATCGAGGTTCACAACGAGGAGGTGTTAGCAATTTTGGAAAGTGTGTAAATAGATAAATTCCCCAGGTATTATGAGATTTATCCTCGGAATCTCAGGGAAGTCGGGGAGAGGTTGCAAAGCCTTCGGCTTTAATCTTTATGTAGACATTGTCGACAGGAAAAGCGCCAGAAGATTCGAGGACAGCAAATATTGTCTCATTATTCAAGACGGGGAGGAGAGGTAATCCTGGTAATTATAGAGAAGTGAGCCTTACTTCAGTAGTCGGTAACGTGTTGGAAAAGGTTATAAGCGATTGGATTTATAGTCTTCCCGAGAGGAATAAGTTGATTAGGATACTCAACACGGTTTTGTGAAGTAGAGGTCGTGCCTCACAGACCTCGTCGAGTTCTTTGAGATGGTGAGCAGGCAGGTGAATGAGGTGAAGGCGGTTGATGTGTTGTATATGGATTTCAGTAAGGTGTTTGATAAGGTTCCCCTCGGTAAATTATTCCTCAAAATACGGAGGAATGGGACTGAGTGTAATTTATTAGTTTGGATCGGAAATTGGCTAGCTGAAAGAAGGCAGTGGGTGGTGGTTGATAAGAAATGTTAGCCCTGGAGGTTAGTTACCTGTAGTAAACACCACGGATCTATTTTGATGCCACCGCTGTTTGTCATGTTTTTATAGAAGAACTAGATGACGGCGTAGAAGGATGGGTTACTAAATAGGCACTTGACACTAAGGTCGGTGGAGTTGTGGGTAATGCTGAAGGATGTTGCAGGTTACAGAGGGACATGGAAAAGCTGCAGATTTGGACTGAGAGGTTGCAAATGGAGCTGCATTTGGAAAAGTGTGAGGTGATTTACTTTGGAATGAGCAACATGAATAAAGAGTACTGGGCTGATGGTAAGATTCTTGGTCGTGTAGATGAGCAGAGACATCTCACTGTCCATGTACACTGATCCCTGAAAGTCGTCACGCAGGTTGGTAGGGTTATTAAGAATGCATACATTGTGTTAGGTCTTGTTGGTAGAGGGATAGAGTTTCGGACCCACGAGGTCATGCTGCAACTGTACACAACTCTGGTGCGACCGCAATTGGAGTATTGTGAACAATTTCTGGTCAAAAAAATATATGAAGGATATGGACGCATTAGAATGGGAGCAGGCGAGACTTAATAGGATGTTGCCTGTATGGAGGGAAGGTGCTGTGAGGAAAGGCTGATGGACTTGAGGCTGTTTGCGTTAGAGAGAAGAAGGTTGAGAGATGACTGAATTGTGACTTATATTTTAATCAGAGTGTAGATAGGATGGAGAGTGAAAACCCTTTTCCTCGGTTGGTGATGCCATGATGGGTGCTTTAAGTTGAGGTGTGATAGGTATAGCACAGAAATCAGATGTAGTTTCATTACTCAGAGAGTAGTTGGGGCGTGGGGTACACGACTTGCAACAGTAGTAGCCTCGTCAAATTTTGGGCATTTGAATTGCAATTGAATGAATATATGGATGAAAATGGAATACTGTACGAGAGATATGCTACAGATTGTTTCCACGAGTCGGTGAAACATGGGTGGACTGAAGCGCCTGTACTGCCCTCTAACGTTCTATGTTCTGTGTTCTTATGTTCTTAATCTTTTTGGTCTCATTTTCTTATTCCCTTATGTTATTACTCAGTTATATTCTTGTTGTCTAATAATTTTCTGTTCTTGTTTCTTTCATTGTCATTCTGTTATTATCTTATACGTAATATCTTATTCTCATCTGTTCTTATCTTGTTATTCTTTTATCCTTTTATTCCGTCAAGTTTTAAAAAAAATTATCTTATGTTATCATTCACTTGTATTCTTATTCTCTTTGTTCTGTGATGCAATTGTTCATGTTCAAAATCTCTTATGCTCTAATGTTCATGCTTGCCTTTGTTCTATTCTCTTGTCATGTTATTTTCTTTTGTTCCTGTGTTACTACTCCCTTATATGCTTATCACTTTTACTTCTTTTCACTTTAGTTATTATAATCTTATTTTCTTATTTTCATATACACATATAATCTTTTGTTCTTATTCTCGTATATTCTTAAGCTCTTACCCTGTTATCCACTTATGTTCTTATTATGCTCTTAGTGTCTTGTGTTCTTATTCGAATATTAACTTTAGTTCTGATTCGCTTATGTTGTTATAGAACATAGAACAATACAGCACAGAACAGGCCCTTCGGCCCACGATGTTGTGCCGAACTTCTAACCTAGATTAAGTACCCATCCATGTACCTATCCAAATGCCGCTTAAAGGTCGCCAATGATTCCGACTCTACCACTCCCACGGGCAGCGCATTCCATGCCCCCACCACTCTCTGGGTAAAGAACCCACCCCTGACATCTCCCCTATACCTTCCACCCTTCACCTTAAATTTATGTCCCCTTGTAACACTCTGTTGTACCCGGGGAAAAAGTTTCTGACTGTCTACTCTATCTATTCCTCTGATCATCTTATAAACCTCTATCACGTCACCCCTCATCCTTCGCCGTTCCAACGAGAAAAGGCCGAGAACTCTCAACCTATCCTCGGATGACTTCCTCTCCATTCCAGGCAACATCCTGGTAAATCTTCTCTGCACCCTCTCCAAAGCTTCCACATCTTTCCTAAAGTGAGGCGACCAGAACTGCACACAGTACTCCAACTGTGGCCTAACCAAAGTCCTGTACAGCTGCAACATCACTTCACGACTCTTGATTTCAATCCCTCTGCTAATGAACGATAATACTCCATAGGCCTTCTTACAAACTCTATCCACCTGAGTGGCAACCTTCAAAGATCTATGTACATAGACCCCAAGATCCCTCTGTTCCTCCACCTGACTAAGAACCCTACCATTAACCCTGTATTCCGCATTCTTATTTGTTCTTCCAAAATGGACAACCTCACACTTGGCAGGGTTGAACTCCACCTGCCACTCCTCAGCCCAGCTCTGCATCATATCTAAGTCCCTCTGCAGCCGACAACAGCCCTCCTCACTGTCCACAACTCCACCTATCTTCGTATCATCTGCAAATTTACTGACCCACCCTTCGACTCCCTCATCTAAGTCATTAATAAAAATTACTTCCAGCAGAGGACCCAGAACTGATCCCTGCGGAACTCCACTTGTAACTGGGCTCCAGGCTGAATATTTACCATCTACCACCACTCTCTGCCTTCGACCGGTTAGCCAGTTTTCTATCCAATTGGCCAAATTTCACTCTATCCCATGCGTCCTGACTTTCCGCATATTCTTGCTCGCTTTTAATTTCACGTTCCCAGTGCTCTCGCATTCTTATTCACTTAGTTATTATTATCTTATTTGCTTCTGTATTTATTCTCTTCTAACTTTTATGTTCTTGTTCTGGTCTGTTCTTGTTCTCTAATGTGCGATATTCCAGATCTCTTTTCTTATTTTCTCATTCCGTTTTGTTCTTATTACTTATATTCGTATTGTCTTATTCTCTTACGTCATTATTCTTTGATATTCTCATTATCTTATTTTGTTATTCGCTTATGATCTAAGTCTGTATAATTGGGGCTCATTCTGGGGTAGATGGGGCCTCCACAAACAGGACTAGTCAAAATGGGCGCACGGTTGCACAGTGGTTAGCACTGCTGCATCACAGCGCCAGAGACCCGGGTTCAATTCCCAACTCAGGCGACTGACTGTGTGGAGTTTGCACATTCTCCCCGTGTCTGCGTGGGTTTCCTCCCACAGTCCAAGGATGTGCAGGTCAGGTGAATTGGCCACGCTAAATTGCCCGTAGTGTTAGGTAAAGGGGTAAATGTAGGGGAATGGGTTGGTTACGCTTCGGCGAGTCGATGTGGACTTGTTGGGCCGAAGGGTCTGTTTCCACACTGTAAGCAATCTAAACCTGAACCAGAGAGGTTCCAGTAACCTGGGGGAATTTGCTAATGCTCTTCACGAGGCTTTAAACTAATTCAGTAGGAGGATGGGAACCTACATTGCAGTTCCAAGATCCAGAAGTTTGAGAGCAGTGAGATCAGAAATGTGGTTTCAACGTCGCAAGATTTCACTGGCAAGCAGGAAGGTGGTTCGGCATTTTGCCAATGAAGATAATGTGTTCGTCTTCGGTTCAGTGACAGATGAGCCTTTAAAAGCAAGGTTTAGCAGTCCTCATGAAGTCGAAAGAGAATTGTGTGATGCTCAATATTTGTTAAGATTTCGAAATAGGAATAATACTCATAGAGCGTGTCATATGAATTTGTTCAAAATGTGTTTTGATAAGAAAGGAAATTGAAAGGGAGATGTCTTATTGGCTGCAAAACAGAATGAATTATCGAGATCAGATGATTCTGAATTGGATTTTCCTCAAATTACATTGGACAACGAGGATGCCCTCGAACAATGGGATAAATTATTGAGATCCTTTCAGAGGAAAATCGAAATTATCTAAGAGATAACAGCACCAAATAACATGGTAGCCAATGGATTATATGTGAACTATCACAATGTTGGGGTAGTTACAAATTCGGATTCATGTGCTATTCCAAGTTAAAAGACAGTACTGAGAAAGTGGGACAGGCAACTTATGTCAGGAAGTTTGACGTTTTCAGAGGATACTACCAGATACGTTCATTTGAAAGAGTGATAACAATTTTGGCTTTTGTGACACTGAATGTGGTGCACAATTTTAAATTCAAGCCCTTTGGTATGAAGCATGGGCCAGTCACATTTTAAAGATTAACCAATAAAGTACTTTCTGGATTCCCAAATTGTGTGGTGTACAGAGACAGCGTTGCTAAAGCAGGAAATAAAGTGTGCAGTTGAGAAGTGGTCATTTTTTGTCCCAAACATGATTCAGAATAACGTGAAACAGATGATGGAAATCTGAAACCAAAGCAGGGTATGACTGAAAAAACTCATTCGGCCTGGCACCGTCTAAGGAGAGAAACCATGTTAGTTATGTATTTCTACGTTTTAATGCTGGCGAAATGATCAGTATTATCTGTGGAATCAGCATATTCATTAAAAATTCACATTAGTTGGCAATACTCACCTTTACAAATTCAAAAGCACATTATTGGCTCTAACGCTGCTTCCACTGCTGTGTGCATGTGAAACGTTGTCCTTAAACGGTTGCTTTTCTTTCCTTTCTATTAACAGCCATGTCAAATCGAGAATTAGTCCTTTCAATGTCTATCTCAATTTGTTTCTCTTTGTATGTGTGTACTCACCTGACGCTCTTTTGCATTATCCAACTGCCTGTGAATATCCCTCATTTCCTATTTCTGTTCTTTGAAAAGTCTGACATTCGGAGATAGTATGAAAGTGGAGCGACTGAGAGGCTTTCTCCTCCCTTTGAATGGAGTGTATGTAACTGGTATCACATCCTCTGGATAATGCGTCTGTCACTTAGGCCTGAGGCAAGGATTTTTTTCTGCCCTCAAAATATTACGAACGTTTAGATTTTGAGAAAGAGTTCATAATCCACCAGAAAAAAATCACCACAATTGGCGGATTAAAATGGTGTCATTATTGTTTGTGTGAAATGATTGAAATGACAGCAGACAATGAGGGTCATCAGCTTTTCGAGTCTATGCCATTGCCACAACATTTCCTGGGAAGTCTGTAGTGCCTCCAACCTCACCTCGTCATTCCCATCAATGAATGAAGGACTGAGAATAAAAGTGGAGGAGATAGAGAAATGCGTGTGGAACAGAGGAAAGAAACACTCGTTGAATTAGCAGGAAACAAAGTTCATTCTTCAGGGCAAGGCAGTCGGTGGGCGTAATACTATCGTTCTATCGGCTAAGTTGTTTTCTTCGAGATGCTGGATAACGCATCATGATCGACAAAGTCTATCAATGACACATCGACAGAGACAGGCACCACCAGGAGCAGAATATAGTGCCTGCTGTTAATTAGGCAGGAACGTTAAGCGACTAATCCACAGCAGCTCGTTATGCGTGCCCTTGCCCATCGACATGAGCAATCTCAACCACTCGATCTCAGTAACTCGGAGGTTTTTTCTCTACTTCAAATTTTCTCGGTGAGAATTGCGATCAATCCCCACTTTTGCAAAAGCAGGCAGTTCACAACTGAACATTCTCCACTGAAAATACATAGAAAAACGATAACGCCCTCTTCCATGAGTTTCAAAGTGATAATTTCACCTGTTTTAACTAACTTGATAAAGAAAATGTGTTCATTCTCTCGAGGCCCATTCACCGCGTTGCTGCAGACAGAGGGAACCTCGCACCAAGAGGAACTGGCTCGTTGCGGTGACTTGACCAGGAGTGGTGTGTGCGTCAGTGTAAAGAGTGGGGAATAAAGGCTGAGATATTCCACCGACACAGAGCCTCTTGGCACCAGTTCCATGCACACTTCCTGCGTCATGCTTCCCAGTCATCTCTGCCTTTCACTTTTATTTCTCTCCCCGCTGCGATTCTCAACTTTTTGCCAACGGAATGGAAGTCACCGATTAAAAGCTGCAACTTTTAGTATCACATTCTTGCAATATAGTCGTCACTCACTGGTACAGGATTCACTGCTCATCCCTGATGACCCCAGAGATGGAAGGGATGAGTTACTTTTCTGAAAACGTGAATTCCTTAGCATGGAAGTACAATCATGATGCTGCTATGGATGGATTTCCAGGATTTATATTCAGTGACACTGAGGGAACAACGATATGTTTTCAACTCAGAAAGGTGAGATGATTGGAGGGGAATTTGTGGTGGTAGCTTTCCTGTGCATCTGCTGTGATTATCCTTCTTGATGAATTTAAAAAATAAAATCACTAGAATGGTTCTGGCAAGATCACAGTGTGTGTTCTGTGAGTCACCAAGATTTCCTTTTCATTCAGATAATTCACAAGAAGAGAATTAAATCTTCATTACCTGAATTGTATCCAGGTCTGGGCGATGCAAACTTGGGCTCTTAATTAGGGTCCCACGTGATACTGAGAGCAAGCCATGCGACCTAAACTGTACACACACTTGTGCCAGTCCTTCACGTTACAACCACCGTCAGCAGCAAAGTGTCTCTCTCCAAATTTCAAACAGTTTATAATATCACCATAGTTTGCTGTGTGAAGAAGAAGGAACTATGATAATCTGATATAGTTCAGTAGATGTACTGCAGGAAGGGACAGAACAGGATAATGCTAACAGGGGATCGTTTTAAGTCGCAAACTGTGGTGAAGGTGCGGCATAAATAAAGACAATGCTCAACTCGTCTGATGCTAGATCCCGGGCTAGAATTGATCGGAGGATCCTCGCTCAGTATGTTCAGGTTCCTGCCTGGAAGAGTCTCAACTCAAAATATCAAAGCACAATTATCTGGAATGGGTCATGATATAGCTCAGTGACTGTGAATAAAATGATGGAAAGGTCCAGCAGAGAAGGGAACGACGCTGAAGCAGGCACCTTAAAACAAAACCAATTCATTTGCCAGTGACAGGCATTTCTTCACTAAATGGAAAGTATCGAAGTGAAGCAATGATAGCGATTATCTTTGCTGGTTGTTCACATTGCTGCTCGTATCTGTGAAAATGTCACAATTTTGCAGCATGATCGTATTAATTATGCACGGGACCAATGACTAAATAAGTTTTTTCTCTTTGTGGCTTGAGTGCAGTTCACAACGTCTTTATTCTTCCAACCACATATTCCTCATTGTCCTGAAACCAAGATGAGGTTTGAATTGCTGATCTACAGGAGTGAGAATCCTTTCACTGACTCACAACAGTAAACATTTCTGAGAACATCAGAATCCATCTGCCAGTGTTGTCACGGGGCAGGAAGCTGAAATACCCATACAAGCTGTTGATGTGCATTTTTGTATTTCCCAAACCCACCATGTCAATCACTGCAACCCTTGGGAATGGGAAGGACACAAGCAACAAAACCCAGTATCCAGCTTTGTGAATCATTAGAAAGTCTTGAGGAAGCGGAATCAGAGGGTAAAGAAGGGTAAACTATCTGAATGAGTCGAGTTAAAATTCACACAGCACGTTATATCCAATATGTTCATTTGCAAGTACGAGCTTTCAAAGCGCTGCTTATTCATCAGGTAACTAGTTAGACTGAGCAAGACTCTTAACGCATCTCTCCATCTTTCAGAGGAAATTCAGATATTCGTGGAGAAATTCACTGATCCAGGACAATAAAAGGATTCCTGTCAGAGCTGATCTGCCTTTGCTATTTTCAATGTCATGAAGAATAAACATGGATTCTCTGACCAGCAATCGAAATTAGTACATGGCAGTAAAATCACCGAATTCTACTCCCTCAATCAGTAAGAATGAATGCGAAAGCATATCTACTTTTGCGAAATGATGCAGTGGTTGGCTTTCTTTCTTAATTAATTGGAGGTCATTTTCGATTCCAAAATGCTCCAATTGCCGATTTTTTTTCAGTATTGACAGAGACCAATCAGCCCAGTTTCCAGCACATGTCCTGCAGCCGAGTGTCAAGTGTTCATCTCAATGATATTTTTCCTGTCACGTTTTATCTTAAACAACACATCGACTGGGCTAAAGATTGAAGTGGCAAACGAAAACAGAAGTTGCTGGAAAAGTACAGTATGTCTGGCAACAGCTGTGATGAGAAATTAGACTATAGGTCTCTGGTTCCGTGACCCTTCAACATTCCCAGCATTTCCAACAAATTATTTTCCATGAGATGTGAACTGTGTTCACGGCCCTTCGGGGAACTGAACGTCTTTTTTCACCCACAAAGAGAGACACACATATTCATTCTCGCGAGAGTGTCAAAAAGATTTCGGGCAGATCAACTCAAGGAAGTAGACATTCACCCACTTGGCTTAGATTGTCACATTTCAGACTTCAGCACCAGAGTCTAGTTTCAGCAAAGTGCCCCATCAGATGTTTAATGAGGGAGGTATACAAAGAATCACAGAGCAAGACTGACACTCGAATTCATGGCACAACTTTCCCAGACCAGTTGTCTGACGACTGAGCTGTAGAGCCTCGAATGTGCGCACTGACAGAGTGGGTTCTTATATATAGTAGATGGTTGTATTGCCTCGGTATTGTACCGCAAGACGCAATAAACACGCTGCAGAGCAGAGGGGATCATGTGCAGAAAAATGGGAAATTGCAATTACGCATCAGTCAGCAGCATTCGAGCCATTAGAATCCAATGCTTTGACTGTCATTCCTGTTGATGGGTAACATTTACAGTAATGAATATGAAATACTACATGGACTCTAGAAGCAGAACGATTCTGTAGACCTGTCACAATTGCTTCCCTGCATATTACAGTCCCAGATAAGCAACGTCAGCTGCTATTGGCTGATGTGCAACCTTTTCAAAACAAGAACAGAGGGAAGTGCTATTGTGGTTTGTCAGCGATGACTGTGGGCCCAGCGGAGCCACGCTCAATGTGGGTGCCGAAGGCCGGTTTTACTGTTTACCCTGATGCACGGATCAGAGAAGGCAACAGGTCAAGTTTAAAGAAAGAGACGAACATGAGTGTGTTCACACTCACACCATTGTTTTGTCATTCTGACATTCAAGAACATAAATATTCACCGTATATTCCTCCCCAGACTTCCACCTCCCCACTATTGCATAAAGGCTATATCCTTCACACTTCACATCAGCTCTCACGAAGAACCACCTAAACGGAAACCTTTAGCTGGCTTTCTCTGCATGGACATTACCTAACTCATTGTGATCACCAGAATGTTTTTTTCAGCGCAGATTCCAACATCTGCAGCAATTTGCTCGTAAATTCTTTCTCATCTCTGTCTGAAATATCTGACACCTACTCTGATGTTAGACACTCTGATCCTAGACTGTCGTAGGAGGGACCAGTTGGACCATCTCGCCTGTACACTCCCCCCTCCCATTCCATATCCACCCCTCAAAATCGACACTATTCTACTGAGCTGTCCTACCTTTTCAACTTGCTTCCCACATATACGCTCCACATTGCTCCATGAAGTACCTCCCTCACTCCCCATATGCATCTCCATATCGCCTTCCAAATACCTGCCCCTCAGCCACACCCTACTCTCCGATTTCCCTCGCAAACCCGTTTCCGCCCCCACCAACTTCCTGATGAACGGACTATGCCTGAACCGTCGGCTGTCGAGCGCAACGAACCTGTGCTTTTCCGGCGCTACACTTTTCGAGTCTGTTCTCCAGGTTCTGCGGTTCACACTTTCTCCTGTCCTAAAAGGGAACCAACCATTCTGCATTCAACAATTCAAGATTCCAAAAACCTCTGTGTTTTAATCAGGTGCAAATTTTGTTCTGCTACTGTATCTGAGCGGGCAAGGCAAGAAAGATAGTCACTTCCTCCTATTCACTTTAAACTCTGATAAGAAGCTTTCTCTGATTGTGACAGGTTGCTCAAAATTTTGTTTTAAACGTCACATTTTCATGTTCATATTGGAAACTTTGCACAATTACAATAAATCCTCATTCTCTGGGATTTAAATCCAGGAAACAGAAGTAGGAGTGCTGATTCCCAACTTCTCGAGCAACACCCAAGGCACAATCAATGCTTGTATTTTTTTTTTCTGAAACCGCTTTTGACTTTTGTGTTCAGATACAAAATGAGAGTCACTAAGTTTTTAACAGCAATTTGACTGAGCCTTTAGCCCTTTATATTAATGTTAGTCATCAAGTATATCACTTGTATACACAGATTTTTTCATCTTGGCCTTGTGGAATCTGACGTTTTAAGTTCTCATCTAAATAGTTACTCAGTGTATGAAGGCTTCAGTGGAATGAAAACAGTTCATTTAAGCAATGACAAGAAACAGTGCTATTTTCTAGAACATGATCTCTACATTTTACTCCTTGGACACAGTTTCAAAAGCTAATCTCTTTCTTGGAGACTTTTGTCAGTTTTCCTCGTGTGTGACGTTACCACCAATGACTCTCCTTTTCAAACCCTGTGCTCATCTGTCGTGTGGTGCCCTTCAGGGTGAACCACCACCTGTTCGTTCTCTCTCATTGCGGTTCAGAATGAGAATGGCGGCTTTCTCATTGAATGCGTGATTCAGTGTCAGAAATGGTGATATTAAATCCCTGGGGCAGCCGACCGATAGTTTGATTTCAATTAAATATATTATATACGTCTGTTGTACTTGTAGGAAATAAATAGAAAGACTGTTTGCGCATAAAACAACAACGAAACTGACAAACTACAATTGTGGCCGCATGATATAGCACAGGAACTCATTTCTTAGCAGTAAATAAAAGCTAAAAGAACAGTGGAAATCTATATCAGAAACAAAACAAGAAGTTGGTGCAAAGGCATAGCAAGCATAGCAGTGTCTGTGAAAGGAAATCAGGATTAATGTTTCAGCTCCACGGACGATTAATTGCACACTGTTAAGTCTGATTTCTCTTCACAAATCCTGCCAAAACTGCAGAGACTTTCCAGCAAACCTTTATTGTTGTGTCCGTGATTATCACTGCTTCTTCCTAGCATCAGGTACTTGGGGTAAATGCCAGCCTCACGCGACTGTCTGTGTGGAGTTTGTACGTTGTCCCCTTGTCTGCCTGGGTTTCTTCCAGATGCTCCCTTTTCCGTCCATAATCTAACCATGTGAAGGTTAGAGAGGATTAGGCAGCTATATTACTCATAGTGTCCAGCGATGTGTAAATTAGGCGTTTTGCTGTTGTGGGTGTTGGGAAGAGATGTTTAAGTGTGGGTTACTTGTCGGAGAGTTGGTGCGTCGTTGTTGGGCCGAATGGGCTGTTTCCACACTGCAGGGATTCTGCACAGCATTCCGAAGCTACATAAGTTGCTGCACATGTACAGACTCCGTACAATCTGGAGCATGTTTAGTGGGAACTATCCTGAGGACGGGCGCCCTTTCCAGCGGCTCCACATCAGGAAACAATGGGCCTGAGTGGAGGAAGTGATGGGCTGGAGTGGCTTTGTAAGCCATTTGTAGATCTGGTAGAGCCAGTTGAAGAAACTGTCCGTCACTATTTCATGAAACGGAGCGAATTGATTCTTCCACTTCATAATAGGCCCAGGGCATTGGCTGCCATGTGTGTAGGGGCAAAGGGCGGCAATGTGCAAGTGCAGTCATTCCATGCCAAGAAGAATTTTGTAAATCTCTCTCCAGGACTGACAGGGATGGATTTCATAAATTGTTGTTAGCTGGAGTGAGGAGAGGAGGATTTACACACAACAAACTCTGAACAGAAATATTTGAAATTCTGTCCCAGACTGATGAGATGGCTTTTGTAATCTTACTTTAAGCATGGTAGAAGAGGATTTCCAGATTGAAAGCTCAAACCAAGTAACATACCAAGATCTGAGCGTGCTATTTTATTATTTATTCATTCAGCTGTAGATCTTATTGACTTTTGAATTGAAATATTGAGTAAAATAAAAATGACATAACATTTTTCCCTTACATCTCCCAGTAACTCTCCTGTAATAGCCCAATAACATAAATCTATGTTGTGAATACATTTTACTATCAGCTAATGAGAACAGCTGTTCTTTATTTACTTTATCTCAACTTAACACAATCCTAGACACCTTAATCAAATCTTATGTCAACATACTTTGCTCTATAAAAATCACTTCAGTTTCTCCACCCTGATTTTACAACTGAAATAAATACCTTTTTTTCAAACATTTTAATATATCTCATTTCAAATCTCTCCATCGACCTTCACATCCTTTATTGTTATCACTTGATGTGCAGTCCCAAATGCTATGTATTCATGTGGGTGTTGCTGCCAAATAGAGGCAATTACCTTAGTAACATCATCCAGATTCCCAGGTAATTCCGCTAATGCGAGAATTTCCTCTGACACCAAAACATCTGATATCTTTCAAAGACACATACTCCAGCTTTTTGATTTTGAAATTGATAACAATATAATTATTTAAATAATTTTAACGGATAACCTACTCAATTCTGCTTCTTATTACCGCAAAGATTCAAATGGATCTTAAGCTTGTGTTGCCCCTTTACTGAAGGACTGAATTAATTTACATCCATTACACTGTTTCATCTCTGCTCTTCCGTTAACTCGTAGTCATTGTCTCCGTGACTACCTGGTCAGGTCCACGCACCCAACAACCCCCCCCCTCCCTTTGTGGCACTCTCCCCTGCCACCGCAGGAATTGCAAAACCTGCGCCCACACCTCCTCTCTCACCTCCATCCGAGGCCCCAAAGGAGCCTTCCACATCCATCAAAGTTTTACCTGCACATCCATCAATATCATTTGTTGTATCGCTTGCTCCTGATGCGGTCTCCGCGAAATTGATGAGACTGGACGCCTCCTAGCAGAACACTTTAGGGAACATCTCCGGGACACCCGCACCAATTAGCCCTGTGGCCCACATTTCAACTCTCCCTCCCACTCTGCCGAAGATATGCAGTTCCTGGACCTCCTCTACCACCGCTCCCTCATCACCCGGCACTTGGAGGATGAACGCCTCATCTTCTGCCTCGGAACACTTCAACTCCATGGCATAAATGTGGATTTCACCAGTTTCCTCATTTCCCCTTCCCCACATCACCCCAGTTCCAACTTTCCAGCAACACCGCCATCAAGACCTGTCCTACCCGCCAATCTTCATTTCCACCGAGACACTCCACGCTCCTCTCTGACCTATTCCCTTCATCTCCACCCCCATTCACCCATTGTACTCTTGGCTGCATTCCCCCACCCTCCTCTCCGACCTATCACCTTCATCCCCACCCCCATTCACCTATTGTACTCTAAGCCACTTTCTCCCCACCCCCAACCCCCTCTCATTTATCTCTACACTCTGCAGGCACCCTGCCTCTATTTCTGATGAAGGGCTTTTGCCCGAAACGTCGATTTTCCTGCTCCTCGGATTCTGCCTGACATGCTGTGCTTCTCCAGCACCACTCTAATCTAAACTCGTAGTCATTTTCTGTTAGTCATAACCTGATTTGAATACCTGCAGGACGTGTATTTTATTCCGACTTTCAATACTTTCCCAAATTGTTCACCTTCAATTCACGTGTTTAATCCAATGGTTCCTGTCAAGTATCAATCTTTCACTTTGTGGTCTGTATTATGTGACAGTGTTTGCTTTTTATTTCAAATAAGATTTGATACAATCCAAAACAAACCAGCCCTCTTGTTTAGCACGCCAACTACATTTGTGTACTCTCTTCACATCTAATATACAATGGCAGCATTATGCACCATTTCGAAGACGCAATGCAGTGATTTAGCATGTCTCCACCAACAGCACATTCCTAATCAGGTGACCTGATGAAGCTTGCTATTCAAATAAACCTGTTTGATTCTAACCTTGTATCGCCTGAATTCCGAAATTGACCTGGAAATATGTCGTTTCCTTTCTGTGTCACTTCGTCAGAATCCTGGAAACTCCTGCTCACTCCACACCTTCCGTCACTATCATGGCACTGTGATTCTACTGACAGCACATGGACTACATCTCAGCCAATCCTCTCCAGGGCTGTTAGAGCTGGCCAATAAGTCTGGTCTTTGCAGTGATGCGAGTAACTCATAAGCTCGTAAAACGTTATTGTATTTAAATTAATAGCTGATAATTACCAAGAAAACCGGGAGAGCATTTTACAGACTAAAACTTGAGGGAGTGTATTTCTCTCTCTTTCTCACACCTCTCTCTCTAAATTGCACTATTATATTTTGCAGTTCTGTTCTGCCCATTGATGTGGTCAGATCGACTCGACCCGTCATTTTCCTGACCATTGCCGTGAGTTTATCAAATACTCATGCACAGATGCACGAGTTTCAAGCAAAAGATCAAACATTGGTGTAAAAAGCTCCATCCTTTTTTATTCACTTGTCTCCAAACTGTGTACAGTTCATAATCATCACAATCTAAGTGTGTAGACACTTCCTGATGATCATCGCTGCATTCTTGCCAATTCTCCGTGAGAATAAACTCTTTCCTGATTGGTTAAAGATCGTTCCTTCCGGGAGAATGTGTAACTGTATCGATGATGTCAAAATGAAGGCCGATTCTCCGGGACACATAGATCATTTCATGTCAGGCTGTTCCTCAAAGTGTAACATGTATTTAGGACCCACTCCAATGCAGGTTCACTTTGAATTTATACGTTATTTATTTCACATATAACACATCATATCTGGACAGTTACTGAAAGCTAAACATCGTGGTATATACGAAATTTCAGATGCATGTATTAAAACGAATGTCTGTCACAACCTTGGTCTACGTAGTCATTTTCTGATTGGTTGTGACGAGATTATCAAATGTAGTTTCCTAAAACATAATTTATTGGCAAACAATCCAAATATCTCCAAGGAAGCATATCAACTTATGGTCATAGAGTCATAGAGATGTACAGCATGGAAACAGACCCTTCGGTCCAACCCGTCCACGCCGACAAGACATCCCACCTCAATCTAGTCCCATCTGCTAGCACCCGACCTACATCCCTCCAAACCCTTCCTATTCATATACCCATCCCAATGCCTCTTAAATGTTGCAAGAATACCAGGCTCCACCACACCTCTGGAAGCTCATTCCGTACACGTACCACCCTCTGCGTGAAAAATGTTTACTATGGTCTCTTTTAGATCTTTCCTCTCTCACCCTAAACCTATGCCCTCTAGTTCTGGACTCCCCGACCCCAGGGAAAAGAATTGTCTATTTATCCTATCCATGCCCACATAATTTTGTAAACTTCTATAAGGTCACCCCTCAACCTCCGACGCTCCAGGGAAAACAGCCCCAGCCTGTTCAGCCTCCCCCTGTAGCTCAGATCCTCAAATCCTGGCAACATCCTTGTAAATATTTTCTGAACCCTTTCAAGTTTCTTGTTCAAATCATCTCAACTTTGTAGACTTTAACTGTAACCTGGGTGGATACTTTCTTCGAGGGTTCTCCCGAATTACATCAGAAATGAGTTATTTCATTTGGTTTGTCACTCTGAACAACTATTTCATAAGCTACTTGGCAGATTTTAACTTGCCTGGTTATTGGGATAGACCAACGACTGACACTTGCTCTAAACAGAGCCAATATGACCCAAGATTCCTTTGTTCCTCCACACTGCTAGGAATCCTTAAACCCTATAGTGTGCATTGAAATTCGCACTTCCAAAGTGAACGATTTTACACTTTTTCGTGTTTCACTCCATCTGCCACATGTCAGCGCAGTTCTGCAACCTCGCAATGTTTCATTGCAATCCACAACAGCCATCTACACTATCGACAACTCCATCAAAATTTATGTCATCGGCAAAATTACTACCTCACCTTTTTTCTTCCTCATCCAACTCATTTATAAAAATCGCAAAGAACAGAGCTCCCATAACCAATCCCTAAGGAAGTTCACTGGACACCAGCCTCCATTATGCCCTATTCCATTCTTCAGTGTACACTTGATAGTCACTGTTATTGAGGAAATGTTTTAATGTAATTTATTAAGCCTGCCAAAGTATACATTACCAGATGAAAATTAACTGAGTCTTTCTTGCATTACTTTGCCGCTTTGGAAACTTAAGGAAATACTTCTGTCTCGAATTTATCCTCCTGCATAAAAAAGGTGTTTATGTTGAAGGAAGAAACGGATATCAATCTTTACATGGTATAGATTTAATGAAGGATTGAAGCATTTCATATCTATACCTCCTGACTCTGTCTCTTCATGTCTCTTTATATATTCTCCACTCATGAACACGCTTACTGATCATTGGATAAAATCACAGCTACAGTCAGTGCTACTAAAACATTTTATTTCTGCGCGGCTGCCAAGATGCCTCAGCAGGTCGGATGATTGTTTGACTCATTTCCAACACGAGGAATGAATGAATGGCTTTTCCCCGGTGTGAAGCCACAGGTGTCTCAGCACCTTGGATGTCTGAGAGTATCCTTTCAAACACACACACAGCATTTTTCATAGTGAATGGTGTGAGTATGGAATGAGCTTCCAGACGGAGGGATAGAGGCTTGTACAATTATAAAGTTCATAATGCATCAGGATTGGTAAAAGTGTAGGAAGGGTTGATAGAGATATGGGCCAAATGCTGTCAGGTGAGATGAGAGTTATTAATGAAATATTGTCAGCATGGACAAGTTGGACTGAAGAATCTGAATTTGTGCTTTCAATTTCTAGGGAAAGTGCATTGCTCCCAATTCAAACCATCTTTGCCCAATTATATCATTGGGGGATATTTGATTTTATTCTAGAAATGTTAGCATGAAATAAATTAATTATAATCCCTCAGCACTGACCGTCCGACAGCACCCACTGCCCCAACACTGAACGGGCGACGATGGCACTTACGCAGCACTGACCCTGTAACAGTATCTTCTCATTCAGTACTGACCCTCCAACAGTGCCTGCTCCCTCAACACTAACCCTCTGACAGTGTCCACTCTCTCAGCATTGACTCTTTGACAGTAACCGTTCCTTCAGCACTAACCATCTTAGAGTTTCTGCATCCTGAGCACTAATGCGCTGACAGCGTCATCTCCCACAGCACTTACCCTCCACGTAAGCGTCCGCTCTTTCAGCACTAACCTTTTGCATTGGAAAGGGAAAACGCTGTTCCGTCAGTTCTGGCCCTCTGACAGTACATGCTGTCTTGGCTCTCTCATGTGAGAGAGATTGCAGAGCCTTTGCCTTTGAGCTTTATTTCGTTTTTGTCGACAGGAATAGCACTCGAAGATTGGAGGATAGCAAAAGTTGTTCCCTTGTCCAAGATGGGCGATAAAGACAGCCCTGGTAGTTATAGATAAGTCAGCCTTAACGTGGTTGTGGGTAAAGTGTTGGAAATGTTTAAAGGAGAAAGTGTATATGGGCATCTAGAAAGGAATAAGGTGATTAGAGACAGTCAGCACAGTTTTCTGAAGGGTAGATTGTGTGGCACAAATATTGTTGATTTCTTTGAGGAGGTGACCAAACTGGTGGATAAAGGTAAAGCGATTGATGTGTTGTGCGTCCGTTTTATTAAGGCTTTTGATACATTTTGCCCAGTAGGCTAATGTATAAAATATGGAAGCATGGAATTGAGGATGATTTAGCGGTTTGGCCCAAAAATATAGAGGGTGGTGGTTGCTGGGAAATGTTCAACCTAGAGTTCACTTGCCAGTGCTGTACAGAAAGGATCTGTTTTGGGACACTGCCGTTTGTCAATTTTATAAAAGCCCTGGATGAGAGTGTCGAAGGACGCGGTGTAAATTTTCCGTCGACTCTAAGGTCAGCAGAGTTGTGGGTGGTGCTGAAGTATGTTGTCGTTTACAGGACTCTAGGTTAATGCTGGATGGACTTTAGAAGGATGAGCGAGGGATGTAATTAAAAATATAGAATACTGAGTAGTCTGGACAGGCTAGATTTTGGGAAAATGTTTCCGTTGGTCGGAGAGACAAGGAGCTAAGGACACACACTTAAAAGGAAGATGCTTTAGAACGTTGAAAAGGAGAAGAGTGGTGAATCTGTGGAGTTCATTGCCACTGAAGGCTGTGGAGGTCAGGTTATTGACGATGCTTAAGACTGAGATAAATAAGTTCTTGATTGCCATGGGGATTAAAAGTTATTGAAACAAAGAGAGAAAATGGGAATGAAAAGCTTATCAGTCATCACGGAACAGCGGAGCAGACTTGATTGGCTGAATGGCCTAATTTCAGTTTTAAGATCTTATGACTGACATAGGGAGGGATGTCGAGGATGTGGGAGCTGGCCGAGACAGTGATGGCTGTGTTGGGGATTACAGGAGACCTGGAGGGGGCGAAGGGGACTGGAGGAGGTTGCTGAGACAGGGAGTGGTTGTACAGTCTGAAGGACGTGAGAGATCTAGGGAAGGATTTAGGGTTTGGAGGAGATTACAAAGATCAGGTGGAGTGTAGAGGCTAGAAGAGATGATAAAGTTGGACGGCAATAGCTTCTGAAGGAAGTTACAGAAATAAGGAGGTGTTTAGAGGTGGCAGAAGGTTTCCGAGATAAGCAGGAGGGAAGGGGTCTGGAGGAGATTACAGTGATAGGGAGGGATGTCCGGCCTGGAGGAGATTACAGAGATGCGGGGACTGTCAAAGCTGGAGGAGGGCATTGATAGTGAGTGGTGTAGTAGCTAGAGGAAGTGACAGAGATACCTAGCCGTGCAGGGGACTGGAGTTGACAGACATAGGGAATGGCATATGTAGCTGGAGAAGGTGAGATTTCTATGGAAGGGGGTTTGGGGCTGGAGGAGGATACAGAGATAAGGAGGATATATAGGAGCTGGAGGAGTTTGCAAAGGTAGGGAGGGTGCGGGCGCTGGAGAAGATGACAGAGAAACTGAGACAGAAAGAGCAGCACTGGCGCTTGGTGATCAACCAGATGAGGGAATCCCACTCTCCCTCCCTCTCCTCCTGCAGAGGGAGTTCTTTAGTGCCAGCTGAACATCAAATTCCCTGACGTCCTTGAATGCGAAATGATCCCGGGAAGGGGAAATGGCGTTTTTTTTTTTTCTCTCTCTCTCCATCTCTCTCTTTCTCTCTCTTTCTATCCCTCTCTCCACCTCTGTCTCACTCTCATCCTCCTCTCTGTTCAACCCCCTCGTCTTTTACTCACAGGAACTGACAATCCTCTACTCTCGCATCGTCGTCTCACCCGAGGGTGCATCCTTGAATAAGTTACACCATGAGATTCACGTGGGGAGACTGGGTCTCACTCTCTCAGTCCGTCCACAACAGACAGGGACCAGTTAGAAAAGCGGTGGAATCGCACTATGCAAGCTGAGCACGGGTGTTGAAGGGGTTGACAGTGCAGAGTAGGGAGTTGACAACGTAACTGATTGTATCACATCACCAGACCCCAGGCAAGGGCAGTAAAAGGAGCTGCTATGCCGCCCCACCATGCCAAACAGTCTGTAGAAACGGGGTCTGTGCTCGGATGAGGTGGAAGGTGTTGGGGTCAAGTCATCCACTGATCCATATGATAATGTATCTCAATTCCCTCCCCTCATACCACCCCTTCCACTTTTGGAGAACTCACCAACTCAAAACCGATCTTCCAGCAGCTGGTGACCAGCATTATGTGACTCCAAAATTAGGGAGCATATGTTTAGGATGAGAGAAAAAAACATTTTGAGACGATCTGAGTGACAACGTTGCCATGCAGGGAGTGGTATATGTATGGAATGGGCTGCCAGAGTAAGTGCTGGATGCAAATGCAATTATAATGTTTAACCAGCATCTGGATGGTGCTGTGAATCAGGAAAAGATTCGAGGGAATTTTGCAAAACGTTGACAACCAGGACTAGGTCAAATTGGGACAGCTGGTGGGAGTGGCTTAGTGGAACTGAAGGGTCCGTGTACATTCTGTCTGACTGTAAGAGTGAACCCTTTCCCACACTCACAGCAGTTTCATGGCTTTTCCCTTGTGTGAACTCGCTAGTGACTTTGCAGATTCCCTTTGCCGAGAAAGCATTTGTCACAGTTGGAACATTTAAAAGTTCTCTTAATCGAGTGAATAAGTTGGTGTGAAGTGAAGTTGAAAACTTTGAATGAATCATTTCCCACGCTCGGTTGAGGTAAGCAGCCTCTCCCCAGTGTGACTGCGGCAATGAATTTGCAAAAGTGATGGGGATCTGAATTCCTTGCCACACTCCTCAAGTTACACAGTTTCTCCATAGAACCAATGTCATTGTGTATTTTCAGATGGGATGCTTTATTGGGATTCCTGAAGAAGGACTAATGCCCGAAACGTCGATTCTCCTGTTCCCTAGATGCTGCCTGACCTGCTGCGCTTTTCCAGCAACACATTTCCATCTCTGATCTCCAGCATCTGCAGACCTCACTTTCTTCTGCTTTATTGGGAGTCACGTACAGAACACCTGAAGAGGCTATTGTCACGCTGAGTGACGTATGGTATTTTCAGGCGAAGAATCTGTGTAGACCTCTTTAGACATAGTACACTGGAACACGCTCACTGCAGTGAGTGTGTGTCTCAGCAATTGTTCAATCACAATTTGAATAAACATTTTACCACAGACAGAACATTTTGCCCCTCGACAGTTGATGGATGGTTACTTTCAGGCCCTGCAGAAGGATCACTCTATCATATTTTGGTGTGCTGTTTGAGGTCTCCATTCAATCCCCTGTGAACGAAGATGGACGTGACATTATCAGCTCAGGACAGAAATCCATAAAAGAAAATCTGAGAACCAAAGATGAGAACCGATCAATTGAATAGAAGCTAAACTCAGGAAAAAAATTCCCCAGAACGTTTTGTCTCAAAGGTTGCCAGTGTGCAGATGCAACCGGGGAAGAGAGGCTGGCAGCCAGTGACACCCCCGCCTTTGGGCCACATGTTCTAATTTATAATGTGTTTCTTGAATCAGGACAGAGAGTGGGTCCAGGTGACAAGCTTTTGATTTCCTCAGCTTCCTTCCTCCACACTTTCTCGCTTCCTGGACTCAAAAGCGTGTTCAACAAATTCAGAACTTACACACTTTCCACTGCTTTGTTTCCAATTGCTTCTGTCCTTTTATTTTATTTCATTTGGAAGCTGGTCCTGGTTCACCCTTTGCTTCTCTTCTCAGGGCTTCATGCTTCTGATATTCAGTTGCACCTGTTTTCCACCCTAATTTAGGGCTTTCTGTTTTCCATGGTCCAACAAACTCATTGTGAAAATCCAGTTCAATGCCTAGCATTCCCAGATCTACTGAAAGCTCTTTGACCACTCTTTCTCACCAACATCCCACCCCCCGTTGCCTGAGTTTCTGATTTTTCTCCAGCGTTTTCTGTTTTCAAGAGTTGGATTTAAGTTCTAGTAACTCAAAATGAAATCTGCAGCTGAGAACAAGCTATGTATCTAAACTGAGGCAAAATGCAACCTGACACAATAAACATTGCAGAACAAAATTTCAGGTACTTTGTTAGCACATAAGACTATAAGCAATAGGAGCAGATGTTAGTCCATTCAGACCATCAAGACGTCTATAAGTTTTAATCATGTATGATCCTTTTCCTAAACCCATTCTCTCACTTGTTCCTCGTAACCTTAATTCTCAACAACCTATCTATCTATCTCAGACTTATATAAACTCCACAGCCTTCTGTGGCAATAAATTTCATAAATTCTCCAATCATTTGCTGAAGAAGTTTATCCTTATCTCTGTTCTGTATGCTCTTTGCTTTACTCTAAGTCTGTGCCCGCCAGTCCGAGTATCTCCAACTAATGGAAACTTCTTCCCAACATCCACTCTGTCAAGGACATTCAGTATTCTAGACTTTTCGGTTTGATGCCTGTTCATCTTTCCAAACTCCATCGAGTACAGACCCAGATTGATCGAACACGAATACAGCAGCTAATGAAGGTGAAATACCCTGCACAGACCACAAGTAAAGATAATGTCATTGACAAAATACTGTGCAAGAACCGTAACAAACACTACATTGGACAAACAGGCAGAAAACTAGTCACCAGAATGCACGTACACAAACTAGCCACAAAACGGCATAACACTCTCTCAGTAGTATCATTACAGATAAAGAAGGACACCACTTCGACGGGGACAATACATCCATCTGAGGACAAGCCAAACAGAGAACGAACGAGAATTCCTAGAAGCATGGCGTTGCAAACGGAACTTTATCAACAAACACATCGCATTATAACCCATCTACCACCTCCTGACAAAAAGAACAGGAAGTGGCATCACCACAGGAAATTACATCAGCAACCCAAAGAAACCCAAATATATAAAGAGAAAGCAGGAATAATGTACACTGCTTCGTCTGAGGTCCACTGAAGATTTACGAATGGGGTGATGAAACGTCTGAAAATGAACCTTCCAGCTCGAGCGATCGAAGGTACATCCACATCCATGCCTCAGTCCTAAGAACATTCTCATGAACCTCCTCTGAACACAATCTAAGAACGGTGGATTCCTCCTGAGATGTGGGGCATGGGACTGTGGAAAATACTCCAATTTTAAGCATGCAGAATCTGTTTTGATAGAGATGAGGAATCGTGAGGAACAAGTCAACAACGTGTATAGTTTACAAGCCTACTCACAGTAACTATAATGTGAAATAAAACACTTGAGAAAAAACTATGTGTGAGAAATAAAGGATGGCAATAATCTTTAGTGATCTTAATTTCCCATAGCCCCGTCCACTCTCCATTGTAAAGAAAGTTCAGAGAACATTAAACAGTGCATGAAATATATCCCATCGAACAAAACGACAATTATCTTCGCTTTTGATTAATTTACAGACTCCTTAGTTTCAGTGATTTCCAGGGAAACCATCTCATTGCGAAAATTAGGGAAAGAGATTTTTTTTGACAGAAGAATAATAAATCTGTCGCTAATCTTTGTTTGTTTCATGCCAAAGAACACCCAGATTTATCTGCACCACATTTTATTGGAGTTTCTCTCGATTTTAATAGTCTTCGGAATTTGTTCCTACCGAATGCATGACCTCACACATCCAGCAGGAAACTGCATCTGTCATTTTTTCCCCAGTCAGTCAACCTTTATAAAGTATATAACTTTGCAGATTCCCCTAACCTCATCACAACATGTGTATCATCAGCAAAACTGGACAAATTGCACTCTACAACTTCATACACGTCGTTAATCATTGAAGCCATATCACTGACCATACTGCATTCCACTAATTATATTTTTCCAACTGGAAAACTTACACATGATTCAGTGTCTTTTGTTAAGTAAACAATGGACAGTCATTGCTCATTTCTTACATAACACCATGAATTCCTAAGATGTGCAATGTTGTTTTATAATTTGGCGCCATATTCAGTCTCTGAATATTGTAGAAATACACATGCAGTTCATCTACCTGATCCCTTCATCAATTCTTCATGTAATGTTAGCAAATAACTCCGGCGAATTGCCAAGTGTGACTTTCCTTTCAACGAAAACTGTTCAATAGTTTGCAATCATCTTTTCTAAACGTGCTGCTTTACTTCCGTTACAATGATCTCTAGCATTTTCAAATTCACACAAATGGCATTGGAGCAGATGGAAGCTATTTGGTCCATCACGTCAACGACAACGTTCAATGAGACCCTGGCTGATTTGCATAATCCTCAACTCCACCTTTCTGCCTTAACCCCGTGGCCCTTGTTGCCCAAAGTGAGTAACTGTCACTCTAACTCAGCCTTGAATATACACAGCCTTGACAGTCCTCTTGTCAGGATATCCATAGATTTGCTCCCTACTGAACGAGAGAACATCCTCCTCGTGTGTGTTTTAAATGGGCAACCCCTTCCTCTGACATTATGTCCTCTAGTCCTACACAATCCGACGTGTAAATCAAAGCAGAACAAATCTCTGAAGTTCGTTCTGCACTCACTGGTGTGTCCAGAGCCAATTCTGAGTATTGGAAATATTTTCGTTTTTGACCTCTGGTTAAGCAAACTGCCCTGATTAACACTTTCGATTTGCCGATGATGATTCTGCTTCACAAAACTTCATCAGCTGTGATCCAGATGGCAGTGAAAGGCCCTACACAAATGCAAGGACATCTTTCTTTTTCGATCCATTGCCAAGTTTATTTATCTCTTTGCACATGAAAGTGGATTCGTCTCATCCGCTCTATCTATGATCAATGTGTGTATTTCAGTTCAATCTCCCAACAGCCTCCTCCGTTCTGAACAAATATAGGTGGAAAGCAAATATTGGGATTATTGTGCAGACACGGCAAGCCAAGAACCAGTGTTTCAGATTGTAAATCTCCATTCCATAAGAAATATTAAGCAACCCGTAGCCCTGTGTAATTGTGGCTGAGTGGTTAAGTTGATGCGTTAGATGCGTTTTCAGGGGTTTTCCTCTATTGGTTCGTATCCGACTGACGACATTTTCTCAACTTGAGGTTTGAATGACCTCCTGCAGGACGACTTATTTCTCAAACTTCAACACAGACTCTCATCAAACAGTTTTGGACATTTGTTTACATTTAGGAAAGTCGAGGTCTGAACCGGAAGTGCACCCCTGTTTCTCTTTCCACAGATACTGCTCGACTCGTCGAATATCTGCAGTAATCCTTGAATTTATTCCACTATCGTGCTGCTTTCCATTCTGAAATCTTTAGTCCCAGTTCTCAGGTAGCTGACTCTGGTGAGTGGCAACACTTCCGACAGTTCATAAAATTGCCCATCCTCACTGCTCCTTCCAATGTTATTATGCAGAGTCCCAGGAAATATTCAGATAAACTTTCCCTCCAAAAAAAGCCTTGCCAGCCTCGGCAATCTCTCATTTGCTCATCCTTGGGTATAGAGTAAGGCGGAGGCTTGTGAAGTGAATTTGGGAAAGCATTATCAGTTGGCAGGTGGAAAATTTTTCAGGAAACATAACAGGGAATCCAGTGTCCAGATTTGTGAGTCTTTAGGACCAGTTTGGGAAGCAGAATCAGAGGGAAATGCAGGGTGAACTGTCCAACTGAGCAGAGACAGTCCAGATATCTTCCCCTTCGTTAAGAGGCCGGGATATTGACTCTGATGTAATTCAGACATGCTCATATCTGAGATATTGAAAGGATACTCATTACTGTGCAGCAGATTTCAAACATCAGCTCGTTTTTTTTTTTAACAATGTTACAGCTCTGGCACAGAGAAGAAACTGAATGGCTCAAACGGATGCAGTCCTGGTTATAGAACAGCCGGTTCCCCGTGACACGACTGTGTCTGCAGAGGGTGCGATCAAACTGTTGCCTTGTCTCCATAATGAATATGGCAAACTTTATTTTGGACAATTAATACGCATAGAGGACAATTGACATTCCTGGAGCGGAAGGCTGAACGTTGAATTCACAAACACCTTGCATTAGGGAGCCATGTAAGCTCGAAATTCAACAGTCTCGCTGCCGAAATTGGCCAATGCATGCGGCTGTTAACGGTCGGTTGTTTGAGATCTTCAGCAGCGGATCTATAACTGTTCTCACTTCATTCGTTTTCTTTCCTGCACAGTTCTGGGTTTTAAATGGGGTCAGCAAAATGTTCCCCAATACAGCAATCTTATCCAGAGCCATAAATGTGTTTCTATATTGTTTTAGTGACAAATGCAATAGACTGCGGATTTTGGGAGTCTGAAACAAAAACAGGTGGGGAAATCCAGCAGGTTTGGCATTAGGTATTCGAGAAAATAAAGTTCTGGTAATGATGTGAAGAAGCTTCGAAACATTGTGCCTGAATCTGTCTCCACAGATGCTGCAAGACATGTTGAGATTTTACCCTGCAATTTCTGCTTTTGTTTTTAGCTGCATGATCATTCCATCTATTGGGATGCAGGACCCTTTCCCACCATATACCGACATTTAAACCTATCGAAAGCTTTGATGTTTGAATTCAAATAAACCCAGCAATGATTAACTCTACCTCAGCTCCACAGAGAAAGAGTGAAATGGCAATGTATACTGCTGGAGTCGTTCTGCTGCCGTGGTCGAGTAGTTAAAACATTGGACTTGAAATCCATTGGGAATTCCCCATGGAGGTTGGAATCCTGCCGACTATGGCTGAGGCCAGAGAAAGAGGAAGTTTCCTTCCCATCGTCATGTTAGGGATCAAACCAAGGCGTGAGGATTGGTGCAAATCTCCAGTGCAATAATCCAACCGTTCAGATGCACACGTACATCGGCAAATTCGTTTGAACAGATGAGCCAGATAATCGGAAATGAGGCGTGAACAGTGCAAGTGCCAAAAGACATTTTCTGTTCTGGAGACCTGTGACTAACTGCGGTTACTGGGCAGTTTTTGCAAAATGCACCTGAGCTAGCAAGGTGTGGAACTGACTCTACCCGATCTGTGTGTCAGACATGGTTTCGATTAGAATATTGGGATTGGGGATAACAGACACAGTGCACTCTGGAAGAATCGGGAAGATAGGATCCTGCTATCTCTTTACCCTGCGGTGTGCAAGCACGTCCCTTCTCAGTACACTGTGTTTGATATCCCCTAGCCCCGCTTTCAGGTAATTATTGGCTTTACGATCTTACTGTGTTTGTATCAAACAGCTCAGTGACTTCGGAGCAGGATTGTCAGAAGGTGATGGAGATGAGGCAGGTCGAGAAACAAAACTGACCTGGCGTGGAAGTGTTTAGAGTTTGCCGTGTGTCAGTTGATTTATATGAGGATTATGTGGATGTCGCTGTCCTTTCAGATTCCCAGGTGCCGCAGGGATTGGGTCGGTGGATATTGGAAAATTGAACGTTGCACATGAGCAACGTGTGGGACTATTTCAGCTCACTATCCATTTCATATCCCAGCTCACTGTAACGTTTTATAAACGTTTTATAAAAAGGGCTTGCGTTCCACATAAAGCTGCGTTTTGTTGGAGAAACTTTCAAACGTGAAGCACATTGAACATGTATAATCCTCGGATCTCTGCCCCTTTGGGGAAAGCTGTCTGTGTATCTTCCACTGTGCGCGAAAATGAGGATGAGTTTCACATGGGGGTTACAACACAGTATGACCACGTCAAACTTCAGTCCCATTACTGTTTCATTTCAGATCACAGGGAGAATCTCATTGACATTTGTCCTGGAAACATCAGAACAAGCAAGATTATGTGCCAAAGACGGAAAGAAGGACTATAATAGATAGATGTCTCTAAGCAACAAAGCGTGATGGGCCAAATGGTCTTTTCCAAGCTGAAAAAATGTAAGACAGGGAGAAACTGATCTGCAGAGAAACTGTTCCGAAAGGAAATACAAAAGCAGTGTCATTGAGAAAGGAGACAGCGTTTTCTGTCGCCTTCCCTAGTGAACTAATGGTTAAGTATCTGCTCGCTCACCGCCGTGGTGCATGTTCAGTTCCCAATCTGGGGATGGGAGTTCAGCTCTGCTCACCCATTGTGGTGACAGTGTTTGTGCGACAGGAAATGATGAGTGGAGCTGAGAAATTATCACCTTCTGTCCCAAACATGATTCTTGTTAACATAAAATAAAGAAGTACGGATGATGGAAATCTAAAACAAAATCAGGGAATGACTCAGAGTCTTAGTGCCTTGATGCATCTGTGGAAGGAAACAGAGTTAATGTTTCAGATCGACAGAAACAGATTAGTGACATATTGCCATGTTATGCTGCTGGCGAAATGATCAGTTTTAGCTACGGAATCAAAATATTTATCAAAATTTCTTATTTTGCTAGCCCCCGTCATTTCGACATATTTGAACTGGCTTTATCGACTGTAATGTTGCTTCCGTTGCCTTGAGCTTCTGAATGTTTGTGCTTAAATTGTTACTTTTTTTTAACTTTAACTCACTTAGCAGCCATGTCGAATGGAGAATTGGTCGTCCCTTTGTGTATATCAATGGAGTCTGTATTTGCCTCTTTGTCTGATGTATCCACCTCACCTTCTTTCACATTCTCCAAGTCTCAATCTATTTATATTCCCCATTTCCCATTTGTGGGAGAGGTTTCTAACTCAGGTGTGTTGTGGTGTCCTCTCTGTTGTGTGTTAGTTTGGCAATTTTTTTCTTTTACTGCCGTTTTTTGAGGTGTGTTGTCCTGTTCTGTCCTATGGTGACGGCATGTTCTGTGGTCCGGGTCCATTCCTGATTGGTGGCTTTTGAAATTAACGATTTTTGGCGCGCAATGTCTCGGTTGTATTTGTGAATTCTGTCGTGAGTGTCTGTAATCAATACCTGGATCATCCTGAATCCGTTCTGTTTGGCTATGTCTCTGGCTTGTGGGTTGTTGACTGGTGGTCTGTATCTTATATATGATGGAAGGATTCGATTCTTTCGGCATTCATGCAGGAACCGGAGTTACGTATGTGGTGCTTAGGTGGTTGGCACAGGATTCCCATTTCCTGGCTTGTCTTAGCGTCTCTCACCCGTAGGTGTTCAAAGTTTGTGAGAAGATTTGTAGCTCAGTTGCTCGTTGTTGTGGCCCTGTTCGCCAAGCTGGGAATTTGTGTTGCAGACGTTTCGTACACCTGAACACCAGAACTGCAAAAAGAGGAAGAAGAACACCTATACAATGTATTCGCCAAAAACGAATACCCGCGCGATTTCATCAACAGATGCCTAAGCGAAAGTCAATGGAACGAGGACATGCCGCAACCCAAAGGATTAGGCACACTACCATACATCAAGAGCATTTCCGAACTGACAGCCAGACTACTGCGACCACTAGGACTCAAAACAGCACACAAACCAACAGCCACTCTCAGACAACGACTCACCAGAACGAAGGACACTGTAGTGTACAAAATCCCATGTAAGCACTCCACAAAACACTACATAGGAAGACAGCTAACGATCCGCATCCATGAACACCAACTAGCCACGAAACGACACGACCAGCTATCCTTAGTAGCCGCACACACAGATGACAAGCAACATGATTTCGACTGGAACTGTTATAGGACAAGCCAAACAAAGAACAGCCAGGAATTCCTAGTGGCATGGCACTTATCCACAGATTCAATCAATAAGCACATCGACCTGGACCCAATATACCGACCACTGCAACGGACAGCTGGAACTGACAACCGGAAGCGGCAGAGACAAACCACGATAAATGCCGGAGGAAAGATCACAGAAGCGCTTCACAGGAGGCTCCCAACCACTGAGGATGTCATCTATACAGGGGACGAAACGTCTGCAACGCATATTCCCAGCTCGGCTAACAGAACCACAACACTTGTAGTTCTTTAAACAATTAATTACAACAATTTGGAAATGTTTTTTCTTTTTTTGTGTAAAATGTTGCTCGTTGAGAATTACAATCAATGCCTGCTTTTACACAGACAAGTCGCAGCTTTATATTCTCCACTGAAAATGGACAGAAAAGTACAATGTCCGCTTACATTGGCTTCAAACTGTAATGTTCGCCAGTTTAAACTGACAGGATAAAATGAATGTGTCCATCCTTTCTTGGCCCATTGATGACGTTCACACGCCCACAGGGATCCGCACACCATGAGGAAGAGGGTTATTCTGGTTCATTGACCTGGAGTGTGTGTGAGTCGGTACGAACAGTGGGCAGCATAGACAGACCCATTGGCATCAACACTGAGCCTTACACCAGAGGCTCCACGCTTACTTCATGTCTCACGCGTTCCAGTCATCATTGCATTGCACTTTTCTTTTACGTCCCCGCTGGGCTTCTCAACTTGACGCGACCAATTGCAGGTGGCTGCTTAAAACCTGTCACTTTTAGAAAGACATCTCTGTCAATGAGATAGAGCTCACTGCCCATCCCAAAATGCGCCAGCGATGGAGGGCATGACTTATTTTCTTGAACCCTTCAACTCATGAACACGACGATGCGGTCATGCTGCTGCTAACGAGGGAGTGCTATTATTTAGATCCGGCAACACTGAAACAACAGCGAGATATTTCCAACTCAGAAACGTGAGTAATGACAAGCCAGGGAACTATAGAGCAGTGAGCCTGACCTCGTTCCTGGGCAAGTAGTTGGATGGAATCCTGAGGGACAGGATGTACATCTATTTGGAAAGGCAAGCACTGATTCGGGATACCTAACATGGCTTTGTGCATGGGAGATCATGTCTCACAAACTTAATTGAGTTTTTTTGAAGAAATAACAAAGACGAATGATGAGGGCTGAGCAGTAGATGTGATCTACATGGACTTCAATGAGACGTTTGAAATGTTTGCCAATGGTAGACTGATTAGCAAGGTTCGATCTCATAGAATACACGGAGAACTAACGATTTGGATACAGAACTCAAAGATAGAAGACAGAGGGTGGTGGTGGAGGTTTGTCTTTCAGACTGGAGGACTGTGCCCAGTGGAGTGCCACAAGGATCGGTGCTGGGTCCTCTACTTTTTGCCACTTACATAAATGATTTGGATGCGAGCATAAGAGGTACAGTTAGTACGTTTGCAGATGACACCAAAATTGGACGTGTACTGGACAGCGAAGAGGGTTACCTCAGATTAAAACAGAACTTTGACCAGATGGGCCAATGGGCTGAGACGTGAAAGATGGAGTTTAATTCAGACAAATGCGAGGAGCTGCATTTTCGGAAAGCAATACTTAGCAGGACATATACGCTTAATGGTAAAGTCCTAGAGAGTGTTGCTGAACAAAGAGATCTTGGAGTGCAGGGTCATCGCACTTCTAAAGTAGAATCGCAGGTAGATAGGGTAGTGAAGAAGGCGTTTGGTATGCTTTTCTTTATTGGTCAGAGTATTGAGTACAGGAGTCGGGAGGACATTTTGCGTCTGTACAGGACATTGGTTAGGCTGCTGCTTCAATATTGCGTGCAATTCTGTTCTCCTTCCTATCGTAAAGATGTTGTGAAACTTGAAACGGTTCAGAAAAGATTTACAAGGATGTTGCCAGGGTTGGAAGATCTGAGCTACAGGGAGAGACTGAACAGTTTGGGGCTTTTTTCCCTGGAGCGTCGGAGGCTGAGGGCTGACCTTATTGAGGATTACAAAATTATGAGGAGCATGGGTGGGATAAATAGACAAAGTCTTTTCCCTGGGGTCACGGAGTCCAGAACTAGAGGGCACAGGTTTAGGGTGAGAGTGGAAAGATAAAAAAAGAGACCTAAGGGGCAACTTTTTCATGCAGACGGTGGGACGTGTATGGAATGACCTGCCAGAGGATATGGTGGAGGCTGGTATAATTGCAACATTTAAGAGGGCATTTGGATGGGTATATGAATAGGAAGGGTTTGGAGGAATATGGGCCGGGTTCTGGGAGGTGGGACTAGATTGGGTTGGGATGTCTGGTCGGCATGTTTCCATGCTGTGCATCTCTATGACTCTATGTGAGATGATTGGTGCGGGATTTGCGGGGGTATTTTCCACGTGTATCTGCTACCATAGTCCTTTTAAATGGATACAAACAATTCATACCTGTTGTAGTAGTGAAATGGAAAGCAAATCCAATTATTTGTTGTGTGAAACGTTGTTAGGCTGCTCGCCTACCTTGTCTCGAATGTGTAAAGCATCAATTATCATCCTGCTTAGGAGTGCAGTTGCCGTGCACTCACCATTTCTGTATCAGTAGTACCGCATTTGCTTTCAGTGCGAAGGCAGCCCGGTTTCCAAACATGGAAACACTTATTTGCTAGTGTCGCAGTGCACTACGGATTCCTGATGTCACCTTTCTGTCAAATGTTTTCAAAGATAGTCTCTGAAAGGCCTCATTTGGATGTTGTCTGCTGTTTTTCAACGGGAGAGAACCAACATCAGAAATCCTGGATCATGCTTTAGTGAAGTTCGCATGTTAGTGGCTCAGTCATTTGGCAACAGGAATGAATGGGTTTATAATCTAACCTTCACTTGTGCTCTGAAATCGAAGCCATGTTGGAAGTGGAACTGAGGCAGTGTTCGACACGAAATGACATTTTTTTTTAGATTACTTACAGTGTAGAAACAGGCCCTTCGGCCAAACAAGTCCACACCGCCTCGCTTCGGCAACCCACCCATACCCCTACATTTACCCCTTACCTAACACTACGGGCAATTTAGCATGGCCAATTCACCTGACCTGCACATCTTTGGACTGTGGAAGGAAACCGGAGCACCCGGAGGAAACCCACGCTGACACGGGGAGAATGTGCAAACTCCACACAGCCTGAGGCGGGAATCGAACCCGGTCTCTGGCGCTGTGCGGCAGCAGGGCTAGCCACTGTGCCACCGTGCCGCCCACATTGTATCCATGTTGTTTCGATTATCTCACAGAAGAGCAGGAGCATGTAAACCGGGTTGGGGGAGGTAGTGGGGACAGCAAAGTGAGGCATGTGCCGTTCTCGTTAAAAATCTTCTTTCTGATTCAGTCAGCAACAAGAAACATGAAGGTGCCTCAGGCTGGATAGCTTTTCCATCTAGAACACAGAACAATCACGTCGAGTAAGCACCTCTTTGACATCTCGGGGAGGTGTGCGAGGAACCGTGTTTTGCCTTTTGCTTTTATGTTTATAAACTGCTTTTTTGCGTCTCTCATAGAACACCGTGGAATTTTTTAACATGCTGAGATATTTGTATCATCGATAGTCACAGGTGAGATGCCAGAAGACTGGAGGTTGGCAAACGTGGTGCCACTGTTTAAGAAGGGCGGTAAAGACAATCCAGGGAACTATAGACCAGTGAGCCTGACCTCGGTGGTGGGCAAGTAGTTGGAAGGAATCCTGAGGGACAGGATGTACTTGTCTTTGGAATTGCAAGGACTGATTCGGGATAGTCAACATGGCTTTCTGCGTGGGAAATCATGTCTCACAAACTTGATTGAGTTTTTTGAAGAAGTAACAAAGAAAATTGATGAGGGCTGAGCAGTCGATGTGATCTATATGGATTTCAGTAACGCGTTCGACAAGGTTCCCCATGGGAGACAGATTAGCAAGGTTAGATCTCATGGAATACAGGGAGAACTAGCCATTTGGATACAGAACTGGCACAAAAGTAGAAGATAGAGGGTGGTGGTGGAGGGTTGATTTTCAGACTGGAGGCCTGTGACCAATGGAGTGCCACAAGGATTGGTGCTGGTCACTCTACGTTTTATCACTTACATAAATAATTTGGATGCGAGCATAAGATGTACAGTTAGTAAGTTTGCGGATGCCATCAGAATTGGAGGTGTAATGGACAGCGAAGAGGGTTACCTCAGAATACTACAGGATCTGGACCAGATGGGCCAGTGGGCTGAGAAGTGGAAGATGGGGTTTAATTCAGATAAATGCGAGGTGCTGCATTTTGGGAAAGCAAATCTTAGCAGGATTTATACACTGAATGGTACGGTCCTAGGGAGTGTTGCTGAACAAAGAGATCTTGGAGTGCAGGTTCATAGCTCCTTGAAAGTGGAGTCGCAGGTAGATAGGATAGTGAAGAAGGCATTTAGAATGCTTTCCTTTATTGGTCAGAGTATTGAGTACAGGAGTTGGGAGGTCATGTTGCGGTTGCACAGGACATTGGTTAGGCCACTGGAGTATGGAGATATAGAGTATCTGCTTAAATGTCTGGCCCTGCATATCCACTAACATTCGCCTGCTTCTAATTTTATGTGACGCTTCAGACCAAATGTAAGACAGAAATCTGCAAATTAGTTTCGTGGTACATTTCAATAACTGTTGGGGAGCATCCTCATATGGCCGAACACGCAATGAGCTAATTCATTGTCCCATTTCCCCCGTCTCTGTTACTTATATTTGATAACGTCACATTTCAATGGAAAGCCTCTGACATGACCTCACTTTCCACTGCACTAGCATTCAAGTTCATAAATCCTTCTTACACCACATCCAGCAGAAAAGGATCATCAAACACATCTTGTTCTCCCATCAAAGTAAGCATTTCCCAGGGATTATTCCATCTGTAACACTGTCCATGATTGGAAAACCCTCCCCACTCCCCCGTGGCACTTTCCATGCAATTATAGAAGCTGAAACATTTGTCCATTCACCTCTTTCCTACTCAACATGCAAGGCGTGAAAAACACCTTGCAGGTGAAGCAACATTTCAAATGTCCTCTTCGAATCCCATCTATGGTTCTGGCTTTTGGGTGCCCACAATGCAGTTTCCTTAACATTGGTAAATCCACAGTGAGATTGTTTTGAGGAAAACGTTTATTCGTTCATTAGAAAAAAGCCTGACATTCTAATTGTTTCCCATTTCAATAACCTACCTTGCTTTCATGCTCACATTTAGTTCCTGGACTACTGCAATGTTGCATCGAAGCATTGCTCAAGCTCAACCAACACCTCACTTTATGCTTTGGAACATTATAACCTATAGGAGTTAATGTTCAATTCCATAACTTCACAGACCAAGCCCATTATGATTCGTATCCTTTTTTATTCATTCTTGCTCCATGACCTTGTTTTGTTTGTATCTTGTTTATCACGCATTTAATAAAGAATGACCATATCCTCTATTTAATCGTTCATTTACACTACTTCGACATCTGCTTCTCTTTTGCCACACTGCGCCTCCACATATTCTGTTTCACATCTCTCCTCCTCCAACCTGTTAAAACGATTAAAAAGAACAATTTTCCAATACTTTAAGTTCGGAACAATTGTCACGCGGGACTTGAAATATTACCTTTCTGTCTCTGAATGTGCAGATATCACCAGAAATGATGCACTTCTCCAAAATAAAGAGTTGGAGAACACACTTTCGAGAAAACAAAGAATGTTGGATACTTAAAATCTGAAACAAACAAAAAACATTGCTCGAGATACTTGGAGCTTTGAAGAAGGTTCCTACAGCTGAACGATCAACTGTGCTTTTAGTCCACAGATGGTGCCAGATCCTCTTCCTTTATGCAGCAATTTATTTTGAAACAAGTGTCAAAATTGCTCAAATGTCCTGTCCAATAATGAGCGTCATGTACAGGGCAGTGAACGAAAGCACAAACGGCACAAAATCATTGTTTCTGAAACTACGTAAGGTTGGATTCACTGATACTACAGAGCTCTTAAACATGGTCAGGGAGAGAATCAGAGGGAATCACATTCACTTTAAACACGGGATAGAATCACTGGAAGGAACTTGTTCAGATGAAAATATTAAAGTGTTTTGGGGATTACGACAAACTGGAGGAGTGAGATTAAGGTGAGACCGATAGAAGAATGGGAATATTAAACTGGAATTGTCACCACATCAAAAATCAGAGTAGCTCATTGAGTACAGGGATGATTGACAAAAGGTCTCAGAGTGAATTGTTAAAGAGGCAGTAGAACTGCACAGCAGATGTTGCAGCTCAAAACTTGGCAATCAGGTGGTGCTGTAGGAAGCCGAATTGAATTCAACAAAAATCTGCAATTTTCGAATGCAATCTCACAGGCTAGCCTTAACTTCAAGCTGGCCTACGATTAGTGATAAGTGCAAGTGAACATGCCAGGGTTGAACCATGTGCACTGTAAAACTGTGCAGCTCATTTAATCTCCCGCACTTGAGTGCTAACATTCCAATAAGCAGGACTAACATCTGATAGAGAAGGCGAAATTATCTGAAACCTAACAGATTAGATCCACATTCTGCAGTCCAGCCACATTCAGTAGTGGTGATGGACGATTAAACAACTCAGTGGAAGAAAGTCCTCCACAAATATCCCTCCCAAAAAAATGGAGAAGCCCTGAACATCAGTGCAAAAGACAAAGCTGTACGTTCTGTACTATTCTCTGACAGTAGGGTTGACTAAATAATTTGTATCACCCTTGTCCACAGAATCACAGATGCCAGTCTTCAAACAATCCGCTGCACGTGACACCAATAAACAGCTGAACACGACAGTTTTGGCGATAACTGTAATTCATGTTCACTCTGATGTTTTTGCACTCTCCTTTTACTCGGAGTCAATGCATGGTGTCGAGTTTATTTACTGCTATATTGTGGAGGTGTCGGTATTGAAGTGGGGTGGGCAAAATCAGAAGTCACACGACGCCAGATTGTAGCCCATCAGTTTTATTAGAAATCAGAAACTTTCTGAACACTGATCGTTCTTCACATGATTAAGGAACAGCTCTTCAAAATCTTGCGATTTCAAATAAACCAGTTGAACTATAACCTGGGTAAATCGACATCTAAAAATAGAGAATGGTTTGGCTGGGACATTTATTCACTGGGACTCAGGAGGATGAAGGGTGGCCTGAGAGCAATTGAAAAAACCATGAGGGGCATAGATTAGGTGAAGGGCAATGGTGCTTTCGCCAGGGTATGGGAGTTCAAAACTAAAGGGTCGCGTTTTGTTGAAAGGAGAAAGAATTAAAAGGATCGTTTGAGCAACATTTTTCACATAGAGCTTACTTCACATGTGGATTGAATTGTGAGAGGAAGACGAAGATACAGATACGGTCACAACATTTAAAATAAGTTTAGAAAGGCACACAAATGTGTCAGATTTAGACATATCCATGCCACATGTAGGCAAATGGGAATAGTTTAGTTTGGGAACTTGCTGGGCTTGGAATGCTTGGATTGAAGGGTCTGATTTCGTGCTGCATAACTCGAAGGAGGTCCTTGTCCAGTGGCCGTTGAAATCAAAAATGAAGATAGAGCAGGCTAACAAGACAGCGAGATCGTCCCATTTCAGATGCAAGAAAAAGGCAGGCGGTTTACTGTCAGGGACGGAAAGGGAACCGGTAGGTCCTGCACGGAACCCGTGTGGCTGTTTGCCCCAACAGCAAGTGTACCATTTTGAATAATGTTGGGGGTGGGACGCGAGTTAAAGGTGTAGGATAATGGGTACAGGTCTCAGGTACACAATTTGTCCTTGTTGCTCAGAAGGGAAGGGGTGAGAGAAGCAGAGCATTATTCATTGGGAACTCCATAATCAGGGGGACATATCAGAAGTTCTGAGGGAATGAATGAGATTCATGATTTGTGTGTTGCCACTCAGTTGCCTGGGTGTGTGATGTTTTGGATCGTGTTTTAAGAATCCTTGGAGGAGCGTGAGCATCCCCAAGTCTGGTGCACATAAGCACTAACGACACCGTTCAGAAAAAAACAAAAGAAAGAAAACAATGTAAATTTACAGCCCAGGAAGAGGTCCGTCGGCCCTCCAAGCCGGTGCTGTTCAAAATTTAGTGTCGCAAACTATCGCCCAATTCCTAAGGATCTGTATCCCTCCGCTCCCCAACTACTCATGCATCTGTTCATACTCAACTTAAGTGAATCTTCTTTCCTGCCTCTACTACCTCCGTTGGCAACACGTTCCAGAAACCTACCACCCTCTGTGTAACGTATGTACAACGTGTATCCCTCTTAAACATTTCTCCTCTCACCTTGAATGCGTGACCGCTCGTTATTGAATGCCTAACATGGGGAAAAAGCGTACATCTATCCACCCTGTCTGTAACCTTCATCATTTTGTAGTCCTCAATCAGTTTCCTCCTCAATCTCTTTTTTTCTAATGAAAACAATCCTAACCTAGTCAACCCCTCTTCCCAGCTAGCACCTTCCTAAGCACACAACATTCTCGTACACCTTCTCTGCACTCTCTCCAAAGCATCCACATACTTTTGGTAATGTGGCGACCAGAACTATACACAGTATTGTCAATTCTGCGAACCTAAGTCTTATATAAGTTAACCTGCCAGCTGTGCACTTATGCCTTCTTGACCAGTCTGTCCATCTGCGCAACGACCTTCACGGTACAATGGACCTGAACTCCCAGATCTCATCAACTTATCACAAGACTCTTCCGCAAACAGTATAGTTGGTTCTGTAATTAGACGTTCCAAAATGTGTCATCTCACGTTTGCCCATATTGATCTCCAACTGCCACTTCTCTGCCCAACTCTCCAGTCTCTCTATATTCCCCTACTTTTTGATAGTCACGAATGCTTTCTGCGACTCCAACAATCTTCGTGTCATCTGGAACTTACTGATCAGACCAACAATGCTCTCTCTCAGATGATTTATGTACAAGACTAACAACAGTGGCACCAGCATTGATCCTTGAGGAGCACCACACCAACACATTTTTTCCATTTTGCTAAACTCCCTTCAACTAGTACTCTCTGTCCCCTGTTACTCCAGATGTTCTTTATCCAACTAGCATGAACACCATGCGCACCATATGACTTCACTTTCTCCATTAGTCTATAAAGGGGAACCGTAACAATCGCAATGTCCATGTATGTGACATCTGCAGCGTTTCCTTTATCTATCAACTTGGTCCCTTCATCAAAAATCTCTATTAATTTGGTCAGACACGATGTCTCCCGCACATAACCATGCTTCCCATCACTGATAAGTTATTTCAATTCCAAATATAAAGAGATCATTTCCGTCAGTACTTTCTCCAGCAACCGTCCCATCACTGACGAAGGTTGACTGGTCAGAAATTACCTGGAATATACCCAGTGCTCTTCTTGAACAGGGGACAACCTTAGCAACTCTCTAGTCCTTCCACACTTCCCCTGTGTTTAAGGATTCTACGAAAATATCTGTCAGGGCCCCAGCTATTTCCTCTCTCGCCTCCCTCAGTAACCTGTAATAGATCCCATCCAATCTGCGGGATTCCGTTTAATATCCTTTAGCCTATCGAACACATCCTCCCTCGTTTTATCAAAGTGATCCAGAGCAAACCAACTTCTATCTCTAATCTCAACGTTCATCATTTCACCCCCTGCCCCCTCCCCCAAATGAAGACTGGTGCAAAGTAATCATTGAGAGAGAATCTCACCCATGTACTCAGTTTCGACAAACAACCTTCCCTCCTTATCCTTTCGTGGACCAACCCTTTCTCGAGCTACCCTTCTGCTGCTTATTTATGAAAAAAAGGCCTTAGGATACTCCTTTATTCTGCTTCTTAAAATTATTTCATGACCATTTTTATCCCGCTTTATTGCTCCTTTAAGATAAGTCATACTCTCCGTTCTTCCTCAAAATACTGTTCTGTTCTTAGCTGATTGGACCTTCAGTACGCTTCTCTTTTCCTCTTGCCTATTCGGCCAATTTCTCCTGTCATCCACAGTTCACGAATCCTGCCTTTCCTATTCCTTGTTTTCAGGTGGAAATGGCTGTCCTGTACTAGCTTCATCCTATCTTTGAAAGCCTTCCACATATCAAATGTGGACTTCCCTTCAAGTAAATGTCCCCAGTCCACGTTTTCCAGCTTCTTCTGAATTCTGATAAAATTGCCTTTGGCCCTGTGTAGTAGTCCTCCCTTAGGACCACTCTCATCTTTGTCTACAGGTATTCTAAATCTTAAAGCATTGTAGTCACCGTTCCCAAAGAAATCTCCATTGCAACTTCTACCAGCTGGCTCGGGTCATTCCCCAGCATCAGGTCCAAAATTGCCCATTCCCTAGTTTCTCTATTGACGTACAGCTCTCGAAAAATTTCCAGGATGCTCTATACAAATTCTGCCCCATCCAGACCTCTGACACTAAGTGTATCCCAGTCAATGTTGCGAAAATTAAAATCTCCCATTATCATCATCACCCTGTTGCCTCTGCATCATTCCATAATATTTTTATCTATTTGTTCTTCTACCTCACAGTCACCGTTGGGAGACCTGCAGTTCAGTCTCAATGATGTAACTACACTCTTCTTATTTCTCAGCTCTACCCAAAATGTCTCACCGCTCAAGCCCTCCATACGATCCTCCTTTCGCAAAGCCATGTTATCATCCTTGACCATCAATGTAACTCCACCCCCAATTTAGTTCACTAACTGACCAAGGGGTGAGGATTTATGGCAGAAATTCAGGGAACCAGCGTGAATGCTTCTGCTAGCACAAACAAAATTGTGACATCTCATTTGTTGCCCGTGCCATTTTCTAGCTCGGCAAGGAATAGAGAGATAGAGAAAGGTTGAACTCGTGGATACGGGGGTGATGCTGGAGGGAGGATTTCGGTAACTGGATAATCGGGGCACCTTCTGGGGTAGGTAGGACCTATACCCACAGGAGCGTCAACACCAGAACCAAGCTAACAAGGCGCGAGGCCACATTTGATTTTGTATTATGTAATGAACCTGGCCAGGGGTTAGATTTGGAGACAGGTGAGCACTTTGGTGATAGTGACCATAATTCAGTTATGTTTATTTTAACGATGGAAAGAAAAAAAGGTGCATAACACAGGGAAAGAGTTATTGCTGGGGGGGAGGCAATTATGATGCAATTAGTCTGCACATGGAATATTATGAACTGTTCTGGTTACCGTTTTATATAAAGGATGTGGAAGCTTTGGAAAGTGTTCAGAGGCGAGTTACTTGGATGTTGCCTCGTATGGATGGTCGTATGTGGAAAGGTTGGGGGACTTGAAGTTGTTTTAATTGGAGAGAAGAAGGTTCAGATGTAACTTAAATGATAATCAAGGTTTACATAGGATAGACAGTATTAGGTTTTTTTTTTCCCTGAATGGTGATGGCTAGAACGAGGCGACACAGTTTTAAATTGAGGAGTGATGGTGATAGGAGAGATGTCATAGTTAGTGCCTTTACTCGGAGAGTAGTAAGGGTATGAAACGCTCTGCCTGGTATTGTACTAGACGCGATAACTTTAACAGCATTTCAATGGTCAATAGATTAACATATTGATGAAAATAGAATAATGTAGGATAGATAGGCTTCAGATTGGTCCCACAGGTCGGCCAACATCGAGGCCCGAAAGGCCTGTACTGCGCTGTAATGTTCCATATTCTGTGTTCTTTGACCCTGTGACAGTTAGGCACTGCTGAGAAACTGACCCTTTCACAACAAGGCACTGTTTCAGAACTGACGCTAAAACAATGAGCACTTACTCAGTACTTACCATCCAAAAATAATTTTCTCTTACATTCCTGTTCTCTGACAGTAGCACACACTCTGGTGTCGGGGGGTCTGCATTTTTGGACATTCACGAATGAAGGAGTGCTGTACTGTCGGACAGGTCAATACTGACGTCATGCTGCACTTTCGGAGAGATGTTCTGACGGAGTGCTGCATTGTCGAAGAGTCAGTATTTCGAGAGGGCTGCACTGTCAGATTGTCAGTACAGAAGGAGTGCTGTAGTTCCGGAGAGTCAGTACTGAGAATGTACTGCACTGCCAAAGAGTCAGTAGTGAGGGAGCGCCACACTGTCTGACAGTCAGTACTGAGGAAGTCCTACACATTCGGGAGTCAGTACTGAGGGAGTGCTGCATTGTAAGAGACTCAGTACTGAGTGACTGCTGTACTGTTGGAGAATCAGTAGTGAGGGACAGCTACTTTCACAGAGCGTCAGTTTGATGTGAGTGCTAAACTCTCAGAGAGCCAACCACGAGTGGTTTCTGAAACGTCACAGAATTAGCGCGGCATTTTCCCAGTGTCATTACTGAGGGAGGTCTGCAGTATCGAAGTGCCATTATTAAGGGAGTGCGACACTATCAGTGGTTCAACTGTAAGGCTGCTAATCCGCTGGCCAAGAAGCACTTCCTCAAACCGACCTTTGACAATAAGGGATTCGCTCAGTACTGACAGTGCTGCACTACCTCACGACTAATGCCAGAATCTCAGATGGTGCTCTTTCAGTTTTGACCCAATTCCAATGAATAAGCAGCTCAACTTGATTATCTTACAATGAATCCTTCCATCAGTACTAACTTCTGACAGAGCTGCAATACCTCAATCCTTACCACTGATCATGAGGGTCAACCTCAAGCTGACCCCATCACAGATGGCATTGCATCAGTATTGATCATCTGACAATAAGGCGCTCCCCAGTTGAACACTGTCATAGAATCATAGAGATGTACAGCACGGAAACAGACCCTTCAGTCCAACCCGTCCATGCCGATAAACTGGATTAATTCAGTGCTGACCCTCGAACGAAGAGTCAGTACCTCAGTACTGGCCAGCAATTCCTCAGTACTGACCATCAAATAATCAGACACACTCGCAATTCTGATTCCTTTACAATAATGCACTCACTCTGGAATGACATTCTGATAAAAAGACCCTCCATCAGAAATCACCCTCTGAGAGTGTTGTAAAACCTTGTTTCTCATCCCTCAAACCATATGGGAATCCTCAATTCTCACAATATTCAAAATAGACGCTGCGAAAATTTGGTATACTTGCGAATTTTGAGAAGATTTGAATCTCGGTTTCATGATATGGATATTAGTTAGCTCTCTGAGCTGAAAGCTTTGTTTCCAGACGTTTCGTTACAGTGACTAGGTAACATCGCCAGTGAGAGTCTCCAGCGAAGTTCTGGTCAGTTCTCCAGCCTCTCAATTCATAGGTCTTGATTTCTTTCGGATGATGATGTCATTTCCGGCTCTTTGTTTTTTTAAAGAAATGCAGTTGGGGTCTACCATCATGACTGATGGCGTTTCCTCCTAATGGTCACGAAACGTCTGAAAACAAACTTTCCAGCTAAGCGAGCTAACTCATCTCCAATTTAACATACACTTACAACTAAATCTTTGGCAATATGGCAACTTCTTAATATTGATCAGAACTGAATCTCTGATCATAAGGCACTTCCTCAGTACTGACCCTCTGACAGGATAGCACAATGCCAGTAGTGGCGCCCTGACAGAGCTAAACTACCTCAGGAATGACGCTCTAATTAGAAGGCATACACTCAGTTCTGACTCCCTTTTAATGATGTACTGCCACATCATTGACTCTCAGACAAGGAGGTACTCATTCTTAACTGACCCTCTGGCATATGGAACTCTCTCAGTACTCGTTGCCGAATGGAGCTGATACAATTCCTCAGTACTGACGCATTAATCATGAGGCATAACTATAAATCTGACCCCTCCACACTGAGGCACTTCAGGACTAATAATGAGGCACTCCGCCAGTATTGACTGGCTGACAAACAGGCCCTTGTTCAGAACCGATCCTCTGACATTGCTGCAATTACGCGAAATTGACTCACAGTGCTTTGCGCTGCTGTCTCACAGCCTCAGAGAACCGGGTTCAATTCTAGACTCAGAGAATTTGAGGGCTGCAGATGCTGGAGATCAGCTGAAAATGTGTTGCTGGAAAAGCGCAGCAGGTCAGGCGGCATCCAAGGAACAGGAGAATCGACGTTTCGGGCACAAGTATGACCTGCTGCGCTTTTCCAGCAATACATTTTCAGCTCAATTCTAGACTCAGTCAACTGTCTGTCTGGAGTTTTCACACTCTACATGTGTCGGCATAGGTTTCCTCCTGGTAGTCCGATTTCTTCCCAGAATCTAAAGTTGAGGCAGGTTACGTGAATTGGCGTCGCTGAATAGCCAATAGTATTCATGGTTGGTCGGTTAGCCGCATTAGCTCGCGGTAAAGAGTAGAGTGGTGGTTTAGGAGACTGGGTCTGCATGGTTTACGTTGGAGTGGACCTTGATGGGCTTAATGGCCTGTTTTCGTACTGTATGCGTTCTGTAACGAGGCATTGGCTTACTTTTGACCTTCTGTTACTAATGCAATCTGTCCATTTTGACGCTGTGACAATGACAAACTCCCGAAGTACTTGTCCTTTAACAAAGAGGCACTGCGTCAAGCTGACCCTCTGATAACGAGGCACTGCCTCAAAGTGACTTTGGAGAATAAGGCACTCTTTCACTCCTGATCCTCTAATGATGAGGCAATGCTTCACGACTGGCATCCTGTACTTCTTCAGGACTGATTCTCTCATGAATCTGCAATACCCACAGTGCTTATGCTCTAATCGTGAGGCCCTCCTTTAAGACTCTATTGCCAAACAGAAACTCTGAAAATAAGGCAATTCCTCAGGTCAGATCCTGAAAAGTGAGTACTTACTGAGTACTAACTCTCTGACATTGCATAGCACCTGCTTCTGTCCTCACCTTCTAATTATGTCTCAGCACTCAATTCTGACATAGTGACAAAGAGCGACTGAGGGATTTCCTACGTAACAGAGGGTCAATACTCAGACAGTACCTCTTTGTGATGAAGTCAGAATTGTGCAATTGCGACACAATTAGATGTTCTAGACTGAGGTATTGAACATTGTCAGAGGGTTCGTAGCGAGAGGGTGCTTCCATGTCAGTGGGGTAGAATTGAAGACGTGTCTTATTGTGTGACGTTCAGTGTTGAGAGAGTGACATATCAGACTTAGTGTTAATGGAATTTCTCAGAATTGACAGCGTACACAAACGGAATTCTCCATTTAGGGGTGTCCAACCCTAATTCTCCCATTCACTATTGTTCTCCCCAAGTTCTCTCCTTTACTGTTTCACTGCACCAATTGTGCTGTTATCTGATATCCTGATCCAAAGTCTTATATTAAAATAAGCCAAAGATCAAATCTTCCCTTGAGTATTTCTTTATAATGACTCTCCTATTTACTGTGGGCTGCAAGAATTTTAAAATTTAAGCATTTAAGAAAATTGGACTGAAGGGTCTGCTTTCGTTCTCTACATCTCCATCACTCTAATTAAGACTCTGCTGCCATGTATCAATTCACCCATTTATTACTGCTGAGCCTATGTGGGAATCGCACCAACCCTCCCTTTAAGTATTGTATTGTCCCAGTTCTCCCACTAAGAAATTAGTGTCAATCTGCACGAATTCTCCAATTATAGATGCTCTGCATCAATTTCCATTTAGTTGTTTCCTGATGCACGTCTTCCACATATTGGTTTCTTCCTCATTTTTGTTTCTTTTTTCATTTAGTGGTGCACTGAACCGTTTCTCCAGTTTACTGATTGTCACTGCATTTCTCTATTTTACTGATCCCCTGCATTATACTCTATTTGGACGTATTCTGCGGCACTCTCAAAACTATTGACAATCCCACAAATTTACTAATGTAACGGCACTGTGCATCGCTCTCCAATTTACTGATGCCCCCCAGTTCTTACACTTACACATGTCCATATACTAGTTCTTCCGTTTACTGATATCTTAAATCAAATCTGTAATTTAGTCGTTCCGTGCTCTAATTCTCCCATTTCATTGTGCCATGCTCCAATTCTCTAATTTACTTCCACTGTGCACCTGTTCTTCCATTTAGTATTTCCCTGCAACAATTCTCCAATATTGTCATCCCCTGACAGAATTCTCGAATTGTGGCGTGCCCTGTATCAAATCTCCACACTAACAATCCTGGACAAATCCTCTTTTATTGATTAACTGCACCAACGTTCCTATTGAGTATTGTCTTGTCCCATTTGACCCATTTAATTACTTCCTGATACACAACCTCAAGCTAATAGCGTCCCACACGCATTCTTTATATTTAATACGTCTCCACTTGATTACATGTTTGCAACATTCCTCCTAATCGCTCGTTTTCCTCCCTGGGTACTCGCATTTCTACGTGCTCTGTTGAATGGCCTATGTTATTGGAATTCTGCACGAATGATGTCTTCTATTGATGTCATGCACCAATTCTCCAATTTAGTGTTTCGACATACGAATTCCCCCATTTACTGATTTCCTGAACACCATCTCTACTCAGTGGTCTACACCAGTTCTTATTTGACCAATGACTAAGAAAGATTCTCCCATTTATTGGTGCCCAATTCTAAGTCTCCCACTCAGTAATCTCCTGCCCGAATTCTCCCATTTACTGCTTCACTGCTCCAATTCACCCATTTGGTGCTGCAAGACAGCAGTTCTCCCATTTAGTGCTGCAAATAACTCCGTAGTTAACACGAAACCATGTTACTCTTTCTCATTTCTAAACCTCTGATAATAATTTACTGCCTCACTATTGAACGTCTCAAAATAATATTTTTTCCACATTTCTGACCATTTGACGGTGTTTCAGTTTGTCAATAATGCGGGAATTGGTGCAGACGAGCGCTCAATGCGTCAATACTGACACATTGCCTCATTGTGTTTGGTCAGTCTGGTGAGATAGTCACATGACAAGAGGATCAGTACTGAGATATATTATCTCTATCATATGTCAGTAATGACATATTGCTGCACTGAGGCATGCAACACTGAGGATCTGCCTCATTATCAGAGGACCAGAAATATGGGAGTGCATTATTGTCAGAGCATCATCCCTGAGAGTGTGCCTCATAATGCAGGAATAGAGACTGAGGTCATGCGACATGATTAGTGAATCGGTAATGAGATATTCCAGATCTATCAGAGGGTCAGGTGCAGAGGAAGAGTGTCATTGTCAGAGAATCCATTCTGAGGCAGACCTTTTTGTCAGAGGATCAATACTGAGGTGTTGTCTAAATACATGGGGATCAGAATTGAGGATGGATTTCAAATTTTGAGTCATTGATCGTGGAGCGCGGTGAGATTGGCACGACTGCGGGAACCCTCACAATCAGAGACTTACTACTGAGGGAATGCCTCTTTGTCAGAGGTTCATTCAGAAGTGTATGCATCATTGCCAGCGAATGTGTTGAGGCTGTGGCTTACTGCAATGGGGCCATAAATGAAGGAATTTTACACGATTAAAGGAACAATATGGATGTATTGCAGCACTGTCAGAGGACCAACTCTGAGGTAGCTGCTGATAGCTAGAAGCTCACTCGTAAGGCAGGGTCCGTTGCCATACAGCCATTTCTGATGTAGCACCTCCATATTCGAGGATCGGTCCTTATGAAAATAATCACAGACTAGAATGTCCCTCACAATTCGATGGCTAATAATCGGAATTGCAGATGTTACCGAGTGTCAGCACTGAACGAATGCCACATTGACAGATGTTCAGTTCTTAGAGTGGGCCACATTATCTGAGAGTCAGATTATGGGAGTGTCTAATTATTAAGAGCGTGCCACCTTGTCAAAAGATTCATTCTTAGGCACTATCCCAATTTAATGCGATCAGAACGGAGAGAGATCTACATGATCGGAATGTAAGGACTGATCTATTGAAGATCTGTCAGACAGTCAGATCTGGGGAATGTGTTCATGGCTGACGGTCAATATTGACACACTGACTGATTATAAGAATGTCGGATTGATGGAGTGGCATCCATTTAAGTGATACACCCTGAGCTAGTACTACACTGTCAGAGTGTCAGTTCTGCGGGAGGACCTCATTATCATATGTGGCAGTGCCTCATTGCCAGACCGTCCGTTCTAAGGCAGTGTTGTATTGTAAGGTGTCAGAGTTGAGTGACTGCCACACGTGTGGAGAGTGCCTCATTACCAGAGGCTTAGAACCTCGGGATTGCATTACCAACGAAGAGTCTATACGGAGCGGGTGTGTCACTCTAATGGTTTCAGAATTGAGGGACGACAACTCCGTTTGAGGGGAAGTGGTAGATAGTCAATACTGAAGCAGGCCCTCACTATTCTTGGTCAGATGATTAGTTCTGAGCCATTGTCCCTCTGTGAAAGAATCAATACCGAGGCATTGCTTCATTGCAAAGGTTTTAGACGAGAGGGAGTACCACACAGTTAACGGTTGTCCAACAAAGGGTCAGATCTGAGGGAGTGCTTCGATGTCACTTGATCAGAACTGTTGTAGTCTATTGCTGTCAGTGGGTAATCTGAGGCCTTGACTTAGCGATGGTGCGCCAGCCCTGAATGATTGTTTCATTGTCAGTAGGTTAATACTGAGTTATTGCCTCAATGGGGCTGGTCTCTAGGGTCAGAATTGAGTCGGTACTCAATGACTGTAGCACTGTCAAACGATCAGTGTTGAAGGAGGGTATTGTGAAAAACCTCCATATACTGATGCCCCGCACTAATGTTCCTATTTATTCCTCAGCTGTCCCAGTTAGGTCTTCTGCATTGTTCTAAATCATGAGCCTATTGCAACAGTCAGAAACAGGTCTTGAACTTGCTGATACCAAACACCAATTCCACTACAGCTTTGCTGGATGCGCTGCACCAATTCTTCCATTTAATGATTCCGCGATAATTCTTCCATTTATTCATACTTCATTTTGGCAGTCAATTTTCTCTGTATTTAGTGGTGCCGTGCACCAATTCTGTAATTTAGTTCCACCATGTACCAATTCTCCCATTTATAGATGTGATGCTCCAATTCTTCCACTATCTGATAACCGGTCCTAATTCTCCAATGTTGATATGCAGACGCTCAATTGCTCCATTAAATGCTTCCCTGCAACAATTCTCTAATTTTTAGATCTCTGCCAAGAATTTCCCACTTACTGACAACCTGTGTAAATTTTCGCATTTACTGATCCTCTGGCCCAATTCCTCCTTTCGAATTTCCATACACCAATTGAAGGAGGACCACATAATTAGAATGTCAGGAAAGTTAGATTTTTAGAATTCTGGGAGGGCATTATTGTCACAGTGTCTGTCATGAAGGAATGTATAATTGTTGGAACGCCCAATACTGAGGCAGTGCTTCATTGTGAAAGGTTCTAAAACTCGGGAGTGCTGCACGATGAGCGGCTCAATACTGTGGTATAACAGCACTGTCAGAGGGTCAGAGTGATGGAGTGCCCTCTGACAAGAAGGCACTGCCTCTGAACTGACCAATTGACTGTTGTGCAATTTCTCAGGTCTGTTTGTCCAAATGCGTGGCTCTCGCTCAGTACTTACCCTGTGATAATGATGCGCTCAGTATTTAGCACGTGACAATGAGCGACTCTCTACAGACCCACCCTCCAGCAACGAGGTGCTGTCTCAGAACTGAGCTGCTGACAATTAGGCCCTCATTTAGTATTGCCCCACCGATCATGAGGCTCTCCATTTGTACTGACACTCTGACAATAATGTACTCCCTCAGTGCTGATCCTCTTAAAACGAGCACTTATTCAAATATGAATCTGATGCGTAGCATCCCCTCGATTTTTACACATTGCAATGAGGAATTGCCTCAGTATTGTACTTCTGGAAAAATGAGCACTGCCTCAGAACTCAACCTCTGAAATTAATTTCTCCCTCAGGACTAACTTTTTGGAAGTGTACCACTTGATCAGTCAGTAATACCTCCCCAGTTACAGAAACTCTGTTTAGTGAAGCACTGACTCGGTATTGGCTGCCTGAGAATGAGGCACTCTCTGTCTAACGCCCTCACATTGCTGGTTCACCTGATTGCTGATCTTTTAATCATGTGTAACCCCCTCAATTCGAACCCTTTTAAATTGAGTCACTGCCTGAGCATTGACTCTTTGACAATGATGCACTTCCACAGGTCTGATCATCTTTCAGTGCTGAAAGAACTCTACCTATCCTCTGATGGAGCTGTAATACTCTGTACTGATAGAATTATGACCCCACACCCACCCACTCCACTCCATGAGGCACTCGATCAGTATTTATCCACTCTTACATATGAACTGTGTATGAACTGAACCTCGATCAATGAGGTATTTGCTCAGACTTGACCCACTGACTGATTGCTATTCCCTCAGTCTTGAACGTCTCAATTGGAAGCCATCCCTCAGCAAGGACACTTTAACTATTAGGCGTTCCCTCAGTATTTTCTCTCTGAAAATGGGACAGGCCCTCAATACTGTCACTGCAGCAATTTGGTAGGCCACAGAATCGACCGGCTTGCAATCAGATACTTCCTCAACACTAACTCTGACAATGTGACCATCCTGAGTACTAACTATCTGACAGTCATACACTACCTCAATACTGACCCTATAAAGGTGTGGCACTGCCTCAACTCTAACAGAATGAGGCATTGGCTTGAGTCGATCCTCTGACCATGATGCACTTCATGAATATTGGCCCTGTTCCTCAGAACAATGAGGCAGATTACCTGGACTGACATTCCAGCAATGATTACTTCCTCAGAAACAAAAATCTGACAATGAGGCGCACTCTCAACTCTGACCACCGCAAAGAGGCACTTCCTCAAATTAACCCACTGACAATGAGGCACTTTCACAATTCTAACACCTCAATAAGAGGCACTTCCTCAAACTGACCCTCTGACGATTATGCATTCCCTCAGTATTGATCCTCTGACAGTGTTGCAGTACCTCAGTATTGTCACTCTAATCGTCTGGCACTCCATCAATTCTGGCTCCCTTACTTTGATTCACGCCTCAGAACGGACACAGTGATCATCAGTCCCTTTCTCAGTACTGATTCTCTGATAATGAACGACCCACAATTTGGTTCTCCTCTTACATGGATTCTTTAAGATTCTGTTAACTCATTTTTTGATTTGTATCAGTCTAAACACTATGGCACAGCCAGCAGCACACAGAAATGTTGATAACTTTGACATTATTTGAGCGGACACCAATTGTTAAAGTTCAATTGAGAATGTAAATATTAAAAACTTTTGTAATTTACGTATGTGAGAAGAGAATCTAATATGTTAATTCTAACAGATGAGAGATTTAACAAACAATCAAGGTATTTTTCAATGCATGATTTCAATTACATCACACTGTAAACTTTTACTACAAATGCTGTCTTAAAATCGTGTACTCACAACCATGTGATGAAGGAGCAGTGATCCGAAAGTTAGTGCTTCCAATATAACCTGTTGGACAATAAGCTGATGCTGTGTGATTTCCAACTTTGTACAACCCAGTCCAATACTGGTATTTCCAAATCATGACACGCTTACAGTTCTTATACGGCAGTTCAGACCCTCTAATCGTTCAGCTCTTCCTCAACCTTTCGCCATTACAATGATGCACAGCTGCCGAACAGACTTCTGACAATGAGGCACACTGTCAGGACTGAATCTCTGAAAAAAGGCATGCCCTTCGTATGTACCATCTTATAGAGCTGTAACTATCTCAGTATTGACCCAATAATTGTCTCACACCCTCTCAGTTCAGACAGCACTACAATGAGGCATAATATTGACTGTTTTACTCATGCATTCAAAACTGGTAGAGATGGGTTGCCGCAGTTTTGCCCTTTCACAATGTGGTACGCGCTGAAATCTGACCCTGTCAGATAAGGCAACTGTCTCAGTCTTGATCCTCTCACAATGATAATGTCATTCAATACTGACAGAGATGCACTGCCTCACGACTGACCTCTGACACTGTGGCATTGCCTCTGAAATGACTCACTAATAGCGGTGCTAAATCTCAGGACTTAAGTCAAAAGTGTTCACATCAGAAATTTCCGAGATCCGCTTGCTGAATGGAACTAGTCCACACTGACACTAGCACGCTGCACGGTCTCGGCCGTAAAATTGCATCAGCTCTTTGTATCCAGTGAGATGAATCAGTGACTTGTTAGATAGTCAGTGATAGAGGATTGGGTAAAAAATTGACGGAGTACCCTCGCCCAATTCTCCCATTTAGCCGTCCGCTGCTCCAAATCCCCCATTCAAGATTGTTTTTCCCCAATTCTCACATTATCCAATGACCTGTCCTAAATCTGCCAATTTAGATAATCCATCGCCCAACTCCTCAATTTGGTAGATCTTTGAATGATTCCCCACTTTTGTCGTTCGCTGCCAGAAGTCTTAAAATTAGGCATGGATAAGCTGGACTATTCGTGCTATATATCTCTGAACTATACGACTCCGCCGGCCTGCGCCAATTCTTGTATTGAGCCATCCTGCACAAATCCTGGAACAGCACCAACTCTCCAAATGAATGTCATCCTGCCCCAGCTCACCCATGCCAAATGCAGTGGGACCTGCATTAATTCTTTACTTATAAATGTCCTGCATCAATTTTCCTATTTATTTATTCCCTGATACACGTTTTCCACGTATGGGTGCGCTGCCCACCATTTATTTTCATATCAACCCAAACTGACGGATGCTTGCAACATTTCTTGTGTTTAGTCATTCCCTACAAGTAGACCACCACTTAGACACGCTCTGCTACAAGTCTTTAATTTACTGACACTTCCACAAATTTTCCAACATAATGGCACTGTGCACCAAAGCTCCCTTTTACTGATACTAACCAATCTTCAACTTATTCATACAATATATTGATTCTTCCATTTACTTATACCCTAATTCTTACATTTACTGATGTCCCAGCCGAAGTCTACATTTAGGGGGGCCAACTAAATTCTCACACATACAGATACCATGTCCCAATTCCCTAATTTACTTCCACTGAGCATAGCCCTACCATTTACAATGGCACAGGTTCTCAGTACTTTGTACTACGAAGTCACAGTGCCAGGGAGCCGGGTTCGATTCCAACTTCGGGCGACTGGCTGTGTGAAGTTTGCATATTCTCCCCGTGTGTGCATGCATTTCTTCCAATTCTCTGGTTTTGTCCCACAATCTAACGATGTGGACATCAGATGAATAGGCCATGGCAACTTACTATAATATTAGGTGGAATTCAGAGAGTAATGGGTCTGGGTTGCGTCCGCTTTGGAGAATTGGTGTTGACCTTTTGGCCCAAATGGCTTATTTGACACTGTAGGGAATCTAATCCAGCATTTCCCTGCAAAGGTTCAGCGATTTAGTTGTCCACTGCCAGAATACTCGAGTTTTGGCGTGCCCTGCATCAAATCTCCAACTTACCAAAACTGCACAAATCGTCTCTTTAGTGGAGAACTCCAAACCTCACCCACTGAGTGTTGTTTTGACCCAATTCTCCCATTTACGCAAATATGGAGTTTTCACATAATGGGGCTTTGCTCAAATTTCTTACCATTTAGTTGTGCCCTGTGGTGAATTTCCACTTTACTACTCCATTGCACCATTTCTCCTACTTACTGATTCTCTGCCCGTATTCTCCAACTTACATGTGCTCTTAATAGCACCCTGCAAGAATTCTCCATTTCAGTGTTACTCTCCATCATTTCTCATATTTCCTGCTGCCCTGGTCAGATTCTCCCAGTTAGGGGGTGTCATGTTCTAATTCTCTGATTTACTGGTCTCATACCCGAATTCGCTAATATATTTCCACTCTGCAGTTCTTCCATTTTCGTAGGTCGTGCAATAATTCTCCGATTTAGGTCTCTACATCTCTGCATCAACTCTCCATTTATTAATCCAGCCCACATCCTCTTTTCGTCGGCAACTCTCTGACTGAGTAATATCCTGCTCCAGTTCTCTCATGTTAGTGCACCATTTCTCTAATGTATTTGCGGTGGCACCAATGTTCCCCTTTAGTTATACCCTGATAGATTTTAGACAATAGACAATAGGTGCAGGAGTAGGCCATTCAGCCTTTCGAGCCTGCACCACCATTTAACATGATCATGGCTGATCATTCCTAATCAGTATCCTGTTCCTGCCTTATCTCCATAACCCTTGATTCCACTATCTTTGAGACCTCTATCCAACTCTTTCTTAAATGAATCCAAAGACTGGGCCTCCACTGCCCTCTGGGGCAGAGAATTCCACACAACCACCACTCTCTGGGTGAACAAGTTTCTCCTCATCTCTGTCCAAAATGGTCTACCCCGTATTTTTAAGCTGTGTCCTCTGGTTCGGCACTCACCCATCAGCGGAAACATGTTTCCTGCTGCCAGAGTATCCAAACCGTTCATAATCTTATACGTCTCAATCAGATACCCTCTCAGTCTTCTAATCTCAAGGGTATTCAAGCCAAGTCGCTTCAGTCTTTCAGTATCAGGTAATCCCGCCATTCCAGGAATTGACCTCGTGAAACTACGCTGCACTCCCTCAATAGCCAGAATGTCTTTCCTCAAATTTGGAGACCAGAACTGACGCAGTACTCCAGGTGTGGTCTCACCAGGGCCCAGTACAGCTGCAGAAGCATATCTTTGCTTCTATACTCAATTCCTCCTGTTATGAAGGCCTGCATGCTATTAGCCTTCTTCACTACCTGCTGTAACTGCATGCTTGCCTTCATTGACTGCTGTACAAGAACACCCAGATCTCTCTGTACTGCCCCTTTCCCTAAATTGATTCCATTGAGGTAGTAATCTGCCTTCCTGTTCTTGCCACCAAAGTGGATAACCATACATTTATCCACAATAGACTGCATCTGCCATGCATCTGCCCACTCACCTAACTTGTCCAGGTCACCCTGTAATCTCCTAACATCTTCATCACATTTTACCCTGCCACCCAGCTTGGTATCATCAGCAAATTTGCTAATGTTATTGCTGATACTATCTTCCCTATCATTAACATATATTGTAAAAAGCTGCGGTCGCAGCACGGATCCCTGCGGTACCCCACTGGTCACTGTCTGCCATTCTGAAATGGAGCCGTTTATCACTACCATTTGTTTCCGATCAACCAACTAATTTTCAATCCAATCTCGTACTTTGCCCCCAACACCATGCGCCCCTTTTTACTCACTAACCTCCTGTGTGAGACTTTATCAAAAGCTTTCTGAAAGTCCAGGTACACTACATCTACTGGATCTCCCTCGTCCATCTTCAGAGTTACATCCTCAAAAAAATTCAAGTAGGTTAGTCAAGCATGATTTCCCCTTCAAAAATCCATGCTGACTCTGTCCTATCCTGTGACTACTATCCAGATGTGCCGTAATTTCATCCTTCATAATAGACTCAAGCATCTTTCCCACCACTGAGGTCAGACTAACTGGTCTATAATTTCCTGTTTTCACTCTCCCACCGTTCTTAAAAAATGATATAACATTAGCCACCCTCCAATCCTCAGGAACCGACCCCGAATCTATCGAACTCTGGAAAATAATCACCAACTCATCCACGATTTCCCGAGCCACCTCCTTCAGTACCCTGGGATGCAGACCATCAGGCCCCGGAGACTTATCAACCCTCAGACCCAACAGTCTCTCCAACATCAAATCCTGGCAAATATAAATTCCCTTAAGTTCAGGTCCTTCAGCCACTGTTACCTCAGGGAGATTGCTTGAGTCTTCCCCAGTGAACACAGATCTGAAGTACCCATTTAATTCCGCTGCCATTTCTTTGTTTCCCATAATATATTCCCCTGTTCCTGTCTTCAAGGGCTCAATTTTAGTCCTTACCATTTTTTTTGCCTTGCACATATCAAAAAAGCTTTTACTATCCTCCTTTATATTATTGGCCAATTTACCATCGTACCTCATTTTTCCTCTGCGTATTTCCTTCTTAGTTATCCTCTGTTGCTCTTTAAAAGCTTCCCAGTCCTCAGTTTTCCCACTTATCTTTGCTATGTTATACTTTTTCTCTTTTACCTTTATATGTTTCTTAACTTCCCTCGTCAGCCACGGCCACCCATGCCTCCTCCTGGGATCTTTCTTCCTTTTAGGAATGAACTGATCCTGCTACTTCTGCATTATACACAGAAATATCCGCCATTGTTCCTCCATGGTCATCCCTCCTGAGGTATTGCACCATTGAACTTTGGCCAGCTCCTCCCTCATAGCTCCATAGTTCCCTTTATTCAACAGAAGTACTGTCAGTTCCGACTGTACCCTCTCCCTCTCAAATAGCAGATTGAAGCTTAATGTATTATGGTCACTACTGCCCAATGGCTCCTTCACTTCGAGGTCTCTGACTAATTCTGGTTCGTTACAGAATACAAGATCCAGAATTGCCTTCTCCCTGGTCGGCTCCAGCACCAGCTGCTCTAAGAATCCATCTCTGAGGCACTCCACAAAGTCGCTTTCTTGAGGTCCAATACCATCCTGATTCTCCCAGTCTACCTGCATGTTAAAATCCCCCATAACAACTGTACTAACATCTTTACGACAGGCCAATTTCAGCTCCTGATTCAACTTACATCTGACATCCAGACTACTCTTTGGGGGCCTATAGATGACTCCCAAGAGGGTCTTTTTACCCTTAGTATTTCGCAGCTCTATCCACACTGACTCTATATCCCCTGACTCCAGGTCCCCCAGCGCAAGGGACTGAATATGCTCCCTTACCAACAAGGCCACCCCACCCCCTCTGCCCGTCAGTCTGTCCTTACGATAGCACGTGTAGCCTTGAATATTCATTCCCCAGGGCCTGTCCACTTGAAGCCACGTCTCCGTTATCCCCACAATATCGTATCTGCCAATTTCCAAAAGAGCCTCAAGCTCATCCATCTTATGTCTAATGCTTCATGTATAGTATTTTAAATTTGTTACTGCTCTCACCCTTCCCATCAACCCCTATTTCACTCAGTTTTCTTTTCATTTAGTGTTAACCCGAACCGAATCTCCAAATTAAAAAGGCCTGAAACATTTCTCCTTTTCATTGATTCCCTACCCAATTCTCCCACTCATATTTTCTCTGCTATAATTGTGTAAATCATCGGACCTCGCACCTTTTGTGTAATGTAATGGCACTGTCCGCAAAATGACCATTTCCGGATCCTCACATATTTTCTCATTTTGTGATACTCCTATACTCATTCTTCCTTTTCCTCATGCCGAGTCAAATTCTGCAATTTCGGCGTGCTCTACTCAAATTGGACTATTTACTGTTACTGTGCCCCAGTTCTCTAATTTAGTTCCACTGTCCACATGTTCTTTCATTTAGTATTTCCCTGCAACAACTCTCCCATTTAGTCATCTGCTGCCAGAATTCTCGAATTTTGCCCTGCATCAAATCACCAAATTAACACTTGTGCACAAATCGCACCATTAATGGGGAACTGCGCCAACTTTCCCAATGATTATTGTCTTGCTCGAATTTCCCATTTACCCGAACACATATCTTCGACATAATGGTGCCCTGCACATTTTTTTTTCATATAGTGGTGCCCTGCGTTGAATCTCCACTTTACTGCTCCTTTGCAACATATTTCCTATTTACTGATTCAATTCTCCGTCTTCTCCCATTTACACATGCTCTTCTTAGCACCTTGCGTCAATTTTCCCATTTCGTGCAACACTGCACCGATTCTCCCATTCGTTACTCCGCACCAATTATTCTATTTAGTGCTACGCTGCATCAATTCTCACATTTAGTGCTACACTCCACCAATTTTCCCACTTCGTGTGAAACTGCACTAATTCTCCCACTGAGTGCTGGAATGTACTAAGTCTACGTTTAGTGCTACGCTGCCTCAAATATTCCATTTAGGGCTGCACTGAACTCAACCCACTTAGTGTCACCTTGCCCAATTCTCCCACTTAGTTCTCCACTGCGCCAATTCCTCTACTTAGTGCGATTCTGCACCAGTTGAGCCATTCAGTGCTATACTACACCGATTTTCCCTTTTTGTGCGAGATTGTCACAATTCTCTCATTTACTGCCATACTGCACCTGTCGTACCATTCAGGGCTACACTGCAACAATTCTCCCGTTAATGCTGCACTGCATCTATTCTAACATTTAGTACTACACTGCACTAATTCTCTTATTTAATGCTACACTGCAACAATTTTCCCATTTCGTGCAAGACTGCACCTGTCTCTCATTTAGTGCTGCACAACAGCAATTCTCCCACTTACTTCCACACAGCATCAAGTCTCCCATTTCGTAGAATACGGCATCACTAGGTTCTTAGGTTTAGTGCTACATCTTACCAATTCTCCATTTCTTTTTCTACACTGCCCAGTTCTTCCAGTTCGTGCTATACTGCAGCAGTTCTCCCATTAGTTGTAACCAACATCAATTCTCCCATTTCGTGTTACACTGCACCAGTCCTTGAACTTAACGTCACATTGCCCCAATTCTCCCATTTACTGCTACACTGCACCAATGCTCCCATTTTGTGCTCAACTGCATCAAGTCTCTCATGTATTGCTTTAGGGCTGTAATTGTCTCATGTACTGCTACTCTGCACCAATTTCTGAGTCTAGTACCACTTTAGAAGAGGGTCAATATTGAGGCAGTGCCTTATTTTAAAGGAGTCAGAACTCAGGGAGTGCAAAGCAATTAGACATTTGTCCGAAGGTCTTACAGTTCGAGCAGATGGTCAGAACTGAGGGAGTACCTCTTTTGCCAGGGGGTCAGAATTCCGGGTGTTCATTTCTGGCTGTGGGTAATTCCTGAGCCCGCGGCTCATTACTGGAGGGTCAGAGCTGAGGGACTGCCTCATTGACAAATGTTCAATACTGAGGCAGTACCTCACGGGTCAGAACTGAGCGAGTGTTTGCATTGAGAGTGTGAGGACTGAGGTGCTGCAGCTCTTTCAAAGGATCATTATTGATTGACAGCCCTGAGACAATCTTCCATTTACTGATGTCATGCAGTAATTTTCCGATTTATTGATGCCTGTCCCATTTGATTATCTTCCATTGCATTAATTATTGGCCCTTTGCACCAGGTTGAAACAATTACTTAATTTACTGGCAACATACACTAATTCTCCTGCAGTACTTCCAGATGCACTGCACAAATTCTTCCAATCAGTGTTTCTCTGCAGCAATCCTTCCAATTACTGATGCCTAATTTAACCATTCAAATTTTCTCTGCATTTAGTGGTACCATGACAAATTCTGTAATTTGGTTCCAGCGTTTACGAATTCTTCCATTCACTGATGCCCTACACTATTTCGTCGTTCGGTTTTGTCCTATACAAATTCTCTATGGACTGAGACCCCAGCCCAATTGTCTCATTTAGGGCGGCTCAAACTCGAATTCTCCCATTCAGAATTGTCTTGCCACAATTCTCCCTTTTTCTGCTACACTGCACCATATCATCCATAATAATCTGATGCCTGGCTCCAAATTCGCCCACTTAGATTAGTCCACACTTAATCATTTATTTTTCCATGTAGTAGTGCCCTTTAACGATTCTTCCACTGACAGAATTCCTAAATATTGCTATGCACTGCACCAATTCTCGAATTTCCTGATGCAAGAATTCTTCAATTTCATGCTTATCTGCAAAAATTCTCTATTTTGTACCACTTTGCACCAAATTTCGTATTTATTTATTAACCTGTAGCAATTTTCGGATTTACCGATGCTTTGGCCTTATTCTACCACTTAGACGTGTGTATGTGCGACAGTAAATGCCTGTGCATGTAAATGTATATTGAAGAGAGCGTGTGTGAGCGCATACGAAAGTGTATGAGCAGATCTGCGTGAGTATCTGTGTGTTACTGATTGTGTCGGTAAATGTGTTAACATAAGTATTTGTAGTTCTGTCATGGAATCATTCGCACTCAGGTTGTACACACAGGGCCACAGTCTTTCCTGTACACAAATATGCACACACACACACACGATGGAAACATTAGACAAAGATAGTGTTTTATTTTCCTGGGAGTCACACTGAGAGCACGAAATTTCCGAGACAGAATCTCAACTTCAGGGGATTATGGTCAGTGAATCTTCGATAATAGTGTGTTAACAACGTTCAGAACTTGCAAACTGTATACATTTTGTCAGTCTTTCTTGCTTTTCCGTAATTGTGATGTCAATATCAGCGCTGTGCTAATATAAAATGTTGCACTGAACAAATCTAAGATGTCTGAATTATTTCCTTCTGGAATTCTTTCAGCAAGGGAGACAGTGGAATGCGTTAAAATTCATAGATCGTTGTAGAGGTAGGAAATTGAAACAGGTTTCCAGAACTGGTTTTCAATGAATGCCTGAGAACCTATCACATGCTAGCAATTTCTGCTTTACTTTCCACGCTCGAAATATTGGAGAGAATGAAATATACAAAATCCGAAACAGCTCAGATACTGAAATGTAGATGTGCAGCCTTGGATCTGAATATTTCACATCCTGTGTGGCCCGGCCCACCACAAAATCAAGTTTTTATCAAATCCCACGTTTAACTTCTAGGAATTCAAATTGTTTGTGTCTACAAATTGTAGAAAGTAATGCACCTGCGATTAAATAAAGATCTTTTTAAAGAACTCCGTGTGTCTGTTGGTTTCATAATCTTCTTACGGGATTGAAGATAAATGAGGCAATTGGAGATAGATGGCCTTGTAACCAGTATGGTTTTCTCATAATAAAAGGAGATTACAATCTTCCGTGAAAGGGAATAGAGGGGGATTGTTTTCAAAGGGGGAGAGTATCGAGTCAGCAAAGTAGTGTGGTTAAGGACATCAACAAGTAAAGTGTCAGAAAAGATTTTAAACGATATTCCACAAAATAATTCATTTATAGTCAATTTTAATTGTGCAGAGCAGCTTTTTTTCCTGATGATGTTGCCTTTTCCTCACTATCCTACTTCATTCTTCGCTAAAATAGGAAAATATATATTATTTGCCGTCCTGAATGTTGTGCAATGTTTAACTTCCTGTGAATTGTCCTTTTCCGAATTTCCATTCCAAGTTCTCCCTGTTACGTCACTGTTTACATTAAAGGCTGATTTGATCTGATATGAGTGACAGGGATTGAATCTCAGTCAGTGACAGCAATTTAAACTCTGTCAGTGACTGGATGTGAACCTGCAGTCAGTGAAAAGTATTGACCCTCTGACAGTGATTGGGATTGACAACCAGTCAGTGACACGGATTGAATCTCAGTGAGTGACAGGGATTGAATCTCAGTCAGTGACAGGAATTGAATCTCAGTCAGTGACCGGGATTGACCCACAGACAGTTACAGGGATTGATAATCAGTCAGTGACATGGATTGAATCTCAGTCAGTGACAGGGATTGAATCTCAGTCAGTGACAGGAATTGAATCTCAGTCAGTGATAGGGATTGAACCTCAGTCAGTTACTGGGATTTAATCTCAATCAGTGACTGCAATTGAATCACAGTCAGTGACAGGAATGGAATCTCAGTCTGTGAAAAGAATTGAATCTCACTCAGTGACAAGGATTGTACCTCTGACGGTGACCGGGATTGAATCTCAGTCAGTGACAGGAATTGAATCTCAGTCAGTGACAGGGATTGAACCTCAGTTAATAACAGGGATAGAAACTCAGTCAGTGACAGGGATTGAATCTCAGTCAGTGACAGGAATTGAATCTCAGTCAGTGACAGGAATTGCACCTCAGTCAGTGACAGGGATTGAATCTCAGTCAGTGACAGGGATTGAATCTCAGTCAGTGACCGGGATTGAGAATCAGTCAGGGACAGGGATTGAACCTCAGTCAGTGACAGGGATTGAATCTCAATCAGTGACAGGGAATGAATCTCAGTCAGTGACAGGAATTGAATCTCAATCAGTGACAGGGATTGAATCTCATTCAGTGACAGGAATTGAATCTCAGACAGTGACTGGATTTGAACCTCAGTCTGTGACAGGAATTGAATCTCAGCCAGAGACAAGAATTGACCATCAGACAGTGACAGGGATTGAAAATCAGACAATGACAGGGATTGACCCGCAGACAGTTACAGGGATTGACAATCAGTCAGTGACAGGGGTTGAATCTCTGTCAATGACAGGAATTGAATCTCAGTCAGTGATAGCGATTGAACCTCAGCCAGTTACAGGGATTAAATCTCAGTTAGTGACAGGAATTGAATCTCTGTCAGTGACAGGGATTGAATCTCGGTCAGTGACTGGAATTGAATCTCAGTCAGTGACAGGAATTAAATCTCAAACAGTGTCAGGATTTGAATCTCACTCAGTGACAGGCATTGAATCTCAGTCAGTGACAGGCATTGAATCACAGTCAGTGCCAGGAATTAAATCTCAGTCAGTGACAGGGATTGAACCTCAGTCAGTGACAGGAATTGAATCTCAGTCAGTGACAGGGTTTGAATCTCAGTCAGTGACTGGAATTGAATCTCAGACAGTGACTGGATTTGAACCTCAGTAAGTGACAAGGATTGACCCTCTGACAGTGACAGGGATTGACAATCAGTCAGTGACAGGGATCGAAACTCAACAGTTACAGGGATTGAATCTGAGTCAGTGACAGGGATTGAATCTCAGTCAGTGACAGGCATTGACTCTCAGTCAGTGACAGGGATTGAACCTCAGTCAGTGACAGGAATTGAATCTCAGTAATTGACAGGGATTGAATCTCAGTCAGTGACAGGGATTGAATCTCAGTCAGTGACAGGCATTGAAACTCAGTCAGTGACAGGCATTGAATCTCAGTCAGTGACAGGGAAAGACAATAGGTCAGTGACAAGGATTGACCCTCAGAAAGTGACAGGGATTGACAATGACTCAGTGACAGGAATTGAATTTCAGTCAGTGACAGGGATTGAATCTCAGTCAGTGACAGGGATTGAATCTCAGACAGTGACAGGCATTGAATCTCAGTCAGTGACAGGGATTGAACCTCAGTCAGTGACAGGAATTGAATCTCAGTCAGTGACAGGGATTGAAAATCAGTCGGTGACAGGGATTGAAGCTCAGTCAGTGACTGGAATTGAATCTCAGTCAGTGACAGCGATGAACCCTCACACAGTGTCAGGGATTGAATCTCAGTCAGTGACAGGGATTGAATCTCAGTCAGTGACAGGGATTGAAGCTCAGTCAGTGACAGGAATTGAATCTCAGTCAGTGATAGGGATTGAATCTCATTCAGTGACAGGCATTGAATCTCAGTCAGTGACAGGGATTGAAGCTCAGTCAGTGACAGGAATTGAATCTCAGTCAGTGATAGGGATTGAATCTCATTCAGTGACAGGCATTGAATCCCTGTCAGAGACAGGATTTGAATCTCACTCAGTGACAGGCATTGAATCTCAGTCAGTGACAGGAATTGAATCTCAGTCAGTGACAGGCATTGAATCTCTGCTAGTGACCGGGATAGAGATTCAGTCAGGGACAGGGATTGAACCTCAGTCAGTAACAGGGATTGAATCTCATTCAGTGACAGGAATTGAATCTCAGTCAGTGACAGGAATTGAATCTCAGTCAGTGACAGGGAATGAATCTCAGTCAGTGACAGGAATTGAATCTCAGTCAGTGACAGGGATTGAACCTCAGTCAGGAACTGTGATTGAATCTCAGCCAGTGACAGCAATTTAAACTCTGTCAGTGACAGGGATTGAATCTCAGTCAGTGACAGGGATTGAATCTCAATCAGTGACAGGGATTGATTCTCAGTCTGTGACAGGAATTGAATCTCAGAGAGTGACAGGATTTGAAATTCAGTCAGTGACAGGAATTGAATCTCAGCCAGTGACAAGGATTGACCATCAGACAAGGACAGGGATTGACAATCAGACAGTGACAGGGATCGAATCTCAGTCATTGACAGGGATTGAATCTGATTCAGTGACAGGGATTGAATCTCAGTCAGTGACAGGAATTGAATCTCAGTCAGTGAAAGGGATTGACCCTCAGACAGTTACAGGCATTGTCAATCAGTCAGTGACAGGGATTGAATCTCTGTCAATGAAAGGAATTGAATCTCAGTCAGTGATAGCGATTGAACCTCAGTCAGTTACAGGGATTAAATCTCAGTTAGTGATTGGAATTGAATCTCAGTCACTGATAGGGATTGAATCTCAGACAGTGACAAGCATTGAATCTCAGTCAGTGACAGGGATTGAACCTCAGTCAGTGACAGGAATTGAATCTCAGTCAGTGACAGGGATTGAAAATCAGTCGGTGACAGGGATTGAAGCTCAGTCAGTGACTGGAATTGAACCTCAGTCAGTGACAGCGATGAACCCTCACACAGTGTCAGGGATTGAATCTCAGTCAGTGACAGGGATTGAATCTCAGTCAGTGACAGGGATTGAAGCTCAGTCAGTGACAGGAATTGAATCTCAGTCAGTGATAGGGATTGAATCTCATTCAGTGACAGGCATTGAATCTCAGTCAGTGACAGGGATTGAAGCTCAGTCAGTGACAGGCATTGAATCTCAGTCAGTGATAGGGATTGAACCACAGTCAGCTACAGGGACTGAATCTCAGTCAGTGACTGGAATTCAAACTCTGTCAGTGACAGGAATTGAATCTCAGTCAGTGACAGGCATTGAATCTCTGTTAGTGACCGGGATGGAGATTCAGTCAGGGACAGGGATTGAACCTCAGTCAGTAACAGGGATTGAATCTCATTCAGTGACAGGAATTGAATCTCAGTCAGTGACAGGAATTGAATCTCAGTCAGTGACAGGGAATGAATCTCAGTCAGTGTCAGGAATTGAATCTCAGTCAGTGACAGGGATTGAACCTCAGTCAGGAACTGTGATTGAATCTCAGCCAGTGACAGCAATTTAAACTCTGTCAGTGACAGGGATTGATTCTCAGTCAGTGACAGGCATTGAATCTCAGTCAGTGACCGGGATGGAGACTCAGTCAGGTACAGGGATTGAATCTCAATCAGTGACAGGGATTGATTCTCAGTCTGTGACAGGAATTGAATCTCAGAGAGTGACTGGATTTGAACCTCAGTCAGTGACAGGAATTGAATCTCAGCCAGTGACAAGGATTGACCATCAGACAGTGACAGGGATTGACAATCAGACAGTGACAGGGATCGAATCTCAGTCAGTGACAGGGATTGAATCTGATTCAGTGACAGGGATTGAATCTCAGTCAGTGACAGGAATTGAATCTCAGTCAGTGACAGGGATTGACCCTCAGACAGTTACAGGGATTGACAATCAGTCAGTGACAGGGATTGAATCTCTGTCAATGAAAGGAATTGAATCTCAGTCAGTGATAGCGATTGAACCTCAGTCAGTTACAGAGATTAAATCTCATTTAGTGACAGGAATTGAATCTCAGTCACTGACAGGAATTAAATCTCAGTCAGTGACAGGGATTGAATCTCGGTCAGTGACAGGGATTGAATCTCAGTCAGTGACAGGAATTGAATCTCAGTCAGTGACCGGGATTGACCCACAGACAGTTACAGGGATTGACAATCTGTCAGTGACATGGATTGAATCTCAGTCAGTGACAGGGATTGAATCTCAGTCAGTGACAGGAATTGAATCTCAGTCAGTGATAGGGATTGAACCTCAGTAGTTACTGGGATTTAATCTCAGTCAGTGACTGCAATTGAATCACAGTCAGTGACAGGAATGGAATCTCAGTCTGTGAAAAGAATTGAATCTCACTCAGTGACAGGCATTGAATCTCAGTCAGTGACAGGGATTGAATCTCAGTCAGTGACAGGAATTGAATCTCAGTCAGTGACAGGGATTGAACCTCAGTTAATAACAGGGATAGAAACTCAGTCAGTGACAGGGATTGAATCTCAGTCAGTGACAGGAATTGAATCTCAGTCAGTGATAGGAATTGCACCTCAGTCAGTGACAGGGATTGAATCTCAGTCAGTGACAGGGATTGAATCTCAGTCAGTGACAGGAATTGAATCTCAGTTAGTGACAGGGATTGAACCTCAGTTAATAACAGGGATAGAAACTCAGTCAGTGACAGGGATTGAATCTCAGTCAGTGACAGGAATTGAATCTCAGTCAGTGATAGGAATTGCACCTCAGTCAGTGACAGGGATTGAATCTCAGTCAGTGACAAGGATTGTCCCTCTGACGGTGACGGGGATTGACAATCAGTCAGTGACAGGGATTGAAAATCAGTCAGTGACAGAGATTGAATCTCATTCAGTGTCAGGAATTGAATCTCAGTCAGTGACAGGGATTGAATCTCAGTCAGTGACCGGGATGGAGAATCAGTCAGGGACAGGGATTGAACCTCAGTCAATAACAGGGATTGAATCTCATTCAGTGACAGGGATCGAACCTCAGTCAGTGACAGGGATTGAATCTCAATCAGTGACAGGGATTGAATCTCAGTCATTGACAGGAATTGAATCTCAGACAGTGACTGGATTTGAACCTCAGTCTGTGACAGGAATTGAATCTCAGCCAGTGACAAGAATTGACCATCAGACAGTGACAGGGTTGAAAATCAGACAGTGACAGGGATCGAATCTCAGTCAGTGACAGGGATTGAATCTGAGTCAGTGAGAGGGATTGAATCTCAGTCAGAGACAGGAATTGAATCTCAGTCAGTGACAGGGATTGTCCTCAGACAGTTAGAGAGATTGACAATCAGTCAGTGACAGGGATTGAATCTCTGTCAATGACAGGAATTGAATCTCAGTCAGTGATAGCGATTGAACCTCAGCCAGTTACAGGGATTAAATCTCAGTTAGTGACAGGAATTGAATCTCTGTCAGTGACAGTAATTAAATCTCAGTCAGTGACAGGGATTGAATCTCGGTCAGTGACTGGAATTGAATCTCAGTCAGTGACAGGAATTAAATCTCAATCAGTGACAGGGATTGAATCTCAGTCAGTGACAGGCATTGAATCACAGTCAGTGCCAGGAATTGAATCTCAGTCAGTGACAGGGATCGAAACTCAGTCAGTGACAGGGATTGAATCTGAGTCAGTGATAGCGAATGAACCTCAGTCAGTTACAGGGATTAAATCTCAGTTAGTGACAGGAATTGAATCTCAGTCACTGACAGGAATTAAATCTCAGTCAGTGACAGGGATTGAATCTCGGTCAGTGACTGGAATTGAATCTCAGTCAGTGACAGGAATTAAATCTCAATCAGTGACAGGGATTGAATCTCAGTCAGTGACAGGCATTGAATCTCAGTCAGTGACAGGCATTGAATCTCAGTCATTGACAGGGATTGACAATCAGTCAGTGACAAGGATTCAGCCTCAGACAGTGACAGGGATTGACAAAGACTCAGTAACATTAATTGAATTTGAGTCAGTGACAGGGATTGAATCTGATTCAGGGACAGGGATTGAATCTCAGTCAGTGACAGGCATTGAATCTCAGTCAGTTACAGGGATTGTATCTCAGTCAGTGACAGGCATTGAATCGTAGTCAGTGACAGGGATTGACCCTCAGTCAGTGACAGGGGTTGACAATCAGTCAGTGACGAGGATTGACCCTCAGACAGTGACAGGGATTGAATCTTTGTCAGTGACAGGGATTGAATCTCAGTCAGAGAGAGGGATTGAGTCTCATTCAGTGACAGGGATGAACCCTCACACAGTGTCAGGGTTTGACAACCAGTCAGAGACAGGGATTGAATCTCAGTCAGTGACAGGGATTGAATCTCAGTCAGCGACAGGAATTGAATCTTAGTCAGTGACAGGGATTGAAGCTCAGTCAGTGACAGGAATTGAATCTCAGTCAGTGATAGGGATTGAACCACAGTCAGATACAGGGACTGAATCTCAGTCAGTGACTGGATTTGAATCTCAGTCAGTGACAGCAATTAATTCTCAGTCAGTGACACGGATTAAATCTCAGTCAGTGACAGGCATTGAATCTCAGTCAGTGACAGGCATTGAGTCTCAGTCAGTCACAGGGTTTGAATCTCAGTCAGTGACAGGCATTGAATCTCAGTCAGTGACAGGGATTGAATCTCTGTCAATGAAAGGAATTGAATCTCAGTCAGTGACAGGAATTAAATCTCAGTCAGTGACAGGGATTGAATCTCGGTCAGTGACAGGGATTGAATCTCAGTCAGTGACAGGAATTGAATCTCAGTCAGTGACCGGGATTGACCCACAGACAGTTACAGGGATTGACAATCTGTCAGTGACATGGATTGAATCTCAGTCAGTGACAGGGATTGTATCTCAGTCAGTGACAGGAATTTAATCTCAGTCAGTGATAGGGATTGAACCTCAGTCAGTTACTGGGATTTAATCACAGTCAGTGACAGGAATGGAATCTCAGTCTGTGAAAAGAATTGAATCTCACTCAGTGACAGGCATTGAATCTCAGTCAGTGACAGGGATTGAATCTCAGTCAGTGACAGGAATTGAATCTCAGTCAGTGACAGGGATTGAACCTCAGTAAATAACAGGGATATAAACTCAGTCAGTGACAAGAATTGAATCTCAGTCAGTGACAGGAATTGCTCCTCAGTCAGTGACAGGGATTGAATCTCAGTCAGTGACAGGAATTGAATCTCAGACAGTGACTGGATTTGAACCACAGTCAGTGACAATGATTGTCCCTCTGACGGTGACGGGGATTGACAATCAGTCAGTGACAGGGATTGAAAATCAGTCAGTGACAGAGATTGAGTCTCATTCAGTGTCAGGAATTGAATCTCAGTCAGTGACATGGATTGAATCTCAGTCAGTGAGCGGGATGGAGAATCAGTCAGGGACAGGGATTGAACCTCAGTCAATAACAGGGATTGAATCTCATTCAGTGACAGGGATCGAACCTCAGTCAGTCACAGGGATTGAATCTCAATCAGTGACAGGGAATGAATCTCAGTCAGTGACAGGAATTGAATCACAATCAGTGACAGGGATTGAATCTCAGTCAGTGACAGGAATTGAATCTCAGACAGTGACTGGATTTGAACCTCAGTCTGTGACAGGAATTGAATCTCAGCCAGTGACAAGAATTGACCATCAGACAGTGACAGGGATTGAAAATCAGACACTGACAGGGAACGAATCTCAGTCAGTGACAGGGATTGAATCTGAGTCAGTGACAGGGATTGAATCTCAGTCAGAGACAGGAATTGAATCTCAGTCAGTGACAGGGATTGACCCTCAGACAGTTACAGAGATTGACAATCAGTCAGTGACAGGGATTGAATCTCTGTCAATGACAGGAATTGAATCTCAGTCAGTGATAGCGATTGAACCTCAGCCAGTTACAGGGATTAAATCTCAGTTAGTGACAGGAATTGAATCTCTGTCAGTGACAGTAATTAAATCTCAGTCAGTGACAGGGATTGAATCTCGGTCAGTGACTGGAATTGAATCTCAGTCAGTGACAGGAATTAAATCTCAAACAGCGACAGGATTTGAATCTCACTCAGTGACAGGCATTGAATCTCAGTCAGTGACAGGCATTGAATCACAGTCAGTGCCAGGAATTGAATCTCAGTCAGTGAGAGGGATCGAAACTCAGTCAGTGACAGGGATTGAATCTGAGTCAGTGATAGCGATTGAACCTCAGTCAGTTACAGGGATTAAATCTCAGTTAGTGACAGGAATTGAATCTCAGTCACTGACAGGAATTAAATCTCAGTCAGTGACAGGGATTGAATCTCGGTCAGTGACTGGAATTGAATCTCAGTCAGTGACAGGAATTAAATCTCAATCAGTGACAGGGATTGAATCTCAGTCAGTGACAGGCATTGAATCTCAGTCAGTGACAGGCATTGAATCTCAGTCATTGACAGGGATTGACAATCAGTCAGTGACAAGGATTCATCCTCAGACAGTGACAGGGATTGACAAAGACTCAGTAACATTAATTGAATTTGAGTCAGTGACAGGGATTGAATCTGATTCAGGGACAGGGATTGAATCTCAGTCAGTGACAGGCATTGAATCTCAGTCAGTTACAGGGATTGTATCTCAGTCAGTGACAGGCATTGAATCGTAGTCAGTGACAGGGATTGACCCTCAGTCAGTGACAGGGGTTGCCAATCAGTCAGTGACGAGGATTGACCCACAGACAGTGACAGGGATTGAATCTTAGTCAGTGACAGGGATTGAATCTCAGTCAGTGAGAGGGATTGAATCTCATTCAGTGACAGGGATTCAATCTCAGTCAGCGACAGGAATTGAATCTCAGTCAGTGACAGGGATGAACCCTCACACAGTGTCAGGGATTGAATCTTAGTCAGTGACAGGGATTGAATCTCAGTCAGTGAGAGGGATTGAATCTCATTCAGTGACAGGGATTCAATCTCAGTCAGCGACAGGAATTGAATCTCAGTCAGTGACAGGGATGAACCCTCACACAGTGTCAGGGATTGAATCTTAGTCAGTGACAGGGATTGAATCTCAGTCAGTGAGAGGGATTGAATCTCATTCAGTGACAGGGATTCAATCTCAGTCAGTGACAGGGATTGAATCTCAGTCAGCGACAGGAATTGAATCTTAGTCAGTGACAGGGATTGGAACCACAGTCAGTGACAGGAATTGAATCTCAGTCAGTGATAGGGATTGAACCACAGTCAGCTACAGGGACTGAATCTCAGTCAGTGACTGGATTTGAATCTCAGTCAGTGACAGCAATTAATTCTCAGTCAGTGACACGGATTAAATCTCAGTCAGTGACAGGCATTGAATCTCAGTCAGTGACAGGCATTGAGCCTCAGTCAGTGACAGGGATTGAATCTCAGTCAGTGACAGGCATTGAATCTCAGTCAGTGACAGGGAGTGAACCTCAGTCAGTGACAGGGATTGAATCTCAGTCAGTGACAGGAATTCAAACTCTGTCAGTGACAGGAATTGAATCTCAGTCAGTGACAGGCATTGAATCTCAGTCAGTGACCGGGATGGAGATTCAGTCAGGAACAGGGATTGAACTTCAGTCAGTAACAGGGATTGAATCTCATTCAGTGACAGGGATTGAATCACTGCCAGTGACAGGGATTGGATCTCAGTCAGGGACAGGCATTGAATCTCAGTCAGTGACAGGCATTGAATCTCAGTCAGTGACAGGGATTGACAATCAGTCAGCGACAAGAATTGACCCTCAGTCAGTGACAGGGATTGACAATGACTCAGTGACAGGAATTGAATTTCAGTCAGTGATAGGGATTGAAATTCAGTCAGTGACAGGGATTGAATCTCAGTCAGTGACAAGCATTTAATCTCAGTCAGTGACAGGGATTGTATCTCAGTCAGTGACAGCGGTTGACAATCAGTCAGTGACAAGGATTGATGCTCAGACAGTGACAGGGATTGACAATCAGTCAGTGAGAGGGATTGAATCTCATTCAGTAACAGGGATTGAATCTCAGTCAGTGACAGGAATTAAATCTCAGTCAGTGACAGGGATGATCCCTCACACAGTGTCAGGGATTGAATCTCAGTCAGTGACAGGGATTGAATCTCAGTCAGTGACAGGGATTGAAGCTCAATCAGTGACTGGAATTGAATCTCAGTCAGTGACAGGGATGAACCCTCACACAGTGTCAGGGATTGAATCTCAGTCAGTGACAGGGATTGAATCTCAGTCAGTGACAGGGATTGAAGCTCAGTCAGTGACAGGAATTGAATCTCAGTCAGTGATAGGGATTGAATCTCATTCAGTGACAGGGATTGAATCTCAGTCAGTGACGGGCATTGAATCTCAGTCAGTGATAGGGATTGAACCACAGTCAGCTACAGGGACTGATTATCAGTCAGTGACTGGAATTGAATCTCAGTCAGTGACAGCAATTAAATCTCAGTCAGTGACAGGGATTAAATCTCAGTCAGTGACAGGCATTGAATCTCAATCAATGACAGGGATTATCCCACAGTCAGTGACAGGGACTGAATCTCAGTCAGTGACAGGCATTGAGTCTCAGTCAGTGACAGGGATTGAATCTCAGTCAGTGACAGGCATTGAATCTCAGTCAGTGACAGGGATTGAACCTCAGGCAGTGACAGGGATTGAATCTCAGTCAGTGACAGCAATTCAAACTCTGTCAGTGACAGGAATTGAATCTCAGTCAGTGACAGGAATTAAATCTCAGTCAGTGTCAGGATTTGAATCTCACTCAGTGACAGGCATTGAATCTCAGTCAGTGACCGGGATGGAGATTCAGTCAGGGACAGGGATTGAACCTCAGTCAATAACAGGGATTGAACCTATTTCAGTGACAGGGATCGAACCTCAGTCAGTGACAGGAGTTGAATCTCAGTCAGTGACAGGGAATGAATCTCAGTCAGTGACAGGAATTGAATCTCAATCAGTGACAGGGATTGAATCTCAGTCTGTGACAGGAATTGAATCTCAGAGAGTGACTGGATTTGAACCTCAGTCAGTGACAGGAATTGAATCTCAGCCAGTGACTAGGATTGACCATCAGACAGTGACAGGGATTGACAATCAGACAGTGACAGGGTTCGAATCTCAGTCAATGACAAGGATTGAATCTGAGTCAGTGACAGGGATTAAAGCTCATTCAGTGACAGGATTTGAATCTCAGTCAGTGACAGGGATTGAATCTCAGTCAGTGACAGGGATTGAATCTGAGTCAGTGACAGGGATTGAGTCTCAGTCAGTGACAGGAATTGAATCTCAGTCAGTGACAGGGATTGAATCTCAGTCAGTATCAGGAATTGAATCTCAGTCAGTGACAGGGATTGACCCTCAGACAGTGACAGGGATTGACAATCAGTCAGTGACAGGGATTGATTCTCAGTCAGTGACAGGAATTGAATCTCAGTCAGTGACAGGGATTGAATCTCAGTCAGTATCAGGAATTGAATCTCAGCCAGTGACAAGGATTGACCATCAGACAGTGACAGGGACTGACAATCAGACAGTGACAGGGATCGAATCTCAGTCAATGACAGGGATTGAATCTGAGTCAGTGACAGGGATTAAAGCTCAGTCAGTGACAGGATTTGAATCTCAGTCAGTGACAGGGATTGAATCTCAGTCAGTGACAGGCATTGAATCTCAGTCAGTGCCAAGAATTGAATCTCAGTCAGTTACAGAGATCGAACCTCAGTCAGTGACAGGGATAGAAACTCATTCAGTGACAGGAATTGAATCTCAGTCAGTGACAGTAATTGCACTTCAGTCAGTGACAGGGTTTGATTCTCAGTCAGTGACTGGAATTGAATCTCAGACAGTGACTGAATTTGAACCTCAGTCAGTCACAAGGATTGAATCTCAGTCAGTGACAGGGATTGAATCTGAGTCAGTGACAGGGATTGAATCTCAGTCAGTGACAGGAATTGAATATCAGTCAGTGACAGGGATTGACCCTCAGACAGTTACAGAGATTGAATCTCTGTCAATGACAGGAATTGAATCTCAGTCAGTGATAGCGATTGAACCTCAGTCAGTTTCAGGGATTAAATCTCAGTTAGTGACAGTAATTGAATCTCAGTCAGTGACAGGAATTAAATCTCAGTCAGTGACAGGATTTGAATCTCACGCAGTAACAGGCATTGAATCTCAGTCAGTGACAGGGATTGAACCTCAGTCAGGGACAGGAATTGAATTTCAGTCAGTGACATGAATTGAATCTCAGTCAGTGACAGGGATTGAACCTCAGTCAGTGACAGGGATTGAAAATCAGTCAGTGACAGAGATTGAATCTCTGCGAGTGTCAGGGATTGAATCACAGTCAGTGACAGGCATTGAATCTCAGTCAGTGACAGGCATTGAATCTCAGTCAGTGACAGGCATTGATTCTCAGTAAGTGACAAGGATTGACCCTCAGACAGTGACAGGGATTGTATTTCAGTCAGTGACAGGAATTGAATTTCAGTCAGCGACAGGGATTGAATCTCTGTCAGTGACAGGCATTGAATCTCAGTCAGTGACAGGCATTGAATCTCAGTCAGTGACAGACATTGAATCTCAGTCAGTGACAGGCATTGAATCTCACTCAGCGACAGGCATTGAATCTCAGTCAGTGACAGGCATTGAATCTCAGTCAGTGACAGGCATTGAATCTCAGTCAGTGACAGGCATTGAATCTCACTCAGTGACAGGAATTGAATCTCAGTCAGTGACAGGAACTGCAGTTCAGTCAGTGACAGGGTTTGATTCTCAGTCAGTGACTGGAATTGAATCTCAGACAGTGACTGGATTTGAACCTCAGTCAGTGACAAGGATTGACCCTCTGTCAGTGACAGGGATTGACATTCAGTTAGTGACAGAGATTGAATCTGAGTCAGTGACAGGCATTGAATCTCAGTCAGTGACAGGGATTGAACCTCAGTCAGTGACAGGAATTGAATCTCAGTCAGTGTCAGGGATTGAATCACAGTCAGTGACAGGCATTGAATCTCAGTCAGTGACAGGCAATGATTCTCAGTCAGTGACAGGGATTGACAATCAGTCAGTGACAAGGATTGACCCTCAGACAGTGACAGGGATTGACAATGACTCAGTGACAGGAATTGAATTTCAGTCAGTGACAGGGATTGAATCTCAGTCAGTGACAGGAATTGAATCTCAGTCAGTGACAGTCAGTGAGTCTCAGTCAGTGACAGGGATTGTATCTCAGTCAGTGACAGGCATTGAATCGTATTCAGTGACAGGGATTGACCCTTAGTCAGTGACAGGGGTTGACAATCAGTCAGTGACAAGGATTGACCCTCAAACAGTGACAGGGATTGAATCTCAGTCAGTGACAGGGATTGAAGCTCAGTCAGTGACTGGCATTGAATCTCAGTCAGTGTCAGGGATCGAATGTCAGTCAGTGACAGGGATTGAATCTCAGTCAGTGACAGGGATTGATGCTCAGTCAGTGACAGGAATTGAATCTCAGTCAGTGATAGGGATTGAATCTCATTCAGTGACAGGCATTGAATCTCAGTCAGTGACAGGGATTGAAGCTCTGTCAGTGACGGGCATTGAATCTCAGTCAGTGATAGGGTTTGAACCACAGTCAGCGACAGGGACTGATTCTCAGTCAGTGACTGGAATTGAATCTCAGTCAGTGACAGCAATTAAATCTCAGTCAGTGACAGGGATTAAATCTCAGTCAGTGACAGGCATTGAATCTCAATCAATGACTGGGATTATCCCACAGTCAGTGACAGGGACTGAATCTCAGTCAGTGACAGGCATTGAGTCTCAGTCAGTGACAGGGATTGAATCTCAGTCAGTGACAGGCATTGAATCTCAGTCAGTGACAGGGATTGAACCTTAGTCAGTGACAGGGATTGAATCTCAGTCAGTGACAGGAATTCAAACTCTGTCAGTGACAGGAATTGAATCTCAGTCAGTGACAGGCATTGAATCTCAGTTAGTGACCGGGATGGAGATTCAGTCAGGGACAGGGATTGAATCTCAGTCAGTGACAGGAATTCAAACTCTGTCAGTGACAGGAATTGAATCTCATTCTGAGACAGGAATTGAATCTCAGTCAGTGACAGGAATTGAATCTCAGTCAGTGACAGGGAATGAATCTCAGTCAGTGACAGGAATTGAATCTCAGTCAGTGACAGGGATTGAACTTCAGTCAGGGACAGCAATTTAAACTCTGTCCGTGACAGGGACTGAATCTCAGTCAGTGACAGGCATTGAATCGCAGTCAGTGACCGGGATGGAGATTCAGTCAGGGACAGGGATTGAACCTCAGTCAATAACAGGGATTGAATCTATTTCAGTGACAGGGATCGAACCTCAGTCAGTGACAGGAATTGAATCTCAGTCTGTGACAGGATTTGATTCTCACTCAGTGACAGGCATTGAATCTCAGTCAGTGACCGGGATGGAAATTCAGTCAGGGACAGGGATTGAACCTCAGTCAATAACAGGGATTGAATCTATTTCAGTGACAGGGATCGAACCTCAGTCAGTGACAGGAATTGAATCTCAGTCAGTGACAGGGAATGAAGCTCAGTCAGTGACAGGAATTGAATCTCAATCAGTGACAGGGATTGAATCCCAGTCTGTGACAGGAATTGAATCTCAGCCAGTGACAAGGATTGACCATCAGACAGTGACAGGGATTGACAATCAGACAGTGACAGGGATCGAATCTCAGTCAATGACAGGGATTGAATCTGAGTCAGTGACAGGGATTAAAGCTCAGTCAGTGACAGGATTTGAATCTCAGTCAGTGACAGGGATTGAATCTCAGTCAGTGACAGGCATTGAATCTCAGTCAGTGCCAAGAATTGAATCTCAGTCAGTGACAGGGATTGAACCTCAGTCAGTGACAGGGATAGAAACTCATTCAGTGACAGGGATTGAATCTCAGTCAGTGACAGTAATTGCACTTCAGTCAGTGACAGGGTTTGATTCTGAGTCAGTGACTGGAATTGAATCTCAGTCAGTGACAGGGAATGAATCTCAGTCAGTGACAGAAATTGAATCTCAGTCAGTGACAGGGTTTGAACTTCAGTCAGGGACAGCAATTTAAACTCTGTCAGTGACAGGGACTGAATCTCAGTCAGTGACAGGCATTGAATCTCAGTCAGTGACCGGGATGGAGATTCAGTCAGGGACAGGGATTGGCACTCAGACAGTGACAGGGATTGAATCGCAGTCAGTGACAGGGATTGAATCTCAGTTCGTGACAGGAATTGAATCTCAGTCAGTGACAGGAATTGAATCTCAATCAGTGACAGGGAATGAATCTCAGTCAGTGACAGGAATTGAATCTCAGTCAGTGACAGGATTTGAACTTCAGTCAGGGACAGCAATTTCAACTCTGTCCGTGACAGGGACTGAATCTCAGTCAGTGACAGGCATTGAATCTCAGTCAGTGACCGGGATGGAGATTCAGTCAGGGACAGGGATTGAACCTCAGTCAATAACAGGGATTGAATCTATTTCAGTGACAGGGATCGAACCTCAGTCAGTGACAGGAATTGAATCTCAGTCTGTGACAGGATTTGAATCTCACTCAGTGACAGGCATTGAATCTCAGTCAGTGACCGGGATGGAAATTCAGTCAGGGACAGGGATTGAACCTCAGTCAATAACAGGGATTGAATCTATTTCAGTGACAGGGATCGAACCTCAGTCAGTGACAGGAATTGAATCTCAGTCAGTGACAGGGAATGAAGCTCAGTCAGTGACAGGAATTGAATCTCAATCAGTGACAGGGATTGAATCCCAGTCTGTGACAGGAATTGAATCTCAGCCAGTGACAAGGATTGACCATCAGACAGTGACAGGGATTGACAATCAGACAGTGACAGGGATCGAATCTCAGTCAATGACAGGGATTGAATCTGAGTCAGTGACAGGGATTAAAGCTCAGTCAGTGACAGGATTTGAATCTCAGTCAGTGACAGGGATTGAATCTCAGTCAGTGACAGGCATTGAATCTCAGTCAGTGCCAAGAATTGAATCTCAGTCAGTGACAGGGATTGAACCTCAGTCAGTGACAGGGATAGAAACTCATTCAGTGACAGGGATTGAATCTCAGTCAGTGACAGTAATTGCACTTCAGTCAGTGACAGGGTTTGATTCTGAGTCAGTGACTGGAATTGAATCTCAGTCAGTGACAGGGAATGAATCTCAGTCAGTGACAGAAATTGAATCTCAGTCAGTGACAGGGTTTGAACTTCAGTCAGGGACAGCAATTTAAACTCTGTCAGTGACAGGGACTGAATCTCAGTCAGTGACAGGCATTGAATCTCAGTCAGTGACCGGGATGGAGATTCAGTCAGGGACAGGGATTGGCACTCAGACAGTGACAGGGATTGAATCGCAGTCAGTGACAGGGATTGAATCTCAGTTCGTGACAGGAATTGAATCTCAGTCAGGGACAGGAATTGAATATCAATCAGTGACAGGGAATGAATCTCAGTCAGTGACAGGAATTGAATCTCAGTCAGTGACAGGGATTGAACTTCAGTCAGGGACAGCAATTTCAACTCTGTCCGTGACAGGGACTGAATCTCAGTCAGTGACAGGCATTGAATCTCAGTCAGTGACCGGGATGGAGATTCAGTCAGGGACAGGGATTGAACCTCAGTCAATAACAGGGATTGAATCTATTTCAGTGACAGGGATCGAACCTCAGTCAGTGACAGGAATTGAATCTCATTCTGTGACAGGATTTGAATCTCACTCAGTGACAGGCATTGAATCTCAGTCAGTGACCGGGATGGAAATTCAGTCAGGGACAGGGATTGAACCTCAGTCAATAACAGGGATTGAATCTATTTCAGTGACAGGGATCGAACCTCAGTCAGTGACAGGAATTGAATCTCAGTCAGTGACAGGGAATGAAGATCAGTCAGTGACAGGAATTGAATCTCAATCAGTGACAGGGATTGAATCCCAGTCTGTGACAGGAATTGAATCTCAGCCAGTGACAAGGATTGACCATCAGACAGTGACAGGGATTGACAATCAGACAGTGACAGGGATCGAATCTCAGTCAATGACAGGGATTGAATCTGAGTCAGTGACAGGGATTAAAGCTCAGTCAGTGACAGGATTTGAATCTCAGTCAGTGACAGGGATTGAATCTCAGTCAGTGACAGGCATTGAATCTCAGTCAGTGCCAAGAATTGAATCTCAGTCAGTGACAGGGATTGAATCTGAGTCAGTGACAGGGATAGAAACTCATTCAGTGACAGGAATTGAATCTCAGTCAGTGACAGTAATTGCACTTCAGTCAGTGACAGGGTTTGATTCTCAGTCAGTGACTGGAATTGAATCTCAGACAGTGACTGGATTTGAACCTCAGTCAGTCACACAAGGATTGAATCTCAGTCAGTGACAGGGATTGAATCTGAGTCAGTGACAGGGATTGAATCTCAGTCAGTGACAGGAATTGAATATCAGTCAGTGACAGGGATTGACCCTCAGACAGTTACAGAGATTGAATCTCTGTCAATGACAGGAATTGAATCTCAGTCAGTGATAGCGATTGAACCTCAGTCAGTTTCAGGGATTAAATCTCAGTTAGTGACAGTAATTGAATCTCAGTCAGTGACAGGAATTACATCTCAGTCAGTGACAGGATTTGAATCTCACGCAGTAACAGGCATTGAATCTCAGTCAGTGACAGGGATTGAACCTCAGTCAGGGACAGGAATTGAATTTCAGTCAGTGACATGAATTGAATCTCAGTCAGTGACAGAGATTGAATTTCTGCGAGTGTCAGGGATTGAATCACAGTCAGTGACAGGCATTGAATCTCAGTCAGTGACAGGCATTGAATCTCTGTCAGTGACAGGCATTGAATCTCAGTCAGTGACAGGCATTGAATCTCAGTCAGTGACAGACATTGAATCTCAGTCAGCGACAGGCATTGAATCTCACTCAGCGACAGGCATTGAATCTCAGTCAGTGACAGGCATTGAATCTCAGTCAGTGACAGGCATTGAATCTCAGTCAGTGACAGGGATTGTATCTCAGTCAGTGACAGGCATTGAATCTCAGTCAGTGACAGGCATTGAATCTCAGTCAGTGACAGGCATTGAATCTCAGTCAGTGACAGGGATTGAACCTCAGTCAGTGACAGGAATTGAACCTCAGGCAGTGACAGGAATTGAACCTCAGTCAGTAACAGGAATTGAATCTCAGTCAGTGACAGGAACTGCACTTCAGTCAGTGACAGGGTTGGATTCTCAGTCAGTGACAGGGATTGAATCACAGTCAGTGTCAGGGATTGAATCACAGTCAGTGACAGGATTTGAATCTCACTCAGAGACAGGCATTGAATCTCAGTCAGTGACCGGGATGGAGATTCAGTCAGGGACAGGGATTGGCACTCAGACAGTGACAGGGATTGAATCGCAGTCAGTGACAGGGATTGAATCTCAGTTCGTGACAGGAATTGAATCTCAGTCAGTGACAGGAATTCAAACTCTGTCAGTGACAGGAATTGAATCTCAGTCTGAGACAGGAATTGAATCTCAGTCAGGGACAGCAATTTAAACTCTGTCAGTGACAGGGACTGAATCTCAGTCAGTGACAGGAATTGAATCTCAGTCAGTGACAGGGATTGAACTTCAGTCAGGGACAGCAATTTCAACTCTGTCCGTGACAGGGACTGAATCTCAGTCAGTGACAGGCATTGAATCTCAGTCAGTGACCGGGATGGAGATTCAGTCAGGGACAGGGATTGAACCTCAGTCAATAACAGGGATTGAATCTATTTCAGTGACAGGGATCGAACCTCAGTCAGTGACAGGAATTGAATCTCAGTCTGTGACAGGATTTGAATCTCACTCAGTGACAGGCATTGAATCTCAGTCAGTGACCGGGATGGAAATTCAGTCAGGGACAGGGATTGAACCTCAGTCAATAACAGGGATTGAATCTATTTCAGTGACAGGGATCGAACCTCAGTCAGTGACAGGAATTGAATCTCAGTCAGTGACAGGGAATGAAGCTCTGTCAGTGACAGGAATTGAATCTCAATCAGTGACAGGGATTGAATCCCAGTCTGTGACAGGAATTGAATCTCAGCCAGTGACAAGGATTGACCATCAGACAGTGACAGGGATTGACAATCAGACAGTGACAGGGATCGAATCTCAGTCAATGACAGGGATTGAATCTGAGTCAGTGACAGGGATTAAAGCTCAGTCAGTGACAGGATTTGAATCTCAGTCAGTGACAGGGATTGAATCTCATTCAGTGACAGGCATTGAATCTCAGTCAGTGCCAAGAATTGAATCTCAGTCAGTGACAGGGATTGAATCTGAGTCAGTGACAGGGATAGAAACTCATTCAGTGACAGGAATTGAATCTCAGTCAGTGACAGTAATTGCACTTCAGTCAGTGACAGGGTTTGATTCTGAGTCAGTGACTGGAATTGAATCTCAGACAGTGACTGGATTTGAACCTCAGTCAGTCACACAAGGATTGAATCTCAGTCAGTGACAGGGATTGAATCTGAGTCAGTGACAGGGATTGAATCTCAGTCAGTGACAGGAATTGAATATCAGTCAGTGACAGGGATTGACCCTCAGACAGTTACAGAGATTGAATCTCTGTCAATGACAGGAATTGAATCTCAGTCAGTGATAGCGATTGAACCTCAGTCAGTTTCAGGGATTAAATCTCAGTTAGTGACAGTAATTGAATCTCAGTCAGTGACAGGAATTACATCTCAGTCAGTGACAGGATTTGAATCTCACGCAGTAACAGGCATTGAATCTCAGTCAGTGACAGGGATTGAACCTCAGTCAGGGACAGGAATTGAATTTCAGTCAGTGACATGAATTGAATCTCAGTCAGTGACAGAGATTGAATCTCTGCGAGTGTCAGGGATTGAATCACAGTCAGTGACAGGCATTGAATCTCAGTCAGTGACAGGCATTGAATCTCTGTCAGTGACAGGCATTGAATCTCAGTCAGTGACAGGCATTGAATCTCAGTCAGTGACAGACATTGAATCTCAGTCAGCGACAGGCATTGAATCTCACTCAGCGACAGGCATTGAATCTCAGTCAGTGACAGGCATTGAATCTCAGTCGGTGACAGGCATTGAATCTCAGTCAGTGACAGGGATTGTATCTCAGTCAGTGACAGGCATTGAATCTCAGTCAGTGACAGGCATTGAATCTCAGTCAGTGACAGGCATTGAATCTCAGTCAGTGACAGGGATTGAACCTCAGTCAGTGACAGGAATTGAACCTCAGGCAGTGACAGGAATTGAACCTCAGTCAGTAACAGGAATTGAATCTCAGTCAGTGACAGGAACTGCACTTCAGTCAGTGACAGGGTTGGATTCTCAGTCAGTGACAGGGATTGAATCACAGTCAGTGTCAGGGATTGAATCACAGTCAGTGACAGGATTTGAATCTCACTCAGAGACAGGCATTGAATCTCAGTCAGTGACCGGGATGGAGATTCAGTCAGGGACAGGGATTGGCACTCAGACAGTGACAGGGATTGAATCGCAGTCAGTGACAGGGATTGAATCTCAGTTCGTGACAGGAATTGAATCTCAGTCAGTGACAGGAATTCAAACTCTGTCAGTGACAGGAATTGAATCTCAGTCTGAGACAGGAATTGAATCTCAGTCAGGGACAGCAATTTAAACTCTGTCAGTGACAGGGACTGAATCTCAGTCAGTGACAGGAATTGAATCTCAGTCAGTGACAGGGATTGAACTTCAGTCAGGGACAGCAATTTAAACTCTGTCCGTGACAGGGACTGAATCTCAGTCAGTGACAGGCATTGAATCTCAGTCAGTGACCGGGATGGAGATTCAGTCAGGGACAGGGATTGAACCTCAGTCAATAACAGGGATTGAATCTATTTCAGTGACAGGGATCGAACCTCAGTCAGTGACAGGAATTGAATCTCAGTCTGTGACAGGATTTGAATCTCACTCAGTGACAGGCATTGAATCTCAGTCAGTGACCGGGATGGAAATTCAGTCAGGGACAGGGATTGAACCTCAGTCAATAACAGGGATTGAATCTATTTCAGTGACAGGGATCGAACCTCAGTCAGTGACAGGAATTGAATCTCAGTCAGTGACAGGGAATGAAGCTCAGTCAGTGACAGGAATTGAATCTCAATCAGTGACAGGGATTGAATCCCAGTCTGTGACAGGAATTGAATCTCAGCCAGTGACAAGGATTGACCATCAGACAGTGACAGGGATTGACAATCAGACAGTGATAGGGATCGAATCTCAGTCAATGACAGGGATTGAATCTGAGTCAGTGACAGGGATTAAAGCTCAGTCAGTGACAGGATTTGAATCTCAGTCAGTGACAGGGATTGAATCTCAGTCAGTGACAGGCATTGAATCTCAGTCAGTGCCAAGAATTGAATCTCAGTCAGTGACAGGGATTGAACCTCAGTCAGTGACAGGGATAGAAACTCATTCAGTGACAGGAATTGAATCTCAGTCAGTGACAGTAATTGCACTTCAGTCAGTGACAGGGTTTGATTCTGAGTCAGTGACTGGAATTGAATCTCAGACAGTGACTGGATTTGAACCTCAGTCAGTCACACAAGGATTGAATCTCAGTCAGTGACAGGGATTGAATCTGAGTCAGTGACAGGGATTGAATCTCAGTCAGTGACAGGAATTGAATATCAGTCAGTGACAGGGATTGACCCTCAGACAGTTACAGAGATTGAATCTCTGTCAATGACAGGAATTGAACCTCAGTCAGTGATAGCGATTGAACCTCAGTCAGTTACAGCGATTAAATCTCAGTTAGTGACAGTAATTGAATCTCAGTCAGTGACAGGAATTAAATCTCAGTCAGTGACAGGATTTGAATCTCACGCAGTAACAGGCATTGAATCTCAGTCAGTGACAGGGATTGAACCTCAGTCAGGGACAGGAATTGAATTTCAGTCAGTGACATGAATTGAATCTCAGTCAGTGACAGGGATTGAATCTCAGTCAGTGACAGGGATTGAAGCTCTGTCAGTGACGGGCATTGAATCTCAGTCAGTGATAGGGTTTGAACCACAGTCAGCGACAGGGACTGATTCTCAGTCAGTGACTGGAATTGAATCTCAGTCAGTGACAGCAATTAAATCTCAGTCAGTGACAGGGATTAAATCTCAGTCAGTGACAGGCATTGAATCTCAATCAATGACAGGGATTATCCCACAGTCAGTGACAGGGACTGAATCTCAGTCAGTGACAGGCATTGAGTCTCAGTCAGTGACAGGGATTGAATCTCAGTCAGTGACAGGCATTGAATCTCAGTCAGTGACAGGGATTGAACCTTAGTCAGTGACAGGGATTGAATCTCAGTCAGTGACAGGAATTCAAACTCTGTCAGTGACAGGAATTGAATCTCAGTCAGTGACAGGCATTGAATCTCAGTTAGTGACCGGGATGGAGATTCAGTCAGGGACAGGGATTGAATCTCAGTCAGTGACAGGAATTCAAACTCTGTCAGTGACAGGAATTGAATCTCAGTCAGTGACAGGCATTGAATCTCAGTTAGTGACCGGGATGGAGATTCAGTCAGGGACAGGAATTGAATCTCAGTCAGTGACAGGAATTGAATCTCAGTCAGTGACAGGGAATGAATCTCAGTCAGTGACAGGAATTGAATCTCAGTCAGTGACAGGGATTGAACTTCAGTCAGGGACAGCAATTTAAACTCTGTCCGTGACAGGGACTGAATCTCAGTCAGTGACAGGCATTGAATCGCAGTCAGTGACCGGGATGGAGATTCAGTCAGGGACAGGGATTGAACCTCAGTCAATAACAGGGATTGAATCTATTTCAGTGACAGGGATCGAACCTCAGTCAGTGACAGGAATTGAATCTCAGTCTGTGACAGGATTTGATTCTCACTCAGTGACAGGCATTGAATCTCAGTCAGTGACCAGGATGGAAATTCAGTCAGGGACAGGGATTGAACCTCAGTCAATAACAGGGATTGAATCTATTTCAGTGACAGGGATCGAACCTCAGTCAGTGACAGGAATTGAATCTCAGTCAGTGACAGGGAATGAAGATCAGTCAGTGACAGGAATTGAATCTCAATCAGTGACAGGGATTGAATCCCAGTCTGTGACAGGAATTGAATCTCAGCCAGTGACAAGGATTGACCATCAGACAGTGACAGGGATTGACAATCAGACAGTGACAGGGATCGAATCTCAGTCAATGACAGGGATTGAATCTGAGTCAGTGACAGGGATTAAAGCTCAGTCAGTGACAGGATTTGAATCTCAGTCAGTGACAGGGATTGAATCTCAGTCAGTGACAGGCATTGAATCTCAGTCAGTGCCAAGAATTGAATCTCAGTCAGTGACAGGGATTGAACCTCAGTCAGTGACAGGGATAGAAACTCATTCAGTGACAGGGATTGAATCTCAGTCAGTGACAGTAATTGCACTTCAGTCAGTGACAGGGTTTGATTCTGAGTCAGTGACTGGAATTGAATCTCAGTCAGTGACAGGGAATGAATCTCAGTCAGTGACAGAAATTGAATCTCAGTCAGTGACAGGGTTTGAACTTCAGTCAGGGACAGCAATTTAAACTCTGTCAGTGACAGGGACTGAATCTCAGTCAGTGACAGGCATTGAATCTCAGTCAGTGACCGGGATGGAGATTCAGTCAGGGACAGGGATTGGCACTCAGACAGTGACAGGGATTGAATCGCAGTCAGTGACAGGGATTGAATCGCAGTCAGTGACAGGGATTGAATCTCAGTTCGTGACAGGAATTGAATCTCAGTCAGTGACAGGAATTCAAACTCTGTCAGTGACAGGAATTGAATCTCAGTCTGAGACAGGAATTGAATCTCAGTCAGGGACAGCAATTTAAACTCTGTCAGTGACAGGGACTGAATCTCAGTCAGTGACAGGAATTGAATCTCAGTCAGTGACAGGGATTGAACTTCAGTCAGGGACAGCAATTTAAACTCTGTCCGTGACAGGGACTGAATCTCAGTCAGTGACAGGCATTGAATCTCAGTCAGTGACCGGGATGGAGATTCAGTCAGGGACAGGGATTGAACCTCAGTCAATAACAGGGATTGAATCTATTTCAGTGACAGGGATCGAACCTCAGTCAGTGACAGGAATTGAATCTCAGTCTGTGACAGGATTTGAATCTCACTCAGTGACAGGCATTGAATCTCAGTCAGTGACCGGGATGGAAATTCAGTCAGGGACAGGGATTGAACCTCAGTCAATAACAGGGATTGAATCTATTTCAGTGACAGGGATCGAACCTCAGTCAGTGACAGGAATTGAATCTCAGTCAGTGACAGGGAATGAAGATCAGTCAGTGACAGGAATTGAATCTCAATCAGTGACAGGGATTGAATCCCAGTCTGTGACAGGAATTGAATCTCAGCCAGTGACAAGGATTGACCATCAGACAGTGACAGGGATTGACAATCAGACAGTGACAGGGATCGAATCTCAGTCAATGACAGGGATTGAATCTGAGTCAGTGACAGGGATTAAAGCTCAGTCAGTGACAGGATTTGAATCTCAGTCAGTGACAGGGATTGAATCTCAGTCAGTGACAGGCATTGAATCTCAGTCAGTGCCAAGAATTGAATCTCAGTCAGTGACAGGGATTGAACCTCAGTCAGTGACAGGGATAGAAACTCATTCAGTGACAGGAATTGAATCTCAGTCAGTGACAGTAATTGCACTTCAGTCAGTGACAGGGTTTGATTCTGAGTCAGTGACTGGAATTGAATCTCAGACAGTGACTGGATTTGAACCTCAGTCAGTCACACAAGGATTGAATCTCAGTCAGTGACAGGGATTGAATCTGAGTCAGTGACAGGGATTGAATCTCAGTCAGTGACAGGAATTGAATATCAGTCAGTGACAGGGATTGACCCTCAGACAGTTACAGAGATTGAATCTCTGTCAATGACAGGAATTGAATCTCAGTCAGTGATAGCGATTGAACCTCAGTCAGTTTCAGGGATTAAATCTCAGTTAGTGACAGTAATTGAATCTCAGTCAGTGACAGGAATTAAATCTCAGTCAGTGACAGGATTTGAATCTCACGCAGTAACAGGCATTGAATCTCAGTCAGTGACAGGGATTGAACCTCAGTCAGGGACAGGAATTGAATTTCAGTCAGTGACATGAATTGAATCTCAGTCAGTGACAGGGATTGAACCTCAGTCAGTGACAGGGATTGAAAATCAGTCAGTGACAGAGATTGAATCTCTGCGAGTGTCAGGGATTGAATCACAGTCAGTGACAGGCATTGAATCTCAGTCAGTGACAGGCATTGAATCTCTGTCAGTGACAGGCATTGAATCTCAGTCAGTGACAGGCATTGAATCTCAGTCAGTGACAGACATTGAATCTCAGTCAGTGACAGGCATTGAATCTCTGTCAGTGACAGGCATTGAATCTCAGTCAGTATCAGGAATTGAATCTCAGTCAGTGACAGGGATTGACCCTCAGACAGTGACAGGGATTGACAATCAGTCAGTGACAGGGATTGACAATCAGACAGTGACAGGGATTGAATCTCAGTCAATGACAAGGAATGAATCTGAGTCAGTGATAGGGATTGAATCTCAGTCAGTGACAGGAATTGAATCTCAGTCAGTGACAGGGATTGACCCTCAGACAGTTACAGGGATTGACAATCAGTCAGTGACAGGGATTGAATCTCTGTCAATGATCGGATTTGAATCTCAGTCAGTGATAGCGATTGAACCTCAGTCAGTTACAGGGATTAAATCTCAGTTAGTGACAGGGATTGAATCTCGGTCAGTGACTGGAATTGAATCTCAGTCAGTGACAGGAATTAAATCTCAATCAGTGACAGGATTTGAATCTCACTCAGTGACAGGCATTGAATCTCAGTCAGTGACAGTAATTGCACTTCAGTCAGTGACAGGGTTTGATTCTCAGTCAGTGACTGGAATTGAATCTCAGACAGTGACTGGATTTGAACCTCAGTCAGTGACAGGGATTGTATCTCAATCAGGGACAGGGATTGAATTTCAGTCAGTGACAGGGATTGAATCTCAGTCAGTATCAGGAATTGAATCTCAGTCAGTGACAGGGATTGACCCTCAGACAGTGACAGGGATTGACAATCAGTCAGTGACAGGGATTGACAATCAGACAGTGACAGGGATTGAATCTCAGTCAATGACAAGGAATGAATCTGAGTCAGTGATAGGGATTGAATCTCAGTCAGTGACAGGAATTGAATCTCAGTCAGTGACAGGGATTGACCCTCAGACAGTTACAGGGATTGACAATCAGTCAGTGACAGGGATTGAATCTCTGTCAATGATCGGATTTGAATCTCAGTCAGTGATAGCGATTGAACCTCAGTCAGTTACAGGGATTAAATCTCAGTTAGTGACAGGGATTGAATCTCGGTCAGTGACTGGAATTGAATCTCAGTCAGTGACAGGAATTAAATCTCAATCAGTGACAGGATTTGAATCTCACTCAGTGACAGGGATTGAATCTCAGTCGATAACAGGGATTGAATCTAATTCAGTGACACAGGGATCGAACCTCAGTCAGTGACAGGAATTGAATCTCAGTCAGTGACAGGGAATGAATCTCAGCCAGTGACAGGAATTGAATTTCAAGCAGTGACAGGGATTGAATCTCAGTCTGTGACAGGAATTGAATCTCAGAGAGTGACTGGATTTGAACCTCAGTCAGTGACAGGAATTGAATCTCAGCCAGTGACAAGGATTGACCATCAGACAGTGACAGGGATTGACAATCTGACAGTGACAGGGATTGAATCTCAGTCAATGACAGGGATTGAATCTGAGTCAGTGACAGGGATTGAATCTCAGTCAGTGACAGGGATTGACCCTCAGACAGTGACAGGGATTGACAATCTGACAGTGATAGGGATTGAATCTCTGTCAATGACAGCAATTGAATCTCAGTCAGTGATAGCGATTGAACCTCAGTCAGTTACAGCGATTAAATCTCAGTTAGTGACAGTAATTGAATCTCAGTCAGTGACAGGAATTAAATCTCAGTCAGTGACAGGGATTGAATCTCGGTCAGTGACTTAAATTGAATCTCAGTCAGTGACAGGAATTAAATCTCAATCAGTGACAGGATTTGAATCTCACTCAGTGACAGGCATTGAATCTCAGTCAGTGACAGGAATTGAACCTCAGTCAGTAACAGGAATTAAATCTCAGTCAGTGACAGTAATTGCACTTCAGTCAGTGACATGGTTTGATTCTCAGTCAGTGACTGGAATTGAATCTCAGACAGTGACTGGATTTGAACCTCAGTCAGTGACAAGGTTTGAATCTCAGTCAGTGACAGGGATTGAATCTGAGTCAGTGATAGGGATTGAATCTCAGTCAGTGACAGGAATTGAATCTCAGTCAGTGACAGGGATTGACCCTCAGACAGTTACAGGGATTGTCAATCAGTCAGTGACAGTGATTGAATCTCTGTCAATGACAGCAATTGAATCTCAGTGAGTGATAGCGATTGAACCTCAGTCAGTTACAGCGATTAAATCTCAGTTAGTGACAGTAATTGAATCTCAGTCAGTGACAGGAATTAAATCTCAGTCAGTGACAGGGTTTGACTCTCAGTCAGTGACTGGAATTGAATCTCAGGCAGTGACTGGATTTGAACCTCAGTCAGTGACAAGGATTGACCCTCTGACTGTGACAGGGATTGAACCTCAGTCAGTGACAGGAATTGAATCTCAGTCAGTGACAGGGGTTGAAAATCAGTCAGTGACAGCAATTGAAACTCAGTCAGTGACAGGGATTGACCCTCAGACAGTGACAGGGATTGAATCTCAGTCAGTGACAGGAAGTGAATCTCAGTCAGTGATAGGGGTTGAACCTTAGTCAGTGACAGGAATTAAATCTCGGTCAGTGACAGGATTTGAATCTCACTCAGTGACAGGGATAGAACCGCAATCCGTGACAGGAATTGAATCTCAGTCAGTGACAGGAATTGAATCTCAGTCAGTGACAGGGATTGACCCTCAGACAGTGACAGGGATTGACAATCTGACAGTGACAGGGATTGAATCTCTGTCAATGACAGCAATTGAATCTCAGTCAGTGATAGCGATTGAACCTCAGTCAGTTACAGCGATTAAATCTCAGTTAGTGACAGTAATTGAATCTCAGTCAGTGACAGGAATTAAATCTCAGTCAGTGACAGGGATTAAATCTCGGTCAGTGACTGAAATTGAATCTCAGTCAGTGACAGGAATTAAATCACAATCAGTGACAGGATTTGAATCTCACTCAGTGACAGGCATTGAATCTCAGGCAGTGACAGGAATTGAACCTCAGTCAGTAACAGGAATTGAATCTCAGTCAGTGACAGTAATTGCACTTCAGTCAGTGACAGGGTTTGATTCTCAGTCAGTGACTGGAATTGAATCTCAGACAGTGACTGGATTTGAACCTCAGTCAGTGACAAGGTTTGAATCTCAGTCAGTGACAGGGATTGAATCTGAGTCAGTGATACGGATTGAATCTCAGTCAGTGACAGGAAATGAATCTCAGTCAGTGACAGGGATTGACCCTCAGACAGTTACAGGGATTGTCAATCAGTCAGTGACAGTGATTGAATCTCTGTCAATGACAGCAATTGAATCTCAGTCAGTGATAGCGATTGAACCTCAGTCAGTTACAGGGATTAAATCTCAGTTAGTGACAGTAATTGAATCTCAGTCAGTGACAGGAATTAAATCTCAGTCAGTGACAGGGTTTGACTCTCAGTCAGTGACTGGAATTGAATCTCAGACAGTGACTGGATTTGAACCTCAGTCAGTGACAAGGATTGACCCTCTGACTGTGACAGGGATTGACATTCAGTCAGTGACAGGGATTGAACCTCAGTCAGTGACAGGAATTGAATCTCAGTCAGTGACAGGGGTTGAAAATCAGTCAGTGACAGGAATTGAATCTCAGTCAGTGACAGGGATTGACCCTCAGACAGTGACAGGGATTGAATCTCAGTCAGTGACAGGAAGTGAATCTCAGTCAGTGATAGGGGTTGAACCTTAGTCAGTGACAGGAATTAAATCTCGGTCAGTGACAGGATTTGAATCTCACTCAGTGACAGGGATAGAACCGCAATCCGTGACAGGAATTGAATCTCAGTCAGTGACAGGAATTAAATTTCAGACAGAGACTGGATTTGAACCTCAGTCAGTGACAAGGATTGACCCTCTGACATTCAGTCAGTGACAGGAATTGAATCACAGTCAGTGTCAGGGATTGAATCACAGTCAGTGACAGGATTTGAATCTCACTCAGAGACAGGCATTGAATCTCAGTCAGTGACCGGGATCGAGATTCAGTCAGGGACAGGGATTGGCACTCAGACAGTGACAGGGATTGAATCGCAGTCAGTGACAGGGATTGAATCTCAGTTCGTGACAGGAATTGAATCTCAGTCAGTGACAGGAATTCAAACTCTGTCAGTGACAGGAATTGAATCTCAGTCTGAGACAGGAATTGAATCTCAGTCAGGGACAGCAATTTAAACTCTGTCAGTGACAGGGACTGAATCTCAGTCAGTGACAGGAATTGAATCTCAGTCAGTGACAGGGATTGAACTTCAGTCAGGGACAGCAATTTAAACTCTGTCCGTGACAGGGACTGAATCTCAGTCAGTGACAGGCATTGAATCTCAGTCAGTGACCGGGATGGAGATTCAGTCAGGGACAGGGATTGAACCTCAGTCAATAACAGGGATTGAATCTATTTCAGTGACAGGGATCGAACCTCAGTCAGTGACAGGAATTGAATCTCAGTCTGTGACAGGATTTGAATCTCACTCAGTGACAGGCATTGAATCTCAGTCAGTGACCGGGATGGAAATTCAGTCAGGGACAGGGATTGAACCTCAGTCAATAACAGGGATTGAATCTATTTCAGTGACAGGGATCGAACCTCAGTCAGTGACAGGAATTGAATCTCAGTCAGTGACAGGGAATGAAGCTCAGTCAGTGACAGGAATTGAATCTCAATCAGTGACAGGGATTGAATCCCAGTCTGTGACAGGAATTGAATCTCAGCCAGTGACAAGGATTGACCATCAGACAGTGACAGGGATTGACAATCAGACAGTGACAGGGATCGAATCTCAGTCAATGACAGGGATTGAATCTGAGTCAGTGACAGGGATTAAAGCTCAGTCAGTGACAGGATTTGAATCTCAGTCAGTGACAGGGATTGAATCTCAGTCAGTGACAGGCATTGAATCTCAGTCAGTGCCAAGAATTGAATCTCAGTCAGTGACAGGGATTGAACCTCAGTCAGTGACAGGGATAGAAACTCATTCAGTGACAGGAATTGAATCTCAGTCAGTGACAGTAATTGCACTTCAGTCAGTGACAGGGTTTGATTCTGAGTCAGTGACTGGAATTGAATCTCAGACAGTGACTGGATTTGAACCTCAGTCAGTCACACAAGGATTGAATCTCAGTCAGTGACAGGGATTGAATCTGAGTCAGTGACAGGGATTGAATCTCAGTCAGTGACAGGAATTGAATATCAGTCAGTGACAGGGATTGACCCTCAGACAGTTACAGAGATTGAATCTCTGTCAATGACAGGAATTGAATCTCAGTCAGTGATAGCGATTGAACCTCAGTCAGTTTCAGGGATTAAATCTCAGTTAGTGACAGTAATTGAATCTCAGTCAGTGACAGGAATTAAATCTTAGTCAGTGACAGGATTTGAATCTCACGCAGTAACAGGCATTGAATCTCAGTCAGTGACAGGGATTGAACCTCAGTCAGGGACAGGAATTGAATTTCAGTCAGTGACATGAATTGAATCTCAGTCAGTGACAGGGATTGAATCTCAGTCAGTGACAGGGATTGAAGCTCTGTCAGTGACGGGCATTGAATCTCAGTCAGTGATAGGGTTTGAACCACAGTCAGCGACAGGGACTGATTCTCAGTCAGTGACTGGAATTGAATCTCAGTCAGTGACAGCAATTAAATCTCAGTCAGTGACAGGGATTAAATCTCAGTCAGTGACAGGCATTGAATCTCAATCAATGACAGGGATTATCCCACAGTCAGTGACAGGGCTGAATCTCAGTCAGTGACAGGCATTGAGTCTCAGTCAGTGACAGGGATTGAATCTCAGTCAGTGACAGGCATTGAATCTCAGTCAGTGACAGGGATTGAACCTTAGTCAGTGACAGGGATTGAATCTCAGTCAGTGACAGGAATTCAAACTCTGTCAGTGACAGGAATTGAATCTCAGTCAGTGACAGGCATTGAATCTCAGTTAGTGACCGGGATGAAGATTCAGTCAGGGACAGGGATTGAATCTCAGTCAGTGACAGGAATTCAAACTCTGTCAGTGACAGGAATTGAATCTCATTCTGAGACAGGAATTGAATCTCAGTCAGTGACAGGAATTGAATCTCAGTCAGTGACAGGGAATGAATCTCAGTCAGTGACAGGAATTGAATCTCAGTCAGTGACAGGGATTGAACTTCAGTCAGGGACAGCAATTTAAACTCTGTCCGTGACAGGGACTGAATCTCAGTCAGTGACAGGCATTGAATCGCAGTCAGTGACCGGGATGGAGATTCAGTCAGGGACAGGGATTGAACCTCAGTCAATAACAGGGATTGAATCTATTTCAGTGACAGGGATCGAACCTCAGTCAGTGACAGGAATTGAATCTCAGTCTGTGACAGGATTTGATTCTCACTCAGTGACAGGCATTGAATCTCAGTCAGTGACCGGGATGGAAATTCAGTCAGGGACAGGGATTGAACCTCAGTCAATAACAGGGATTGAATCTATTTCAGTGACAGGGATCGAACCTCAGTCAGTGACAGGAATTGAATCTCAGTCAGTGACAGGGAATGAAGCTCAGTCAGTGACAGGAATTGAATCTCAGCCAGTGACAAGGATTGACCATCAGACAGTGACAGGGATTGACAATCAGACAGTGACAGGGATCGAATCTCAGTCAATGACAGGGATTGAATCTGAGTCAGTGACAGGGATTAAAGCTCAGTCAGTGACAGGATTTGAATCTCAGTCAGTGACAGGGATTGAATCTCAGTCAGTGACAGGCATTGAATCTCAGTCAGTGCCAAGAATTGAATCTCAGTCAGTGACAGGGATTGAACCTCAGTCAGTGACAGGGATAGAAACTCATTCAGTGACAGGGATTGAATCTCAGTCAGTGACAGTAATTGCACTTCAGTCAGTGACAGGGTTTGATTCTGAGTCAGTGACTGGAATTGAATCTCAGTCAGTGACAGGGAATGAATCTCAGTCAGTGACAGAAATTGAATCTCAGTCAGTGACAGGGTTTGAACTTCAGTCAGGGACAGCAATTTAAACTCTGTCAGTGACAGGGACTGAATCTCAGTCAGTGACAGGCATTGAATCTCAGTTAGTGACCGGGATGGAGATTCAGTCAGGGACAGGGATTGGCACTCAGACAGTGACAGGGATTGAATCGCAGTCAGTGACAGGGATTGAATCTCAGTTCGTGACAGGAATTGAATCTCAGTCAGTGACAGGAATTGAATCTCAGTCAGTGACAGGGAATGAATCTCAGTCAGTGACAGGAATTGAATCTCAGTCAGTGACAGGGATTGAACTTCAGTCAGGGACAGCAATTTCAACTCTGTCCGTGACAGGGACTGAATCTCAGTCAGTGACAGGCATTGAATCTCAGTCAGTGACCGGGATGGAGATTCAGTCAGGGACAGGGATTGAACCTCAGTCAATAACAGGGATTGAATCTATTTCAGTGACAGGGATCGAACCTCAGTCAGTGACAGGAATTGAATCTCAGTCTGTGACAGGATTTGAATCTCACTCAGTGACAGGCATTGAATCTCAGTCAGTGACCGGGATGGAAATTCAGTCAGGGACAGGGATTGAACCTCAGTCAATAACAGGGATTGAATCTATTTCAGTGACAGGGATCGAACCTCAGTCAGTGACAGGAATTGAATCTCAGTCAGTGACAGGGAATGAAGCTCAGTCAGTGACAGGAATTGAATCTCAATCAGTGACAGGGATTGAATCCCAGTCTGTGACAGGAATTGAATCTCAGCCAGTGACAAGGATTGACCATCAGACAGTGACAGGGATTGACAATCAGACAGTGACAGGGATCGAATCTCAGTCAATGACAGGGATTGAATCTGAGTCAGTGACAGGGATTAAAGCTCAGTCAGTGACAGGATTTGAATCTCAGTCAGTGACAGGGATTGAATCTCAGTCAGTGACAGGCATTGAATCTCAGTCAGTGCCAAGAATTGAATCTCAGTCAGTGACAGGGATTGAACCTCAGTCAGTGACAGGGATAGAAACTCAATCAGTGACAGGAATTGAATCTCAGTCAGTGACAGTAATTGCACTTCAGTCAGTGACAGGGTTTGATTCTGAGTCAGTGACTGGAATTGAATCTCAGACAGTGACTGGATTTGAACCTCAGTCAGTCACACAAGGATTGAATCTCAGTCAGTGACAGGGATTGAATCTGAGTCAGTGACAGGGATTGAATCTCAGTCAGTGACAGGAATTGAATATCAGTCAGTGACAGGGATTGACCCTCAGACAGTTACAGAGATTGAATCTCTGTCAATGACAGGAATTGAATCTCAGTCAGTGATAGCGATTGAACCTCAGTCAGTTTCAGGGATTAAATCTCAGTTAGTGACAGTAATTGAATCTCAGTCAGTGACAGGAATTAAATCTCAGTCAGTGACAGGATTTGAATCTCACGCAGTAACAGGCATTGAATCTCAGTCAGTGACAGGGATTGAACCTCAGTCAGGGACAGGAATTGAATTTCAGTCAGTGACATGAATTGAATCTCAGTCAGTGACAGGGATTGAACCTCAGTCAGTGACAGGGATTGAAAATCAGTCAGTGACAGAGATTGAATCTCTGCGAGTGTCAGGGATTGAATCACAGTCAGTGACAGGCATTGAATCTCAGTCAGTGACAGGCATTGAATCTCTGTCAGTGACAGGCATTGAATCTCAGTCAGTGACAGGCATTGAATCTCAGTCAGTGACAGACATTGAATCTCAGTCAGCGACAGGCATTGAATCTCACTCAGCGACAGGCATTGAATCTCAGTCAGTGACAGGCATTGAATCTCAGTCAGTGACAGGCATTGAATCTCAGTCAGTGACAGGGATTGTATCTCAGTCAGTGACAGGCATTGAATCTCAGTCAGTGACAGGCATTGAATCTCAGTCAGTGACAGGCATTGAATCTCAGTCAGTGACAGGGATTGAACCTCAGTCAGTGACAGGAATTGAACCTCAGGCAGTGACAGGAATTGAACCTCAGTCAGTAACAGGAATTGAATCTCAGTCAGTGACAGGAACTGCACTTCAGTCAGTGACAGGGTTGGATTCTCAGTCAGTGACAGGGATTGAATCACAGTCAGTGTCAGGGATTGAATCACAGTCAGTGACAGGATTTGAATCTCACTCAGTGACAGGCATTGAATCTCAGTCAGTGACCGGGATGGAGATTCAGTCAGGGTCAGGGATTAAACCTCAGTCAATAACAGGGATTGAATCTAATTCAGTGACAGGGATCGAACCTCAGTCAGTGACAGGAATTGAATCTCAGTCAGTGACAGGGAATGAATCTCAGTCAGTGACAGAAATTGAATCTCAGTCAGTGACAGGGTTTGAACTTCAGTCAGGGACAGCAATTTAAACTCTGTCAGTGACAGGGACTGAATCTCAGTCAGTGACAGGCATTGAATCTCAGTCAGTGACCGGGATGGAGATTCAGTCAGGGACAGGGATTGGCACTCAGACAGTGACAGGGATTGAATCGCAGTCAGTGACAGGGATTGAATCTCAGTTCGTGACAGGGATTGAATCTCGGTCAGTGACAGGAATTAAATCTCAATCAGTGACAGGATTTGAATCTCACTCAGTGACAGGCATTGAATCTCAGTCAGTGACAGTAATTGCACTTCAGTCAGTGACAGGGTTTGAATTTCAGTCAGTGACAGGGATTGAATCTCAGTCAGTGACTGGAATTGAATCTCAGACAGTGACTGGATTTGAACCTCAGTCAGTGACAGGGATTGTATCTCAATCAGGGACAGGGATTGAATTTCAGTCAGTGACAGGGATTGAATCTCAGTCAGTATCAGGAATTGAATCTCAGTCAGTGACAGGGATTGACCCTCAGACAGTGACAGGGATTGACAATCAGTCAGTGACAGGGATTGACAATCAGACAGTGACAGGGATTGAATCTCAGTCAATGACAAGGAATGAATCTGAGTCAGTGATAGGGATTGAATCTCAGTCAGTGACAGGAATTGAATCTCAGTCAGTGACAGGGATTGACCCTCAGACAGTTACAGGGATTGACAATCAGTCAGTGACAGGGATTGAATCTCTGTCAATGATCGGATTTGAATCTCAGTCAGTGATAGCGATTGAACCTCAGTCAGTTACAGGGATTAAATCTCAGTTAGTGACAGGGATTGAATCTCGGTCAGTGACTGGAATTGAATCTCAGTCAGTGACAGGAATTAAATCTCAATCAGTGACAGGATTTGAATCTCACTCAGTGACAGGGATTGAATCTCAGTCAGTGACAGTAATTGCACTTCAGTCAGTGACAGGGTTTGATTCTCAGTCAGTGACTGGAATTGAATCTCAGACAGTGACTGGATTTGAACCTCAGTCAGTGACAGGGATTGTATCTCAATCAGGGACAGGGATTGAATTTCAGTCAGTGACAGGGATTGAATCTCAGTCAGTATCAGGAATTGAATCTCAGTCAGTGACAGGGATTGACCCTCAGACAGTGACAGGGATTGACAATCAGTCAGTGACAGTGATTGAATCTCAGTCAGTGACAGGAAGTGAATCTCAGTCAGTGATAGGGATTGAACCGTAGTCAGTAACAGGGATTGAATCTCGGTCAGTGACAGGGATTGACATTCAGTCAGGGTCAGGGATTGAACCTCAGTCGATAACAGGGATTGAATCTAATTCAGTGACAGGGATCGAACCTCAGTCAGTGACAGGAATTGAATCTCAGTCAGTGACAGGGAATGAATCTCAGCCAGTGACAGGAATTGAATTTCAAGCAGTGACAGGGATTGAATCTCAGTCTGTGACAGGAATTGAATCTCAGAGAGTGACTGGATTTGAACCTCAGTCAGTGACAGGAATTGAATCTCAGCCAGTGACAAGGATTGACCATCAGACAGTGACAGGGATTGACAATCTGACAGTGACAGGGATTGAATCTCAGTCAATGACAGGGATTGAATCTGAGTCAGTGACAGGGATTGAATCTCAGTCAGTGACAGGAATTGAATATCAGTCAGTGACAGGGATTGACCCTCAGACAGTTACAGAGATTGAATCTCTGTCAATGACAGGAATTGAATCTCAGTCAGTGATAGCGATTGAACCTCAGTCAGTTTCAGGGATTAAATCTCAGTCAGTGACAGGAATTGAATCTCAGTCAGTGACAGGGATTGACCCTCAGACAGTGACAGGGATTGACAATCTGACAGTGATAGGGATTGAATCTCTGTCAATGACAGCAATTGAATCTCAGTCAGTGATAGCGATTGAACCTCAGTCAGTTACAGCGATTAAATCTCAGTTAGTGACAGTAATTGAATCTCAGTCAGTGACAGGAATTAAATCTCAGTCAGTGACAGGGATTGAATCTCGGTCAGTGACTTAAATTGAATCTCAGTCAGTGACAGGAATTAAATCTCAGTCAGTGACAGGGATTGAACTTCAGTCAGGGACAGCAATTTCAACTCTGTCCGTGACAGGGACTGAATCTCAGTCAGTGACAGGCATTGAATCTCAGTCAGTGACCGGGATGGAGATTCAGTCAGGGACAGGGATTGAACCTCAGTCAATAACAGGGATTGAATCTATTTCAGTGACAGGGATCGAACCTCAGTCAGTGACAGGAATTGAATCTCAGTCTGTGACAGGATTTGAATCTCACTCAGTGACAGGCATTGAATCTCAGTCAGTGACCGGGATGGAAATTCAGTCAGGGACAGGGATTGAACCTCAGTCAATAACAGGGATTGAATCTATTTCAGTGACAGGGATCGAACCTCAGTCAGTGACAGGAATTGAATCTCAGTCAGTGACAGGGAATGAAGCTCAGTCAGTGACAGGAATTGAATCTCAATCAGTGACAGGGATTGAATCCCAGTCTGTGACAGGAATTGAATCTCAGCCAGTGACAAGGATTGACCATCAGACAGTGACAGGGATTGACAATCAGACAGTGACAGGGATCGAATCTCAGTCAATGACAGGGATTGAATCTGAGTCAGTGACAGGGATTAAAGCTCAGTCAGTGACAGGATTTGAATCTCAGTCAGTGACAGGGATTGAATCTCAGTCAGTGACAGGCATTGAATCTCAGTCAGTGCCAAGAATTGAATCTCAGTCAGTGACAGGGATTGAACCTCAGTCAGTGACAGGGATAGAAACTCATTCAGTGACAGGAATTGAATCTCAGTCAGTGACAGTAATTGCACTTCAGTCAGTGACAGGGTTTGATTCTGAGTCAGTGACTGGAATTGAATCTCAGACAGTGACTGGATTTGAACCTCAGTCAGTCACACAAGGATTGAATCTCAGTCAGTGACAGGGATTGAATCTGAGTCAGTGACAGGGATTGAATCTCAGTCAGTGACAGGAATTGAATATCAGTCAGTGACAGGGATTGACCCTCAGACAGTTACAGAGATTGAATCTCTGTCAATGACAGGAATTGAATCTCAGTCAGTGATAGCGATTGAACCTCAGTCAGTTTCAGGGATTAAATCTCAGTTAGTGACAGTAATTGAATCTCAGTCAGTGACAGGAATTAAATCTCAGTCAGTGACAGGATTTGAATCTCACGCAGTAACAGGCATTGAATCTCAGTCAGTGACAGGGATTGAACCTCAGTCAGGGACAGGAATTGAATTTCAGTCAGTGACATGAATTGAATCTCAGTCAGTGACAGGGATTGAACCTCAGTCAGTGACAGGGATTGAAAATCAGTCAGTGACAGAGATTGAATCTCTGCGAGTGTCAGGGATTGAATCACAGTCAGTGACAGGCATTGAATCTCAGTCAGTGACAGGCATTGAATCTCTGTCAGTGACAGGCATTGAATCTCAGTCAGTGACAGGCATTGAATCTCAGTCAGTGACAGACATTGAATCTCAGTCAGCGACAGGCATTGAATCTCACTCAGCGACAGGCATTGAATCTCAGTCAGTGACAGGCATTGAATCTCAGTCAGTGACAGGCATTGAATCTCAGTCAGTGACAGGGATTGTATCTCAGTCAGTGACAGGCATTGAATCTCAGTCAGTGACAGGCATTGAATCTCAGTCAGTGACAGGCATTGAATCTCAGTCAGTGACAGGGATTGAACCTCAGTCAGTGACAGGAATTGAACCTCAGGCAGTGACAGGAATTGAACCTCAGTCAGTAACAGGAATTGAATCTCAGTCAGTGACAGGAACTGCACTTCAGTCAGTGACAGGGTTGGATTCTCAGTCAGTGACAGGGATTGAATCACAGTCAGTGTCAGGGATTGAATCACAGTCAGTGACAGGATTTGAATCTCACTCAGTGACAGGCATTGAATCTCAGTCAGTGACCGGGATGGAGATTCAGTCAGGGTCAGGGATTAAATCTCAGTCAATAACAGGGATTGAATCTAATTCAGTGACAGGGATCGAACCTCAGTCAGTGACAGGAATTGAATCTCAGTCAGTGACAGGGAATGAATCTCAGTCAGTGACAGAAATTGAATCTCAGTCAGTGACAGGGTTTGAACTTCAGTCAGGGACAGCAATTTAAACTCTGTCAGTGACAGGGACTGAATCTCAGTCAGTGACAGGCATTGAATCTCAGTCAGTGACCGGGATGGAGATTCAGTCAGGGACAGGGATTGGCACTCAGACAGTGACAGGGATTGAATCGCAGTCAGTGACAGGGATTGAATCTCAGTTCGTGACAGGGATTGAATCTCGGTCAGTGACTGGAATTGAATCTCAGTCAGTGACAGGAATTAAATCTCAATCAGTGACAGGATTTGAATCTCACTCAGTGACAGGCATTGAATCTCAGTCAGTGACAGTAATTGCACTTCAGTCAGTGACAGGGTTTGAATTTCAGTCAGTGACAGGGATTGAATCTCAGTCAGTGACTGGAATTGAATCTCAGACAGTGACTGGATATGAACCTTAGTCAGTGACAGGGATTGTATCTCAATCAGGGACAGGGATTGAATTTCAGTCAGTGACAGGGATTGAATCTCAGTCAGTATCAGGAATTGAATCTCAGTCAGTGACAGGGATTGACCCTCAGACAGTGACAGGGATTGACAATCAGTCAGTGACAGGGATTGACAATCAGACAGTGACAGGGATTGAATCTCAGTCAATGACAAGGAATGAATCTGAGTCAGTGATAGGGATTGAATCTCAGTCAGTGACAGGAATTGAATCTCAGTCAGTGACAGGGATTGACCCTCAGACAGTTACAGGGATTGACAATCAGTCAGTGACAGGGATTGAATCTCTGTCAATGATCGGATTTGAATCTCAGTCAGTGATAGCGATTGAACCTCAGTCAGTTACAGGGATTAAATCTCAGTTAGTGACAGGGATTGAATCTCGGTCAGTGACTGGAATTGAATCTCAGTCAGTGACAGGAATTAAATCTCAATCAGTGACAGGATTTGAATCTCACTCAGTGACAGGGATTGAATCTCAGTCAGTGACAGTAATTGCACTTCAGTCAGTGACAGGGTTTGATTCTCAGTCAGTGACTGGAATTGAATCTCAGACAGTGACTGGATTTGAACCTCAGTCAGTGACAGGGATTGTATCTCAATCAGGGACAGGGATTGAATTTCAGTCAGTGACAGGGATTGAATCTCAGTCAGTATCAGGAATTGAATCTCAGTCAGTGACAGGGATTGACCCTCAGACAGTGACAGGGATTGACAATCAGTCAGTGACAGTGATTGAATCTCAGTCAGTGACAGGAAGTGAATCTCAGTCAGTGATAGGGATTGAACCGTAGTCAGTAACAGGGATTGAATCTCGGTCAGTGACAGGGATTGACATTCAGTCAGGGTCAGGGATTGAACCTCAGTCGATAACAGGGATTGAATCTAATTCAGTGACAGGGATCGAACCTCAGTCAGTGACAGGAATTGAATCTCAGTCAGTGACAGGGAATGAATCTCAGCCAGTGACAGGAATTGAATTTCAAGCAGTGACAGGGATTGAATCTCAGTCTGTGACAGGAATTGAATCTCAGAGAGTGACTGGATTTGAACCTCAGTCAGTGACAGGAATTGAATCTCAGCCAGTGACAAGGATTGACCATCAGACAGTGACAGGGATTGACAATCTGACAGTGACAGGGATTGAATCTCAGTCAATGACAGGGATTGAATCTGAGTCAGTGACAGGGATTGAATCTCAGTCAGTGACAGGAATTGAATATCAGTCAGTGACAGGGATTGACCCTCAGACAGTTACAGAGATTGAATCTCTGTCAATGACAGGAATTGAATCTCAGTCAGTGATAGCGATTGAACCTCAGTCAGTTTCAGGGATTAAATCTCAGTCAGTGACAGGAATTGAATCTCAGTCAGTGACAGGGATTGACCCTCAGACAGTGACAGGGATTGACAATCTGACAGTGATAGGGATTGAATCTCTGTCAATGACAGCAATTGAATCTCAGTCAGTGATAGCGATTGAACCTCAGTCAGTTACAGCGATTAAATCTCAGTTAGTGACAGTAATTGAATCTCAGTCAGTGACAGGAATTAAATCTCAGTCAGTGACAGGGATTGAATCTCGGTCAGTGACTTAAATTGAATCTCAGTCAGTGACAGGAATTAAATCACAATCAGTGACAGGATTTGAATCTCACTCAGTGACAGGCATTGAATCTCAGTCAGTGACAGGAATTGAACCTCAGTCAGTAACAGGAATTAAATCTCAGTCAGTGACAGTAATTGCACTTCAGTCAGTGACATGGTTTGATTCTCAGTCAGTGACTGGAATTGAATCTCAGACAGTGACTGGATTTGAACCTCAGTCAGTGACAAGGTTTGAATCTCAGTCAGTGACAGGGATTGAATCTGAGTCAGTGATAGGGATTGAATCTCAGTCAGTGACAGGAATTGAATCTCAGTCAGTGACAGGGATTGACCCTCAGACAGTTACAGGGATTGTCAATCAGTCAGTGACAGTGATTGAATCTCTGTCAATGACAGCAATTGAATCTCAGTGAGTGATAGCGATTGAACCTCAGTCAGTTACAGCGATTAAATCTCAGTTAGTGACAGTAATTGAATCTCAGTCAGTGACAGGAATTAAATCTCAGTCAGTGACAGGGTTTGACTCTCAGTCAGTGACTGGAATTGAATCTCAGGCAGTGACTGGATTTGAACCTCAGTCAGTGACAAGGATTGACCCTCTGACTGTGACAGGGATTGAACCTCAGTCAGTGACAGGAATTGAATCTCAGTCAGTGACAGGGGTTGAAAATCAGTCAGTGACAGCAATTGAAACTCAGTCAGTGACAGGGATTGACCCTCAGACAGTGACAGGGATTGAATCTCAGTCAGTGACAGGAAGTGAATCTCAGTCAGTGATAGGGGTTGAACCTTAGTCAGTGACAGGAATTAAATCTCGGTCAGTGACAGGATTTGAATCTCACTCAGTGACAGGGATAGAACCGCAATCCGTGACAGGACTGGAATCTCAGTCAGTGACAGGAATTGAATCTCAGTCAGTGACAGGGATTGACCCTCAGACAGTGACAGGGATTGACAATCTGACAGTGACAGGGATTGAATCTCTGTCAATGACAGCAATTGAATCTCAGTCAGTGATAGCGATTGAACCTCAGTCAGTTACAGCGATTAAATCTCAGTTAGTGACAGTAATTGAATCTCAGTCAGTGACAGGAATTAAATCTCAGTCAGTGACAGGGATTAAATCTCGGTCAGTGACTGAAATTGAATCTCAGTCAGTGACAGGAATTAAATCACAATCAGTGACAGGATTTGAATCTCACTCAGTGACAGGCATTGAATCTCAGGCAGTGACAGGAATTGAACCTCAGTCAGTAACAGGAATTGAATCTCAGTCAGTGACAGTAATTGCACTTCAGTCAGTGACAGGGTTTGATTCTCAGTCAGTGACTGGAATTGAATCTCAGACAGTGACTGGATTTGAACCTCAGTCAGTGACAAGGTTTGAATCTCAGTCAGTGACAGGGATTGAATCTGAGTCAGTGATACGGATTGAATCTCAGTCAGTGACAGGAAATGAATCTCAGTCAGTGACAGGGATTGACCCTCAGACAGTTACAGGGATTGTCAATCAGTCAGTGACAGTGATTGAATCTCTGTCAATGACAGCAATTGAATCTCAGTCAGTGATAGCGATTGAACCTCAGTCAGTTACAGGGATTAAATCTCAGTTAGTGACAGTAATTGAATCTCAGTCAGTGACAGGAATTAAATCTCAGTCAGTGACAGGGTTTGACTCTCAGTCAGTGACTGGAATTGAATCTCAGACAGTGACTGGATTTGAACCTCAGTCAGTGACAAGGATTGACCCTCTGACTGTGACAGGGATTGACATTCAGTCAGTGACAGGGATTGAACCTCAGTCAGTGACAGGAATTGAATCTCAGTCAGTGACAGGGGTTGAAAATCAGTCAGTGACAGGAATTGAATCTCTGTCAGTGACAGGGATTGACCCTCAGACAGTGACAGGGATTGAATCTCAGTCAGTGACAGGAAGTGAATCTCAGTCAGTGATAGGGGTTGAACCTTAGTCAGTGACAGGAATTAAATCTCGGTCAGTGACAGGATTTGAATCTCACTCAGTGACAGGGATAGAACCGCAACCGGGCCAGGAATTGAATCTCAGTCAGTGACAGGAATTAAATTTCAGACAGAGACTGGATTTGAACCTCAGTCAGTGACAAGGATTGACCCTCTGACATTCAGTCAGTGACAGGAATTGAATCTCATTCAGTGATCGGGATTGACACACAGACATTTACAGGGATTGACAATCAGTCAGCGACAGGGATTGAAATCTTAGTCAGTGACAGGGATTGAATCTCAGTCAGTGACAGGAATTGAATCTCAGTCAGTGATAGGGATGGAATCTCAGTCAGTTACAGGGATTTAGTTTCAGTCAGTGGCTGCAATTGAATCTCAGTCAGTGACAGGGATTAACCCACAGTCAGTGACAGGGATTGAATCTCAGTCAGTGACAGGCATTGAATCTCATTCAGTGACAGGGATTGAATCTCAGTCAGTGACAGGAATTGAATCACATTCAGTGACCGGGATTGACCCACAGACAGTTACAGGGATTGACAATCAGTCAGTGACATGGATTGAATCTCAGTCAGTGACAGGGATTGAATCTCAGTCAGTGACTGGAATTGAATCTCAGTCAGTGATAGGGATTGAACCTCAGTCAGTTACTGGGATTGAATCTCAGTCTGTGAAAAGAATTGAATCTCACTCAGTGACAGGCATTGAATCTCAGTCAGTGACAGGGATTGAATATCAGTCAGTGACAGGCATTGAATCTCAGTCAGTGACCAGGATGGAGATTCAGTCAGGGACAGGGATTGAATCTCAGTCAGCAACAGGGATTGAATCTCATTCAGTGACAGGAATTGAATCTCAGTCAGTGACAGGAATTGAATCTCAGGCAGTGACAGGGAATGAATCTCAGTCAGTGACAGGAATTGAATCTCAGTCAGTGACAGGGATTGAACCTCACTCAGGGACAGTGATTGAATCTCAGTCTGTGACAGCAATTTAAACTTTGTCAGTGACAAGCATTGAATCTCAGTCAGTGACCGGGATGGAGATTCAGTCAGGGACAGGGTTTGACAATCATTCAGTGACAAGGATTGAATCTAAGTCAGTGACAGCGATTGAATCTCAATCAGGGACAGTGATTGAATCTCAGTCTGTGACAGCAATTTAAACTTTGTCAGTGTCAGGAATTGAATCTCAGACAGTGACTGGATTTGAACCTCAGTCAGTGACAAGGATTGACCCTCAGACAGTGACAGGGATTGACAATCATTCAGTGACAAGGATTGAATCTCAGTCAGTGACAGGGATTGAATCTCAATCAGGGACAGGGATTGATTCTCAGTCTGTGACAGGGATTGAATCTCAGTCAGTATCAGGAATTGAATCTCGATCAGTGACAGGGATTGACGCTCAGACAGTGACAGGGATTGACAATGAGTCAGTGACAGGGATTGTATCTCAGTCAGTGACAGGAAGTGAATCTCAGTCGGTGATTGGGATTGAACCTCAGTCAGTGACAGGGATTGAATCTCAGTCAGTGACAGGATTTGAATCTCACTCAGTGACAGGCATTGAATCTCAGTCAGTGACCGGGATGGAAATTCAGTCAGGGACAGGGATTGAACCTCAGTCAATAACAGGGATTGAATCTATTTCAGTGACAGGGATCGAACCTCAGTCAGTGACAGGAATTGAATCTCAGTCAGTGACAGGGAATGAAGATCAGTCAGTGACAGGAATTGAATCTCAATCAGTGACAGGGATTGAATCCCAGTCTGTGACAGGAATTGAATCTCAGCCAGTGACAAGGATTGACCATCAGACAGTGACAGGGATTGACAATCAGACAGTGACAGGGATCGAATCTCAGTCAATGACAGGGATTGAATCTGAGTCAGTGACAGGGATTAAAGCTCAGTCAGTGACAGGATTTGAATCTCAGTCAGTGACAGGGATTGAATCTCAGTCAGTGACAGGCATTGAATCTCAGTCAGTGCCAAGAATTGAATCTCAGTCAGTGACAGGGATTGAACCTCAGTCAGTGACAGGGATAGAAACTCATTCAGTGACAGGGATTGAATCTCAGTCAGTGACAGTAATTGCACTTCAGTCAGTGACAGGGTTTGATTCTGAGTCAGTGACTGGAATTGAATCTCAGACAGTGACTGGATTTGAACCTCAGTCAGTCACACAAGGATTGAATCTCAGTCAGTGACAGGGATTGAATCTGAGTCAGTGACAGGGATTGAATCTCAGTCAGTGACAGGAATTGAATATCAGTCAGTGACAGGGATTGACCCTCAGACAGTTACAGAGATTGAATCTCTGTCAATGACAGGAATTGAATCTCAGTCAGTGATAGCGATTGAACCTCAGTCAGTTTCAGGGATTAAATCTCAGTTAGTGACAGTAATTGAATCTCAGTCAGTGACAGGAATTAAATCTCAGTCAATGACAGGATTTGAATCTCACGCAGTAACAGGCATTGAATCTCAGTCAGTGACAGGGATTGAACCTCAGTCAGGGACAGGAATTGAATTTCAGTCAGTGACATGAATTGAATCTCAGTCAGTGACAGGGATTGAACCTCAGTCAGTGACAGGGATTGAAAATCAGTCAGTGACAGAGATTGAATCTCTGCGAGTGTCAGGGATTGAATCACAGTCAGTGACAGGCATTGAATCTCAGTCAGTGACAGGCATTGAATCTCTGTCAGTGACAGGCATTGAATCTCAGTCAGTGACAGGCATTGAATCTCAGTCAGTGACAGACATTGAATCTCAGTCAGCGACAGGCATTGAATCTCACTCAGCGACAGGCATTGAATCTCAGTCAGTGACAGGCATTGAATCTCAGTCAGTGACAGGCATTGAATCTCAGTCAGTGACAGGGATTGTATCTCAGTCAGTGACAGGCATTGAATCTCAGTCAGTGACAGGCATTGAATCTCAGTCAGTGACAGGCATTGAATCTCAGTCAGTGACAGGGATTGAACCTCAGTCAGTGACAGGAATTGAACCTCAGGCAGTGACAGGAATTGAACCTCAGTCAGTAACAGGAATTGAATCTCAGTCAGTGACAGGAACTGCACTTCAGTCAGTGACAGGGTTGGATTCTCAGTCAGTGACAGGGATTGAATCACAGTCAGTGTCAGGGATTGAATCACAGTCAGTGACAGGATTTGAATCTCACTCAGTGACAGGCATTGAATCTCAGTCAGTGACCGGGATGGAGATTCAGTCAGGGTCAGGGATTAAACCTCAGTCAATAACAGGGATTGAATCTAATTCAGTGACAGGGATCGAACCTCAGTCAGTGACAGGAATTGAATCTCAGTCAGTGACAGGGAATGAATCTCAGTCAGTGACAGAAATTGAATCTCAGTCAGTGACAGGGTTTGAACTTCAGTCAGGGACAGCAATTTAAACTCTGTCAGTGACAGGGACTGAATCTCAGTCAGTGACAGGCATTGAATCTCAGTCAGTGACCGGGATGGAGATTCAGTCAGGGACAGGGATTGGCACTCAGACAGTGACAGGGATTGAATCGCAGTCAGTGACAGGGATTGAATCTCAGTTCGTGACAGGGATTGAATCTCGGTCAGTGACTGGAATTGAATCTCAGTCAGTGACAGGAATTAAATCTCAATCAGTGACAGGATTTGAATCTCACTCAGTGACAGGCATTGAATCTCAGTCAGTGACAGTAATTGCACTTCAGTCAGTGACAGGGTTTGATTCTCAGTCAGTGACTGGAATTGAATCTCAGACAGTGACTGGATTTGAACCTCAGTCAGTGACAGGGATTATATCTCAATCAGGGACAGGGATTGAATTTCAGTCAGTGACAGGGATTGAATCTCAGTCAGTATCAGGAATTGAATCTCAGTCAGTGACAGGGATTGACCCTCAGACAGTGACAGGGATTGACAATCAGTCAGTGACAGGGATTGACAATCAGACAGTGACAGGGATTGAATCTCAGTCAATGACAAGGAATGAATCTGAGTCAGTGATAGGGATTGAATCTGAGTCAGTGACAGGGATTGAATCTCAGTCAGTGACAGGGATTGACCCTCAGACAGTTACAGGGATTGACAATCAGTCAGTGACAGGGATTGAATCTCTGTCAATGATCGGATTTGAATCTCAGTCAGTGATAGCGATTGAACCTCAGTCAGTTACAGGGATTAAATCTCAGTTAGTGACAGGGATTGAATCTCAGTCAGTGACAGGAATTAAATCTCAGTCAATGACAGGATTTGAATCTCACGCAGTAACAGGCATTGAATCTCAGTCAGTGACAGGGATTGAACCTCAGTCAGGGACAGGAATTGAATTTCAGTCAGTGACATGAATTGAATCTCAGTCAGTGACAGGGATTGAACCTCAGTCAGTGACAGGGATTGAAAATCAGTCAGTGACAGAGATTGAATCTCTGCGAGTGTCAGGGATTGAATCACAGTCAGTGACAGGCATTGAATCTCAGTCAGTGACAGGCATTGAATCTCTGTCAGTGACAGGCATTGAATCTCAGTCAGTGACAGGCATTGAATCTCAGTCAGTGACAGACATTGAATCTCAGTCAGCGACAGGCATTGAATCTCACTCAGCGACAGGCATTGAATCTCAGTCAGTGACAGGCATTGAATCTCAGTCAGTGACAGGCATTGAATCTCAGTCAGTGACAGGGATTGTATCTCAGTCAGTGACAGGCATTGAATCTCAGTCAGTGACAGGCATTGAATCTCAGTCAGTGACAGGCATTGAATCTCAGTCAGTGACAGGGATTGAACCTCAGTCAGTGACAGGAATTGAACCTCAGGCAGTGACAGGAATTGAACCTCAGTCAGTAACAGGAATTGAATCTCAGTCAGTGACAGGAACTGCACTTCAGTCAGTGACAGGGTTGGATTCTCAGTCAGTGACAGGGATTGAATCACAGTCAGTGTCAGGGATTGAATCACAGTCAGTGACAGGATTTGAATCTCACTCAGTGACAGGCATTGAATCTCAGTCAGTGACCGGGATGGAGATTCAGTCAGGGTCAGGGATTAAACCTCAGTCAATAACAGGGATTGAATCTAATTCAGTGACAGGGATCGAACCTCAGTCAGTGACAGGAATTGAATCTCAGTCAGTGACAGGGAATGAATCTCAGTCAGTGACAGAAATTGAATCTCAGTCAGTGACAGGGTTTGAACTTCAGTCAGGGACAGCAATTTAAACTCTGTCAGTGACAGGGACTGAATCTCAGTCAGTGACAGGCATTGAATCTCAGTCAGTGACCGGGATGGAGATTCAGTCAGGGACAGGGATTGGCACTCAGACAGTGACAGGGATTGAATCGCAGTCAGTGACAGGGATTGAATCTCAGTTCGTGACAGGGATTGAATCTCGGTCAGTGACTGGAATTGAATCTCAGTCAGTGACAGGAATTAAATCTCAATCAGTGACAGGATTTGAATCTCACTCAGTGACAGGCATTGAATCTCAGTCAGTGACAGTAATTGCACTTCAGTCAGTGACAGGGTTTGATTCTCAGTCAGTGACTGGAATTGAATCTCAGACAGTGACTGGATTTGAACCTCAGTCAGTGACAGGGATTATATCTCAATCAGGGACAGGGATTGAATTTCAGTCAGTGACAGGGATTGAATCTCAGTCAGTATCAGGAATTGAATCTCAGTCAGTGACAGGGATTGACCCTCAGACAGTGACAGGGATTGACAATCAGTCAGTGACAGGGATTGACAATCAGACAGTGACAGGGATTGAATCTCAGTCAATGACAAGGAATGAATCTGAGTCAGTGATAGGGATTGAATCTCAGTCAGTGACAGGAATTGAATCTCAGTCAGTGACAGGGATTGACCCTCAGACAGTTACAGGGATTGACAATCAGTCAGTGACAGGGATTGAATCTCTGTCAATGATCGGATTTGAATCTCAGTCAGTGATAGCGATTGAACCTCAGTCAGTTACAGGGATTAAATCTCAGTTAGTGACAGGGATTGAATCTCGGTCAGTGACTGGAATTGAATCTCAGTCAGTGACAGGAATTAAATCTCAATCAGTGACAGGATTTGAATCTCACTCAGTGACAGGGATTGAATCTCAGTCAGTGACAGTAATTGCACTTCAGTCAGTGACAGGGTTTGATTCTCAGTCAGTGACTGGAATTGAATCTCAGACAGTGACTGGATTTGAACCTCAGTCAGTGACAGGGATTGTATCTCAATCAGGGACAGGGATTGAATTTCAGTCAGTGACAGGGATTGAATCTCAGTCAGTATCAGGAATTGAATCTCAGTCAGTGACAGGGATTGACCCTCAGACAGTGACAGGGATTGACAATCAGTCAGTGACAGTGATTGAATCTCAGTCAGTGACAGGAAGTGAATCTCAGTCAGTGATAGGGATTGAACCGTAGTCAGTAACAGGGATTGAATCTCGGTCAGTGACAGGGATTGACATTCAGTCAGGGTCAGGGATTGAACCTCAGTCGATAACAGGGATTGAATCTAATTCAGTGACAGGGATCGAACCTCAGTCAGTGACAGGAATTGAATCTCAGTCAGTGACAGGGAATGAATCTCAGCCAGTGACAGGAATTGAATTTCAAGCAGTGACAGGGATTGAATCTCAGTCTGTGACAGGAATTGAATCTCAGAGAGTGACTGGATTTGAACCTCAGTCAGTGACAGGAATTGAATCTCAGCCAGTGACAAGGATTGACCATCAGACAGTGACAGGGATTGACAATCTGACAGTGACAGGGATTGAATCTCAGTCAATGACAGGGATTGAATCTGAGTCAGTGACAGGGATTGAATCTCAGTCAGTGACAGGAATTGAATCTCAGTCAGTGACAGGGATTGACCCTCAGACAGTGACAGGGATTGACAATCTGACAGTGATAGGGATTGAATCTCTGTCAATGACAGCAATTGAATCTCAGTCAGTGATAGCGATTGAACCTCAGTCAGTTACAGCGATTAAATCTCAGTTAGTGACAGTAATTGAATCTCAGTCAGTGACAGGAATTAAATCTCAGTCAGTGACAGGGATTGAATCTCGGTCAGTGACTTAAATTGAATCTCAGTCAGTGACAGGAATTAAATCTCAATCAGTGACAGGATTTGAATCTCACTCAGTGACAGGCATTGAATCTCAGTCAGTGACAGGAATTGAACCTCAGTCAGTGACATGGTTTGATTCTCAGTCAGTGACTGGAATTGAATCTCAGACAGTGACTGGATTTGAACCTCAGTCAGTGACAAGGTTTGAATCTCAGTCAGTGACAGGGATTGAATCTGAGTCAGTGATAGGGATTGAATCTCAGTCAGTGACAGGAATTGAATCTCAGTCAGTGACAGGGATTGACCCTCAGACAGTTACAGGGATTGTCAATCAGTCAGTGACAGTGATTGAATCTCTGTCAATGACAGCAATTGAATCTCAGTGAGTGATAGCGATTGAACCTCAGTCAGTTACAGCGATTAAATCTCAGTTAGTGACAGTAATTGAATCTCAGTCAGTGACAGGAATTAAATCTCAGTCAGTGACAGGGTTTGACTCTCAGTCAGTGACTGGAATTGAATCTCAGGCAGTGACTGGATTTGAACCTCAGTCAGTGACAAGGATTGACCCTCTGACTGTGACAGGGATTGAACCTCAGTCAGTGACAGGAATTGAATCTCAGTCAGTGACAGGGGTTGAAAATCAGTCAGTGACAGCAATTGAAACTCAGTCAGTGACAGGGATTGACCCTCAGACAGTGACAGGGATTGAATCTCAGTCAGTGACAGATAGTGAATCTCAGTCAGTGATAGGGGTTGAACCTTAGTCAGTGACAGGAATTAAATCTCGGTCAGTGACAGGATTTGAATCTCACTCAGTGACAGGGATAGAACCGCAATCCGTGACAGGAATTGAATCTCAGTCAGTGACAGGAATTGAATCTCAGTCAGTGACAGGGATTGACCCTCAGACAGTGACAGGGATTGACAATCTGACAGTGACAGGGATTGAATCTCTGTCAATGACAGCAATTGAATCTCAGTCAGTGATAGCGATTGAACCTCAGTCAGTTACAGCGATTAAATCTCAGTTAGTGACAGTAATTGAATCTCAGTCAGTGACAGGAATTAAATCTCAGTCAGTGACAGGGATTAAATCTCGGTCAGTGACTGAAATTGAATCTCAGTCAGTGACAGGAATTAAATCACAATCAGTGACAGGATTTGAATCTCACTCAGTGACAGGCATTGAATCTCAGGCAGTGACAGGAATTGAACCTCAGTCAGTAACAGGAATTGAATCTCAGTCAGTGACAGTAATTGCACTTCAGTCAGTGACAGGGTTTGATTCTCAGTCAGTGACTGGAATTGAATCTCAGACAGTGACTGGATTTGAACCTCAGTCAGTGACAAGGTTTGAATCTCAGTCAGTGACAGGGATTGAATCTGAGTCAGTGATACGGATTGAATCTCAGTCAGTGACAGGAAATGAATCTCAGTCAGTGACAGGGATTGACCCTCAGACAGTTACAGGGATTGTCAATCAGTCAGTGACAGTGATTGAATCTCTGTCAATGACAGCAATTGAATCTCAGTCAGTGATAGCGATTGAACCTCAGTCAGTTACAGGGATTAAATCTCAGTTAGTGACAGTAATTGAATCTCAGTCAGTGACAGGAATTAAATCTCAGTCAGTGACAGGGTTTGACTCTCAGTCAGTGACTGGAATTGAATCTCAGACAGTGACTGGATTTGAACCTCAGTCAGTGACAAGGATTGACCCTCTGACTGTGACAGGGATTGACATTCAGTCAGTGACAGGGATTGAACCTCAGTCAGTGACAGGAATTGAATCTCAGTCAGTGACAGGGGTTGAAAATCAGTCAGTGACAGGAATTGAATCTCAGTCAGTGACAGGGATTGACCCTCAGACAGTGACAGGGATTGAATCTCAGTCAGTGACAGGAAGTGAATCTCAGTCAGTGATAGGGGTTGAACCTTAGTCAGTGACAGGAATTAAATCTCGGTCAGTGACAGGATTTGAATCTCACTCAGTGACAGGGATAGAACCGCAATCCGTGACAGGAATTGAATCTCAGTCAGTGACAGGAATTAAATTTCAGACAGAGACTGGATTTGAACCTCAGTCAGTGACAAGGATTGACCCTCTGACATTCAGTCAGTGACAGGAATTGAATCTCATTCAGTGATCGGGATTGACACACAGACATTTACAGGGATTGACAATCAGTCAGCGACAGGGATTGAAATCTTAGTCAGTGACAGGGATTGAATCTCAGTCAGTGACAGGAATTGAATCTCAGTCAGTGATAGGGATGGAATCTCAGTCAGTTACAGGGATTTAGTTTCAGTCAGTGGCTGCAATTGAATCTCAGTCAGTGACAGGGATTAACCCACAGTCAGTGACAGGGATTGAATCTCAGTCAGTGACAGGCATTGAATCTCATTCAGTGACAGGGATTGAATCTCAGTCAGTGACAGGAATTGAATCACATTCAGTGACCGGGATTGACCCACAGACAGTTACAGGGATTGACAATCAGTCAGTGACATGGATTGAATCTCAGTCAGTGACAGGGATTGAATCTCAGTCAGTGACTGGAATTGAATCTCAGTCAGTGATAGGGATTGAACCTCAGTCAGTTACTGGGATTGAATCTCAGTCTGTGAAAAGAATTGAATCTCACTCAGTGACAGGCATTGAATCTCAGTCAGTGACAGGGATTGAATATCAGTCAGTGACAGGCATTGAATCTCAGTCAGTGACCAGGATGGAGATTCAGTCAGGGACAGGGATTGAATCTCAGTCAGCAACAGGGATTGAATCTCATTCAGTGACAGGAATTGAATCTCAGTCAGTGACAGGAATTGAATCTCAGGCAGTGACAGGGAATGAATCTCAGTCAGTGACAGGAATTGAATCTCAGTCAGTGACAGGGATTGAACCTCACTCAGGGACAGTGATTGAATCTCAGTCTGTGACAGCAATTTAAACTTTGTCAGTGACAAGCATTGAATCTCAGTCAGTGACCGGGATGGAGATTCAGTCAGGGACAGGGTTTGACAATCATGCAGTGACAAGGATTGAATCTAAGTCAGTGACAGCGATTGAATCTCAATCAGGGACAGTGATTGAATCTCAGTCTGTGACAGCAATTTAAACTTTGTCAGTGTCAGGAATTGAATCTCAGACAGTGACTGGATTTGAACCTCAGTCAGTGACAAGGATTGACCCTCAGACAGTGACAGGGATTGACAATCATTCAGTGACAAGGATTGAATCTCAGTCAGTGACAGGGATTGAATCTCAATCAGGGACAGGGATTGATTCTCAGTCTGTGACAGGGATTGAATCTCAGTCAGTATCAGGAATTGAATCTCGATCAGTGACAGGGATTGACGCTCAGACAGTGACAGGGATTGACAATGAGTCAGTGACAGGGATTGTATCTCAGTCAGTGACAGGAAGTGAATCTCAGTCGGTGATTGGGATTGAACCTCAGTCAGTGACAGGGATTGAATCTCGGTCAGTGACTGAAATTGAATCTCAGTCAGTGACAGGAATTATATCTCAGTCAGTGACAGGATTTGAATCTCACTCAGTGACAGGCATTGAATGTCAGTCAGTGACAGGCATTGATTCTCAGTCAGCGCCAGGTATTGAATCTCAGTCAGTGACAGGGATTGAACCTCAGTCAGTGACAGGGATCGAATCTCAGTCAGTGACAGTAATTGCACTTCAGTCAGTGACAGGGTTTGAATCTCAGTGAGTGACTGGAATTGAATCTCAGACAGTGACTGGATTTGAACCTCAGTCAGTGACAGGAATTGAATCTCAGCCAGTGACAGGATTTGAATCTCACTCAATGACAGGCATTGAATCTCAGTCAGTGACAGGCATTGAATCTCAGTCAGTGCCAGGATTTGAATCTCACTCAGTGACAGGCATTGAATCTCAGTCAGTGACAGGCAATGAATCTCAGTCAGTGCCAGGATTTGAATCTCAGTCAGTGACAGGGATTGAACCTCAGTCAGTGTCAGGAATTGAATCTCAGACAGTGACGGGATTTGAACCTCAGTCAGTGACAAGGATTGACCCTCTGACAGTGACAGAATTTGACAATCAGTCAGTGACAGGGATTGAATCTCAGTCAGTGACAGGGATTGAATCTGAGCCGGGACAGGGATTGAATCTCAGTCAGTGACAGGAATTGAATCTCAGTCAGTGATAGGGATTGAATCTTAGTCAGTGACAGGGATTGAACCTCAGTCAGTAACAGGGATTGACCCACAGACAGTTACAGGGATTGACAATCAGTCAGTGACATGGATTGAATCTCAGTCAGTGACATGGATTGAATCTCAGTCAGTGACAGGGATTGAATCTCAGTCAGTGACAGCAATTTCAACTCTGTCAGTGACTGGATGTGAACATCAGTCAGTGACAAGTATTGACCCTCTGACAGTGATTGGGATTAACAATCAGTCAGTGACAGGGATTGAATCTCAGTCAGTGACAGGGATTGAATCTTAGTCAGTGACAGGGATTGAACCTCAGTCAGTAACAGGGATTGACCCACAGACAGTTACAGGGATTGACAATCAGTCAGTGACATGGATTGAATCTCAGTCAGTGACAGGGATTGAATCTCAGTCCGTGACAGGAATTGAATCTCAGTCAGTGATAGGGATTGAACCTCAGTCAGTGACAGGAATTAAATCTCGGTCAGTGACAGGATTTGAATCTCACTCAGTGACAGGGATAGAACCGCAATCCGTGACAGGAATTGAATCTCAGTCAGTGACAGGAATTAAATTTCAGACAGAGACTGGATTTGAACCTCAGTCAGTGACAAGGATTGACCCTCTGACATTCAGTCAGTGACAGGAATTGAATCTCATTCAGTGATCGGGATTGACACACAGACATTTACAGGGATTGACAATCAGTCAGCGACAGGGATTGAAATCTTAGTCAGTGACAGGGATTGAATCTCAGTCAGTGACAGGAATTGAATCTCAGTCAGTGATAGGGATGGAATCTCAGTCAGTTACAGGGATTTAGTTTCAGTCAGTGGCTGCAATTGAATCTCAGTCAGTGACAGGGATTAACCCACAGTCAGTGACAGGGATTGAATCTCAGTCAGTGACAGGCATTGAATCTCATTCAGTGACAGGGATTGAATCTCAGTCAGTGACAGGAATTGAATCACATTCAGTGACCGGGATTGACCCACAGACAGTTACAGGGATTGACAATCAGTCAGTGACATGGATTGAATCTCAGTCAGTGACAGGGATTGAATCTCAGTCAGTGACTGGAATTGAATCTCAGTCAGTGATAGGGATTGAACCTCAGTCAGTTACTGGGATTGAATCTCAGTCTGTGAAAAGAATTGAATCTCACTCAGTGACAGGCATTGAATCTCAGTCAGTGACAGGGATTGAATATCAGTCAGTGACAGGCATTGAATCTCAGTCAGTGACCAGGATGGAGATTCAGTCAGGGACAGGGATTGAATCTCAGTCAGCAACAGGGATTGAATCTCATTCAGTGACAGGAATTGAATCTCAGTCAGTGACAGGAATTGAATCTCAGGCAGTGACAGGGAATGAATCTCAGTCAGTGACAGGAATTGAATCTCAGTCAGTGACAGGGATTGAACCTCACTCAGGGACAGTGATTGAATCTCAGTCTGTGACAGCAATTTAAACTTTGTCAGTGACAAGCATTGAATCTCAGTCAGTGACCGGGATGGAGATTCAGTCAGGGACAGGGTTTGACAATCATTCAGTGACAGGAATTGAATCTAAGTCAGTGACAGCGATTGAATCTCAATCAGGGACAGTGATTGAATCTCAGTCTGTGACAGCAATTTAAACTTTGTCAGTGTCAGGAATTGAATCTCAGACAGTGACTGGATTTGAACCACAGTCAGTGACAAGGATTGACCCTCAGACAGTGACAGGGATTGACAATCATTCAGTGACAAGGATTGAATCTCAGTCAGTGACAGGGATTGAATCTCAATCAGGGACAGGGATTGAATCTCGGTCAGTGACTGAAATTGAATCTCAGTCAGAGTCAGGAATTAAATCTCAGTCAGTGACAGGATTTGAATCTCACTCAGTGACAGGCATTGAATGTCAGTCAGTGACAGGCATTGATTCTCAGTCAGCGCCAGGTATTGAATCTCAGTCAGTGACAGGGATTGAACCTCAGTCAGTGACAGGGATCGAATCTCAGTCAGTGACAGTAATTGCACTTCAGTCAGTGACAGGGTTTGAATCTCAGTGAGTGACTGGAATTGAATCTCAGACAGTGACTGGATTTGAACCTCAGTCAGTGACAGGAATTGAATCTCAGCCAGTGACAGGATTTGAATCTCACTCAATGACAGGCATTGAATCTCAGTCAGTGACAGGCATTGAATCTCAGTCAGTGCCAGGATTTGAATCTCACTCAGTGACAGGCATTGAATCTCAGTCAGTGACAGGCAATGAATCTCAGTCAGTGCCAGGATTTGAATCTCAGTCAGTGACAGGGATTGAACCTCAGTCAGTGTCAGGAATTGAATCTCAGACAGTGACTGGATTTGAACCTCAGTCAGTGACAAGGATTGACCCTCTGACAGTGACAGAATTTGACAATCAGTCAGTGACAGGGATTGAATCTCAGTCAGTGACAGGGATTGAATCTGAGCCGGGACAGGGATTGAATCTCAGTCAGTGACAGGAATTGAATCTCAGTCAGTGATAGGGATTGAATCTTAGTCAGTGACAGGGATTGAACCTCAGTCAGTAACAGGGATTGACCCACAGACAGTTACAGGGATTGACAATCAGTCAGTGACATGGATTGAATCTCAGTCAGTGACATGGATTGAATCTCAGTCAGTGACAGGGATTGAATCTCAGTCAGTGACAGCAATTTCAACTCTGTCAGTGATAGGGATGTGAACATCAGTCAGTGACAAGTATTGACCCTCTGACAGTGATTGGGATTAACAATCAGTCAGTGACAGGGATTGAATCTCAGTCAGTGACAGGGATTGAATCTTAGTCAGTGACAGGGATTGAACCTCAGTCAGTAACAGGGATTGACCCACAGACAGTTACAGGGATTGACAATCAGTCAGTGACATGGATTGAATCTCAGTCAGTGACAGGGATTGAATCTCAGTCCGTGACAGGAATTGAATCTCAGTCAGTGATAGGGATTGAACCTCAGTCAGTTACTGGGATTGAATCTCAGTCTGTGAAAAGAATTGAATCTCACTCAGTGACAGGCATTGAATCTCAGTCAGTGACAGGGATTGAATATCAGTCAGTGACAGGCATTGAATCTCAGTCAGTGACCGGGATGGAGATTCAGTCAGGGACAGGAATTGAATCTCAGTCAGCAACAGGGATTGAATCTCATTCAGTGACAGGAATTGAATCTCAGTCAGTGACAGGAATTGAATCTCAGGCAGTGACAGGGAATGAATCTCAGTCAGTGACAGGAATTGAATCTCAGTTAGTGACAGGGATTGAACCTCACTCAGGGACAGTGATTGAATCTCAGTCTGTGACAGCAATTTAAACTTTGTCAGTGACAAGCATTGAATCTCAGTCAGTGACCGGGATGGAGATTCAGTCAGGGACAGGGTTTGACAATCATTCAGTGACAAGGATTGAATCTAAGTCAGTGACAGCGATTGAATCTCAATCAGGGACAGTGATTGAATCTCAGTCTGTGACAGCAATTTAACCTTTGTCAGTGTCAGGAATTGAATCTCAGACAGTGACTGGATTTGAACCTCAGTCAGTGACAAGGATTGACCCTCAGACAGTGACAGGGATTGACAATCATTCAGTGACAAGGATTGAATCTCAGTCAGTGACAGGGATTGAATCTCAATCAGGGACAGGGATTGATTCTCAGTCTCTGACAGGGATTGAATCTCAGTCAGTATCAGGAATTGAATCTCGATCAGTGACAGGGATTGACGCTCAGACAGTGACAGGGATTGACAATGAGTCAGTGACAGGGATTGTATCTCAGTCAGTGACAGGAAGTGAATCTCAGTCGGTGATTGGGATTGAACCTCAGTCAGTGACAGGGATTGAATCTCGGTCAGTGACTGAAATTGAATCTCAGTCAGTGACAGGAATTAAATCTCAGTCAGTGACAGGATTTGAATCTCACTCAGTGACAGGCATTGAATGTCAGTCAGTGACAGGCATTGATTCTAAGTCAGCGCCAGGTATTGAATCTCAGTCAGTGACAGGGATTGAACCTCAGTCAGTGACAGGGATCGAATCTCAGTCAGTGACAGTAATTGCACTTCAGTCAGTGACAGGGTTTGAATCTCAGTGAGTGACAGGGATTGAATCTCAGTCAGTGACAGGGATCGAATCTCAGTCAGTGACAGTAATTGCACTTCAGTCAGTGACAGGGTTTGAATCTCAGTGAGTGACTGGAATTGAATCTCAGACAGTGACTGGATTTGAACCTCAGTCAGTGACAGGAATTGAATCTCAGCCAGTGACAGGATTTGAATCTCACTCAATGACAGGCATTGAATCTCAGTCAGTGACAGGCATTGAATCTCAGTCAGTGCCAGGATTTGAATCTCACTCAGTGACAGGCATTGAATCTCAGTCAGTGACAGGCAATGAATCTCAGTCAGTGCCAGGATTTGAATCTCAGTCAGTGACAGGGATTGAACCTCAGTCAGTGTCAGGAATTGAATCTCAGACAGTGACTGGATTTGAACCTCAGTCAGTGACAAGGATTGACCCTCTGACAGTGACAGAATTTGACAATCAGTCAGTGACAGGGATTGAATCTCAGTCAGTGACAGGGATTGAATCTGAGCCGGGACAGGGATTGAATCTCAGTCAGTGACAGGAATTGAATCTCAGTCAGTGATAGGGATTGAATCTTAGTCAGTGACAGGGATTGAACCTCAGTCAGTAACAGGGATTGACCCACAGACAGTTACAGGGATTGACAATCAGTCAGTGACATGGATTGAATCTCAGTCAGTGACATGGATTGAATCTCAGTCAGTGACAGGGATTGAATCTCAGTCAGTGACAGCAATTTCAACTCTGTCAGTGACTGGATGTGAACATCAGTCAGTGACAAGTATTGATCCTCTGACAGTGATTGGGATTAACAATCAGTCAGTGACAGGGATTGAATCTCAGTCAGTGACAGGAATTGAATCTTAGTCAGTGACAGGGATTGAACCTCAGTCAGTAACAGGGATTGACCCACAGACAGTTACAGGGATTGACAATCAGTCAGTGACATGGATTGAATCTCAGTCAGTGACAGGGATTGAATCTCAGTCCGTGACAGGAATTGAATCTCAGTCAGTGATAGGGATTGAACCTCAGTCGGTTACAGGATTTGAACCTCAGTCAGTGACAGGAATTGAATCTCAGACAGTGACTGGATTTGAACCTCAGTCAGTGTCAAGGATTGTCCCTCTGACGGTGACAGGGATTGACAATCAGTCAGTGACTGGGATTGAAAAAAAGTCAGTGACAGAGATTGAATCTCATTCAGTGTCAGGGATTGAATCTCAGTCAGTGACAGGGATTGAATCTCATTCAGTGTCAGGGATTGAATCTCAGTCAGTGGCAGGAATTCAATCTCAGTCAATAACAGGGATTGAATCTCAGTCAGTGACAGGGATCGAACCTCAGTCAGTGACAGTGATTGAATCTAAGTCAGTGACAGGGAATGAATCTCAGTCAGTGACAGGAATTGAATCTCAATCAGTGACAGTGATTGAATCTCAGTCTGTGACAGGAATTGAATCTCAGACAGTGACTGGATTCGAACAGCAGTCAGTGACAGGAATTGAATCTCAGCCAGTGACAGGGATTGACCCTCAGACAGTTACAGGGATTGACATTCAGTCAGTGACAGGGATTGAATCTCTGTCAGTGACAGGAATTGAATCTCAGTCTGTGACAGGATTTGAATCTCACTCAGTGACAGGCATTGAATCTCAGTCAGTGACAGGCATTGAATCTCAGTCAGTGACAGGAATTGAATCTCAGTCAGTGACTGGAATTGAATCTCAGACAGTGACTGGATTTGAACCTCAGTCAGTGACAAGGATTGAACCTCTGACAGTGACAGGGATCGAAACTCAGTCAGTGAGAGGGATGTAATCTCATTCAGTGACAGGGATTGAATCTCAGTCAGTGACAGGAATTGAATCTCAGTCAGTGACAGGGATGATCCCTCACACAGTGTCAGGGATTGACAATCAGTCAGTAACAGGGATTGAATCTTTGTCAGTGACAGGGATTGAATCTCAGTCAGTGATACGGATTGAACCACAGTCAGCTACAGGGACCGAATTTCAGTCAGTGACTGGAATTGAATCTCAGCCAGTGACTGGCATTGAATCTCAATCAATGCCAGGGATTATCCCACAGTCAATGACGGACTGAGTCTCAGTCAGTGACAAGCATTGAATCTCAGTCAGTGACATGGATTGAACCTCAGTCAGTGACAGGCATTGAATCTCAATCAGGGACAGGGATTGAATCTCAGTCAGTGACAGGGATTGAATCTCAGTCAGTATCAGGAATTGAATCTCAGTCAGTGAGAGGGATTGACCCTCAGACAGTGACAGGGATTTAATCTCGGTCAGTGACAGGATTTGAATCTCACTCAGTGACAGGCATTGAATCTCAGTCAGTGACGGGCATTGAATCTCAGTCAGTGCTAGGAATTGAATCTCAGTCAGTGACAGGATTTGAATCTGAGTCAGTGATTGGAATTGAATCTCAGACAGTGACTGGATTTGAAACTCAGTCAGTGACAAGGATTGACCCTCTGACCTTGACAGGGATTGACAAACAGTCAGTGACTGGAATTGAATCTCAGTCAGTGACAGCAATTAAATCTCATTCAGTGACAGGGATTAAATCTCAGTCAGTGACAGGCATTGAATCTCAGTCAGTGACCGGGATAGAGATTCAGTCAGGGACAGGGATTGAACCTCAGTCAGTAACAGGGATTGAATCTCAGTCAGTGACAGGGAATGAATCTCAGTCAGTGACAGGAATTGAATCTCAGTAAGTGACAGGAATTGAATCTCAGTCAGTGACAGGGAATGAATCTCAGTCAGTGACAGGAATTGAATCTCAGTCAGTGACAGGGATTGTACCTCAGTCAGGGTCAGTGATTGAATCTCAGTCAGTGACAGCAATTTAAACTCTGTCAGTGACAGGGATTGAATCACAGTCAGTGACAGGCATTGACTCTTAGTCAGCGACCGGGATGGAGATTCAGTCAGGGACAGGGATTGACCCTCAGACAGTGACAGGGATTGACAATCAATCAGTGACAAAGATTGAATCTCAGTCAGTGACAGGGATTGAATCTCAAACAGGGACAGGAATTGAAACTCAGTCAGTGACAGGGATTGAATCTCAGTCAGTATCAGGAATTGAATCTCAGTCAGTGAGAGGGATTGACCCTCAGACAGTAACAGGGATTGACAATCAGTCAGTGACAGGGATTGAATCTCACTCAGTGACATGAATTGAATCTCAGTCAGTAACAGGAATTGAATCTCAGTCAGTGACAGGGAATGAATCTCAGTCAGTGACAGGAATTGAATCTCAGTCAGTGACAGTGATTGAATCTCAGTCAGTGACCGCAATTTAAACTCTGTCAGTGACAGGGATTGAATCACAGTCAGTGACATGTATTGACTCTCAGTCAGTGACCGGGATGGAGATTCAGTCAGGGACAGGGATTGACCCTCAGACAGTGACAGGGATTGACAATCAATCAGTGACAAAGATTTAATCTCATCAGTGACAGGGATTGAATCTCAATCAGGGACAGGGATTGAATCTCAGTCAGTGACAGGGATTGAATCTCAGTCTGTATCAGGAATTGACTCTCAGTCAGTGAGAGGGATTGACCCTCAGACAGTTACAGGGATTGACAATCAGTCAGTGACAGGGATTGAATCTCAGTCAGTGACAGCAAGTATACCTTAGTCAGTGACAGGGATTGAATCTCGCTCAGTGATTGGAATTGAATCTCAGTCAGTGACAGGAATTAAATCTCAGTTAGTGACAGGAATTGAATCTCACTCAGTGACAGGCATTGAACCTCAGTCAGTGACAGGGATTGAACCTCAGTCAGGGACAGGGATTGAACCTCAGTCAATAACAGGGATTGAATGTCATTTAGTGAAATAAATTGAATCTCAGTCAGTAACAGCAATTGAATCTCAGTCAGTGACAGGGAATGAATCTCAGTCAGTGACAGGAATTGAATCTCAGTCAGTGACAGGGAGTGAATCTCAGTCAGTGACAGGGAATGAATCTCAGTCAGTGACAGGAATTGAATATCAGTCAGTGACAGGGAGTGAATCTCAGTCAGTGACCGGCATTGATTCTCAGTCAGTGACAAGGATATAATCTCCGTCAGTGACAGGGATTGAACCTCAGTCTGTGACAGGCATTGATTCTCAGTGAGTGACAGTAATTGAATCTCAGTCAGTGACAGGAATATAATCTCAGTCAGTGACCGGGATGGAGATTCAGTCAGGGACAGGGATTGACCCTCAGACAGTGACAGGGATTGACAATCATTCAGTGACACGGACTGAATCTCAGTCAGTGACAGGGATTGAATCTCAATCAGGGACAGGGATTGAATCTCAGTCAGTGACATGGATTGAATCTCAGTCAGTATCAGGAATTGAATCTCAGTCAGTGACAGGGATTGACCCTCAGTCAGTTACAGGGATTTATTCTCAATTAGTGGCTGCAATTGAATCTCAGTCAGTGACAGGTATTGAACCTCAGTCAGTGACAGGAATTAAATCTCAGTCAGTGACAGTTATTGAATCTCAGCCAGTGACAGGAATTAAATCTCAGTTAGTGACAGGAATTGAATCTCACTCAGTGACAGGCATTGAACCTCAGTCAGTGACAGGGATTGAACCTCAGTCAGGGACAGGGATTGAACCTCAGTCAATAACAGGGATTGAATGTCATTTAGTGAAATAAATTGAATCTCAGTCAGTAACAGCAATTGAATCTCAGTCAGTGACAGGGAATGAATCTCAGTCAGTGACAGGAATTGAATCTCAGTCAGTGACAGGGAGTGAATCTCAGTCAGTGACAGGGAATGAATCTCAGTCAGTGACAGGAATTGAATATCAGTCAGTGACAGGGAGTGAATCTCAGTCAGTGACCGGCATTGATTCTCAGTCAGTGACAAGGATATAATCTCAGTCAGTGACAGGGATTGAACCTCAGTCTGTGACAGGCATTGATTCTCAGTGAGTGACAGTAATTGAATCTCAGTCAGTGACAGGAATATAATCTCAGTCAGTGACCGGGATGGAGATTCAGTCAGGGACAGGGATTGACCCTCAGACAGTGACAGGGATTGACAATCATTCAGTGACACGGACTGAATCTCAGTCAGTGACAGGGATTGAATCTCAATCAGGGACAGGGATTGAATCTCAGTCAGTGACATGGATTGAATCTCAGTCAGTATCAGGAATTGAATCTCAGTCAGTGACAGGGATTGACCCTCAGTCAGTTACAGGGATTGACAATCAGTCAGTGACAGGGATTGAATCTCAGTCAGTGACAGGAAGTGAATCTCGGTCAGTGACTGGAATTGAATCTCAGTCAGTGACAGGAATTAAATCTCAGTCAGTGATAGGATTTGAATCTCACTCGGTGACAGGCATTGAATCTCAGTCAGTGACAGGCATTGAATCTCAGTCAGTGCCAGGAATTGAATCTCAGTCAGTGACAGGGATTGAACCTCAGTCAGTGACAGGGATAGAACCTCAAACGGTGACAGGCATTGAATCTCAGACAGTGCCAGGAATTGCACCTCAGTCAGTGACAGGGATTGAATCTCAGTCAGTGACTGGAATTGAATCTGTGACAGTGACTGGATTTGAACCTCAGTCAGTGACAAGGATGGCCCCTCAGACAGTGACAGGGATTGACAATCCGTCAGTGACAGGGATTGAATCTCAGTCAGTGACTGGGATTTAATCTCAGTCAGTGACAGTAATTGAATCTCAGTCAGTGATAGGGATTGAACCTCAGTCAGTTACAGGGATTTATTCTCAATTAGTGGCTGCAATTGAATCTCAGTCAGTGACAGGTATTGAACCTCAGTCAGTGACAGGAATTAAATCTCAGTCAGTGACAGTTATTGAATCTCAGCCAGTGACAGGGATTCAATCACAGTGAGTGACAGGCATTGAATCTCAGTCAGTGACAGGTATTGAATCTCAGTCCGTGACAGGGAGTTATTCTCAGTCAGTGTCTGCAATTGAATCTCAGTCAGTGACTGGATGTGAACCTCAGTCAGTGACAAGTATTGACCCTCTGACAGTGACTGGGATTGACAATCAGTCAGTGACAGGGATTGAATCTGAGTCAGTGACAGGGATTGAATCTCAGTCAGTGACTGGAATTGAATCTCAATCAGTGACAGGGATTGACCCACAGACAGTTACAGGGATTGACAATCAGTCAGTGACATGGATTGAATCTCAGTCAGTGACAGGGATTGAATCTGAGTCAGTGACAGGGATTGAATCTCGGTCAGTGATAGGGATTGAACTTCAGTCAGTTACTGGGATTTAATCTCAGTCAGTGACTGCAATTGAATCTCAGTCTGTGACAGGAATTGAATCTTAGTCTGTGAAAAGAATTGAATCTCACTCAGTGACAGGGATTGAATCTCAGTCAGTGACAGGGATTGAATCTCAGTCAGTGACAGGGATTGAATCTCAGTCAGTAAAAGGGATAGAAACTCAGTCAGTGACAGGAATTGAATCTCAGTCAGTGACAGGAATTGCACCTCAGTCAGTGACAGGGATTGAATCTCAGTCAGTGACAGGAAATGAATCTCAGACAGTGACTGGATTTGAACCTCAGTCAGTGTCAAGGATTGTCCCTCTGACGGTGACAAGGATTGACAATCAGTCAGTGACAGGGATTGAAAATCAGTCAGTGACAGAGATTGAATCTCATTCAGTGTAAGGGATTGAATCTTAGTCAGTGACAGGGATTGAATCTCAGTCAGTGACCGGGATGGACATTCAGTCAGGGACAGGGATTGAACCTCAGTCAATAACTGTGATTGAATCTCATTCAGTGACAGGGATTGAACCTCAGTCAGTGACAGGGATTGAATCTCAGTCAGTTACAGGATTTGAATCACTGTCAGTGACACGGATTTAACTTCAGTCAGTGGCAGGGATTGGCCTTCAGTCAGTAACAGAGATTGAATCTCAGTCAGTGACAGGAATTGAATCTTAGTCAGTGACAGGAATTGAATCTCCATCAGTGACAGGGATTGAATCTCAGTCAGTGACAGGAATTGAATCTCAGACAGTGAATGGATTTGAACCTCAGTCAGTGACAGGAATTGAATCTCAGCCAGTGACAAGGATTGACCATCAGACAGTGACAGGGATCGAATCTCAGTCAGTGACAGGAATTGAATCTGAGTCAGTGACAGGGATTGAATCTCAGTCAGTGACAGGAATTGAATCTCAGTCAGTGACATGGATTGACCCTCAGACAGTTCCTGGGATTGACAATCAGTCCGTGACAGGGATTGAATCACTGTCAATAACAGGAATTGAATCTCTGTCAGTGATAGCGATTGAACCTCAGTCAGTTACAGGGATTAAATCTCAGTTAGTGACAGGAATTGAATCTCAGTCAGTGACAGGAATTAAATCTCAGTTAGTGACAGGAATTGAATCTCACTCAGTGACAGGCATTGAATATCAGTCAGTGACAGGGTTTGAACCTCAGTCAGTGACTGGAATTGAATGTCAGTCAGTGACAGGGATTGAAAATCAGTCAGTGACAGAGATTGAATCTCAGCCAGTGACAGGAATTGAATCTCAGTCAGTGACAGGGATTGAATCTCAGTCAGTGAAAGGAATTGAATCTCAGACAGTGACTTTGTTTTAAACTCTGTCAGTGACAGGAATTAAATCTCAGTCAGTGACAGGCATTGAATCTCAGTCAGTGACAGGGATTGACAATCAGTCAGTGTCAAGGATTGTCCCTCTAACGGTGACAGGGATTGACAATCAGTCAGTGACAGGGATTGAAAATCAGTCAGTGACAGAGATTGAATCTAAGTTAGTGACAGGGATTGATTCTTAGTCAGTGACAGGAATTGAATCTCAGTCAGTGACAGGGATTGACCCTCAGAGAGTGACAGGGATTGAATCTCAGTCAGTGACAGGGATTGACCCTCAGAGAGTGACAGGGATTGAATCTCAGTCAGTGACAGGAATTGAATCTCAGACAGTGACTGGATTTGAATCGCAGTCACTGACAAGGATTGAACCTCAGTCAGTGACTGGGATTGAAAATCAGTCCGTGACAGGGATTGACCCTCAAACAGTGACAGGGATTGAACCTCAGTCAGTGACTGGGATTGAACCTCAGCCTGTGACAGGGATTGACCCTTAGTCAGTGACAGCAATTGATTCTCAGTCACTGACAGAAATTGAACCTCAGTCCGTGACAGGGATTGAATCTCAGTCAGTGACAGGGATTGAACCTCAGTCAGTGACTGGAATTGAATCTCAGTCAGTGACAGGAATTGAATCTCAGTCAGTGATTGTATTTGAAACTCTGTCAGTGACAGGAATTGAATCTCAGTCAGTGACAGGGATTGAAAATCAGTCAGTGACAGAGATTGAATCTCAGCCAGTGACAGGAATTGAATCTCAGTCAGTGACAGGAATTGAATCTCTGTCAGTGAAAGGAATTGAATCTCAGACAATGACTGTGTTTGAAACTCTGTCAGTGACAGGAATTAAATCTCAGTCAGTGACAGGCATTGAATCTCAGTCAGTGACAGGGATTGACAATCAGTCAGTGTCAAGGATTGAATCTCAGTCCGTGACAGGAATTGAATCTCAGTCAGTGACAGGAATATAATCTCAGTCAGTGACAGGTCTTAAATCTCATACAGTGTCAGGGCTTGACATTCAGCCAGTGACAGGGATTGAATCTTAGTCAGTGACAGGAATTGAATCTCCATCAGTGACAGGGATTGAATCTCAGTCAGTGACAGGAATTGAATCTCAGACAGTGACAAGGATTGACCATCAGACAGTGACAGGGATCGAATCTCAGTCAGTGACAGGAATTGAATCTGAGTCAGTGACAGGGATTGAATCTCAGTCAGTGACAGGAATTGAATCTCAGTCAGTGACATGGATTGACCCTCAGACAGTTCCAGGGATTGACAATCAGTCCGTGACAGGGATTGAATCACTGTCAATAACAGGAATTGAATCTCAGTCAGTGATAGCGATTGAACCTCAGTCAGTTACAGGGATTAAATCTCAGTTAGTGACAGGAATTGAATCTCAGTCAGTGACAGGAATTAAATCTCAGTTAGTGACAGGAATTGAATCTCACTCAGTGACAGGCATTGAATATCAGTCAGTGACAGGGTTTGAACCTCAGTCAGTGACTGGAATTGAATGTCAGTCAGTGACAGGGATTGAAAATCAGTCAGTGACAGAGATTGAATCTCAGCCAGTGACAGGAATTGAATCTCAGTCAGTGACAGGGATTGAATCTCAGTCAGTGAAAGGAATTGAATCTCAGACAGTGACTGTGTTTTAAACTCTGTCAGTGACAGGAATTAAATCTCAGTCAGTGACAGGCATTGAATCTCAGTCAGTGACAGGGATTGACAATCAGTCAGTGTCAAGGATTGTCCCTCTAACGGTGACAGGGATTGACAATCAGTCAGTGACAGGGATTGAAAATCAGTCAGTGACAGAGATTGAATCTAAGTTAGTGACAGGGATTGATTCTTAGTCAGTGACAGGAATTGAATCTCAGTTAGTGACAGGGATTGACCCTCAGAGAGTGACAGGGATTGAATCTCAGTCAGTGACAGGGATTGAATCTTAGTCAGTGACAGGAATTGAATCTCAGACAGTGACAGGATTTGAATCGCAGTCACTGACAAGGATTGAACCTCAGTCAGTGACTGGGATTGAAAATCAGTCCGTGACAGGGATTGACCCTCACTCAGTGACAGGGATTGAACCTCAGTCAGTGACAGGGATTGAACCTCAGCCTGTGACAGGGATTGACCCTTAGTCAGTGACAGCAATTGATTCTCAGTCACTGACAGAAATTGAACCTCAGTCCGTGACAGGGATTGAATCTCAGTCAGTGACAGGGATTGAACCTCAGTCAGTGACTGGAATTGAATCTCAGTCAGTGACAGGAATTGAATCTCAGTCAGTGATTGTATTTGAAACTCTGTCAGTGACAGGAATTGAATCTCAGTCAGTGACAGGGATTGAAAATCAGTCAGTGACAGAGATTGAATCTCAGCCAGTGACAGGAATTGAATCTCAGTCAGTGACAGGAATTGAATCTCTGTCAGTGAAAGGAATTGAATCTCAGACAATGACTGTGTTTGAAACTCTGTCAGTGACAGGAATTAAATCTCAGTCAGTGACAGGCATTGAATCTCAGTCAGTGACAGGGATTGACAATCAGTCAGTGTCAAGGATTGAATCACAGTCCGTGACAGGAATTGAATCTCAGTCAGTGACAGGAATATAATCTCAGTCAGTGACAGGTCTTAAATCTCATACAGTGTCAGGGCTTGACAATCAGCCAGTGACAGGGATTGAATCTTAGTCAGTGACAGGAATTGAATCTCCATCAGTGACAGGGATTGAATCTCAGTCAGTGACAGCAAGTATACCTTAGTCAGTGACAGGGATTGAATCTCGCTCAGTGATTGGAATTGAATCTCAGTCAGTGACAGGAATTAAATCTCAGTTAGTGACAGGAATTGAATCTCACTCAGTGACAGGCATTGAACCTCAGTCAGTGACAGGGATTGAACCTCAGTCAGGGACAGGGATTGAACCTCAGTCAATAACAGGGATTGAATGTCATTTAGTGAAATAAATTGAATCTCAGTCAGTAACAGCAATTGAATCTCAGTCAGTGACAGGGAATGAATCTCAGTCAGTGACAGGAATTGAATCTCAGTCAGTGACAGGGAGTGAATCTCAGTCAGTGACAGGGAATGAATCTCAGTCAGTGACAGGAATTGAATATCAGTCAGTGACAGGGAGTGAATCTCAGTCAGTGACCGGCATTGATTCTCAGTCAGTGACAAGGATATAATCTCAGTCAGTGACAGGGATTGAACCTCAGTCTGTGACAGGCATTGATTCTCAGTGAGTGACAGTAATTGAATCTCAGTCAGTGACAGGAATATAATCTCAGTCAGTGACCGGGATGGAGATTCAGTCAGGGACAGGGATTGACCCTCAGACAGTGACAGGGATTGACAATCATTCAGTGACACGGACTGAATCTCAGTCAGTGACAGGGATTGAATCTCAATCAGGGACAGGGATTGAATCTCAGTCAGTGACATGGATTGAATCTCAGTCAGTATCAGGAATTGAATCTCAGTCAGTGACAGGGATTGACCCTCAGTCAGTTACAGGGATTTATTCTCAATTAGTGGCTGCAATTGAATCTCAGTCAGTGACAGGTATTGAACCTCAGTCAGTGACAGGAATTAAATCTCAGTCAGTGACAGTTATTGAATCTCAGCCAGTGACAGGAATTAAATCTCAGTTAGTGACAGGAATTGAATCTCACTCAGTGACAGGCATTGAACCTCAGTCAGTGACAGGGATTGAACCTCAGTCAGGGACAGGGATTGAACCTCAGTCAATAACAGGGATTGAATGTCATTTAGTGAAATAAATTGAATCTCAGTCAGTAACAGCAATTGAATCTCAGTCAGTGACAGGGAATGAATCTCAGTCAGTGACAGGAATTGAATCTCAGTCAGTGACAGGGAGTGAATCTCAGTCAGTGACAGGGAATGAATCTCAGTCAGTGACAGGAATTGAATATCAGTCAGTGACAGGGAGTGAATCTCAGTCAGTGACCGGCATTGATTCTCAGTCAGTGACAAGGATATAATCTCAGTCAGTGACAGGGATTGAACCTCAGTCTGTGACAGGCATTGATTCTCAGTGAGTGACAGTAATTGAATCTCAGTCAGTGACAGGAATATAATCTCAGTCAGTGACCGGGATGGAGATTCAGTCAGGGACAGGGATTGACCCTCAGACAGTGACAGGGATTGACAATCATTCAGTGACACGGACTGAATCTCAGTCAGTGACAGGGATTGAATCTCAATCAGGGACAGGGATTGAATCTCAGTCAGTGACATGGATTGAATCTCAGTCAGTATCAGGAATTGAATCTCAGTCAGTGACAGGGATTGACCCTCAGTCAGTTACAGGGATTGACAATCAGTCAGTGACAGGGATTGAATCTCAGTCAGTGACAGGAAGTGAATCTCGGTCAGTGACTGGAATTGAATCTCAGTCAGTGACAGGAATTAAATCTCAGTCAGTGATAGGATTTGAATCTCACTCGGTGACAGGCATTGAATCTCAGTCAGTGACAGGCATTGAATCTCAGTCAGTGCCAGGAATTGAATCTCAGTCAGTGACAGGGATTGAACCTCAGTCAGTGACAGGGATAGAACCTCAAACGGTGACAGGCATTGAATCTCAGACAGTGCCAGGAATTGCACCTCAGTCAGTGACAGGGATTGAATCTCAGTCAGTGACTGGAATTGAATCTGTGACAGTGACTGGATTTGAACCTCAGTCAGTGACAAGGATGGCCCCTCAGACAGTGACAGGGATTGACAATCCGTCAGTGACAGGGATTGAATCTCAGTCAGTGACTGGGATTTAATCTCAGTCAGTGACAGTAATTGAATCTCAGTCAGTGATAGGGATTGAACCTCAGTCAGTTACAGGGATTTATTCTCAATTAGTGGCTGCAATTGAATCTCAGTCAGTGACAGGTATTGAACCTCAGTCAGTGACAGGAATTAAATCTCAGTCAGTGACAGTTATTGAATCTCAGCCAGTGACAGGGATTCAATCACAGTGAGTGACAGGCATTGAATCTCAGTCAGTGACAGGTATTGAATCTCAGTCCGTGACAGGGAGTTATTCTCAGTCAGTGTCTGCAATTGAATCTCAGTCAGTGACTGGATGTGAACCTCAGTCAGTGACAAGTATTGACCCTCTGACAGTGACTGGGATTGACAATCAGTCAGTGACAGGGATTGAATCTGAGTCAGTGACAGGGATTGAATCTCAGTCAGTGACTGGAATTGAATCTCAATCAGTGACAGGGATTGACCCACAGACAGTTACAGGGATTGACAATCAGTCAGTGACATGGATTGAATCTCAGTCAGTGACAGGGATTGAATCTGAGTCAGTGACAGGGATTGAATCTCGGTCAGTGATAGGGATTGAACTTCAGTCAGTTACTGGGATTTAATCTCAGTCAGTGACTGCAATTGAATCTCAGTCTGTGACAGGAATTGAATCTTAGTCTGTGAAAAGAATTGAATCTCACTCAGTGACAGGGA